>NW_006208456.1:3370283-3393588 GCF_000334495.1 Tupaia belangeri chinensis
GGGCATGTGTGCATGAAACTCTGACGGGATGAGAAATAGAGGAGACAGAATTACATCATGCCCCAAGTGGGGTCTCTCTCTCTCTCTCTGACAAGTGCCTATGCCCTCTGAAAATTAAAAAAAAAAAAGTGATGAAGTGTAGGTATGATTCCAGTTTCACCAACAATATACACATTTTTTTAAATTGAAGAATATGTTCTTGGGGCTGGCCCCATAGCCTAGTGGTTAAGGAGAATAGATCCCACATGGGCAATCACTATTCGAATCCTAACCCTAGTAACTTGAATACCATGCCAGGTCCATGTTCGTTCATGTCTACAATCTGGATGGGTTGGAGAAATAGTGGAGAAGGGCTTGTGATTTGGCCATGTTCCGTTAGAAGGGACATGTACCTGTCTCTCTGGTGAGTGCGTACACTGACAAAAGTATAAAATAGGGCCAGCCTTGTGGCCTAGTGGTTAAGGGAGCCAGATCCTACATGGTCAATTGCATGGTTTGAATCCTGGCTCTGGAGGCTTGAAAACATGCCAGGCCCATGTGCATGCATGCCCCAAATTCCCACAGGATGTAGAAATGGATGAGAAGGGATTATGACATTGGAGGGTGCTTTCTCCCTCTCCCCCCTCTCTGTATCTATCTATTTCTGGGAGTGCAAACATACCCTCTGGCAAACTAAAAAAGAAAAAAAGTAGTCTCGTTTCTATATAAAGACATAGAAAAAAATTTAAATAACCAACTCTCCTCTACAGAACAGAAATTTTCAATTTTGTACTTTCATTAAAGATATCTGCATGGGAGAAAGACAAAATTGGAGAGCAAATGGAAAATGTCTCATAACTCAAGTAAATGCTTCATCCTTGGCCAGTAGTCCTCTGCTATCCAGTCATGCTGAAACTTCCCCACTTGAACCCATCTAAGATTCCTAGCCTCTCTAGGTGAAGAAACATAAGGAAGATACATCCTCTACCCAGTGTATCCATAAACCACATGTTTTCCTTTGTATAAGAGAGAGCATGTTTAAAACACACCTCACCCCGGACAGTGAATCAGAAGCTCTTATTAAAAATCTGCATTTGTCACAAGTTTGCTGGGTGATTCTGTGGTTGGAAATATTTGGAAGCACTTTGGCTCTCTCCTGATGCCTCCTTTAACCAACCTGATCCTCCAATGTGGCTTGAAACTTCTTAGCTCCAATGCGAAAACTCAGAGTCCCTGCACATTTATGTGTACAGACCCACTCACAGCCTGTATTTTTGTAGCTAAGAGGACATAGGTTCTGTGAAGATACAAAAGACCCCTTTGGATAGCAATCTGGCAATATTTGTCATGTGTCATATTCTTTGACCCACAGGATCATTCTAAGGGTCTCTTCTAAATGTTGGAGTCCCCCAGGACACGGCCCCAGAATCTTCATTCCACCCTCCAGGTGATGTCATTCAGTCCCATGACTTAAAGTGCACCTACAGGCTGATAACTGCCAGACGTGGCTCTCCAGCCCTGACCGCTCTCCTAAGCTTCAGAGTCTATATCAAGCTCCCTATTAGACATGTCCACAGACTTGGATGACTAACAGGCAACTCATACTTAACTCTTGATTTCCTTTTTTCCCCCACTCCCAAATCTGCTGCTTCCCCATCTCAGCCTTCTCCCAGTCCCTGAGATTATCCTCATTTCCTCTTTCTCTGACCCTGTTCATCAGCCGAGTCCTAGCATTTCTGTGTCCGAAATATGTGCCAATCAGTTTCTACTTCTCTCTAAGCTAAGGGTCCACAAACGGTTGCCCAGTTAGACAGGCCAAATCTGACATGCAAACTCCTGTTTTTGTATTTTGTATTGGCTAAGAATGGATTTGCTTTTTTTTTAATTAAGATTTTTGCTATAGGGCGCATGCACTCACTAAAGAGATAGAGACAGAGAGACAGAAAGCAAGAAATCACCCCCCGGGGGATGGCCATGCTACAGTCCCTTCTTCATTCTCTTCTTGGGGTTTTGGGCAAATATGCACATGTGCCTGCTGTGTTTTAAGCTGCCTGGTCTGGGACTCGAACTGTTCTCAACTATGTGGGAGTCCAGTGATATAACCATTATGCCATCTGCTGGCCTCTGGATTTACATTTTTAGAGGATTGCTTTAAAAAGGAGTAGGAAAAGGAACAGGAGAAAGAGGAGAAGAATATATGACAAAGAGCTTATATGGCCTGCAAAGCTTGAAATGTTTAATCTACAAACAACCACCTCCCTACTGTTAATCTCTGCTTCCACTTTTTCTGTTTCTCATTGGTGTGCTCAAAGAGAGAGACAGAAAGAGAGGGAAAGTGAGAAATCATTCCCTATAGAAGACATATCCTCTACCCAGCCTATCCCTAAGAAGATCTGTCCTCCAACCGGACTATTCCTAAGCCACATGTTTTCCTTAGTTTGAGTGAGAGCATGGGGCATGGTCCTGCTTTTCTTTTGTATAAAACAGCCCCATGGGGCATGGTCATGCTTCAATCTCTTCTCCATTTCTCCCTGCTTTTGGGATTTGGGATATGCATGCACACATACCCAGCGTGTTTTTCTTTCTTTTTAGAGATTTCTTCCTTAGAGTGCATGCTCTTGCTGGGGAGAGAGAGAAAGAGACAGAGACAGTGAAAGGGGAAGTGAGAAATCACCGTCCAGTGGGAGATGGTCACTCCGTAATCCCTTCTCCAGTCTCCTCCTGGGATCTCGGGCATGTACACACGAGCGCCTTGCATGATTTTCAAGCCACCAGGTCCAGGACTCAAACTGAGGTCAGCGATGTGGGAATCCAGTGATGTAACTGTTACACCATCTGCTGACCCCTGCCCCCATGAGTTTTTTTCAAGCCGTTGGATCCAGGACTCAAACCATACAGTGGGCCATGTGGAATCCAGCTGCCTTAACCACCACACCACCAGCTGGCCCTCTGTGTCCCTTTTAAACTATAATCATACTCACTAATATACACATAATGATTTAAAAAAACAAACAAACGTATGTCAGAGGGATGAACGGTGGGTAAGCAGTAAAGCGCTGTGCTCTGTGTGGCTGACCCACATGGGAAGGCTCCAGTTTCACATCCAGAGACCTTCCTGAATGTACTGGGCACACACAGGCACATAATCCAAGGCTCGCTGAAGCTGGGTGTGGATTACAGCATCAAGACCTTGCTGGCGGTTCTGTCTCTCTGTTTGGCTGTCTTACTGTCTGTCTGTCTCTCTGAAGCTTTCTGTCTTTCTCATTCATGGAATAAATAAAACAAAACTTTTAAAACATAAATCAGATCAATTAGAATAAAACCTGCACATCTTATTTTAGCCTAGAAAGACTCTGTGGCCTGGCTCCTGCCTGCCTCTCTCATCTCATCCTACCCAATGACAACTTCCTTCCAGTTCCCACTCGTTCTCTCTCCTACGGCCACCTGGCTTCCTGCAGACTGAAGAAGCTTCTACCCAAATCAGAGCCTTTGTACTTACTGGGTACCAAGAATTCCCTTCCTCAGATCTTCTCTCATGGACTCTGAACTTAGCAGACAGCTCCTCATCACTCACTTCTCAACTTCATCATCACTTAGAGAGCCCACATGATCTGCTTTTAATATCTACGTGGCATTTGTCACTATTTGAGAGTATCTTGTATATTTGTTTTTTTTAAAAACATGTTATTTTTTTCTTAAGTTTTTTTCCCATAGGGTACATGTGCTCACCAGAGACAGTGAGAGAGGGTAAGTGAGAAATCACCCCCCAGAGGGGATGGCCCCGCCATAATCCCTTCTCTTCCCTTCTCTTCATGGGATTGTGGGCACTCACGCACACGCACCCGGCATGTGGGATCTGGCTTCTCTTGAGCAGTGCATTACCACTACAACACAGAGCTGGCCTTTTTCTATTTATTATTACCCTGCTCCACTGGAATTTAAGCTGCAGAAGAGCAAGGAGTTTGGCTTTGATTTTTGCCTGCTATAACCTTGAAACTAGGAATAATATTCTGTGCATAGCGGGTGCTCAAAAAATAATGGTTGAATTATGAATGAATTACTACAACTTAATACAAAGCACCTAGAACATGATGAACACAGAGCAGTTGCTCAATACATGCTACTTCCTCTATCTAGTAAGTTTTTAATTGGCCATTTTTCACATGGAGAAGCTGAGGTCCAGAGCTGTTAAGTGACTTGCCTCAAGTCACCTAATGAGTCACTGTTGGTGCTGAAAATAAAAATGAGAGCCGCTAACTGCAGACCAGTTCTAGAGAGAATTGTCATTGCATTTGAAAAAACTTGGTATTTACTATTTAGTTCCCACTCTAAGAAGCTTTAGATTCCTGAGTAGTCTTTCTCTACCCTCACTTGCATTCCTAGTAACAACATTTGTGGTTTAGACATGAATTTAAGTCTTCAGAATATCCTTGAAGATGTTAATAGTTCATACTAAAACTTGTAGTATTCATTCACATCTCCCTTCGATTCAGTTTGCTTGAAAAAATAAAATTTTCAAAATTGTCTCCTCTCCAGGTTCCCATAGTGCTAACCTTTTATCTGTCTAGGGGGGAATATGACCCCGTGGTAGTTCTCATGACAGTTTAACGCCCTTTCTCAGTGTGGTGTGGAGAACATTATCAAGATAAACTGTCAGGACTCTGCCTTATATGTTACAGCCTGTAAATCACAATTGCCAGGGTCAGAGTTCTCCTGGTGATATAAGTGGACTGAAAGCACTAAAAAGTCTGGATTTAACAACAACAACAACAAAATTATTAAGGCAACTGGATTTCATGTGAACAAACGCATGGTTTGAATCCCAGACCCGACAACTTGACAATCATGCTGGGAGCATGTGTGCCCAAAAATCCCAAAAGGAGAATGGAGGAAAAGGGATTGCAGTGAGGCAGTCTCCTCTGGGGTGTGCTATCTCATTTTCCCTCTGTCTCTGTACAATGAGTACATGTGTCCTATAGCACATAAAAAAAAAATCATTAGGAAGAATTTTAAAGGGACCAGCAAGTGGTATGGTGGTTAAGGCGCAGAACTCCCACATGGCCAACTGTGGTTTGAGTCCCAGACCCAGCAACTTGAAAAATCACCCCAGTTTGAGTCCCAGACCCAGCAACTAGAAAACTCACCCCAGGTGTGTGTGTGTGTGTGTGTGTGTGTGTGTGTGTGTGCCCCAAATTCTGAAAGGAGAAAGAAGGAGAAGGGATTGTGGTATAGTCATTCCCTGGGGGGTTATTTCTCACTATCCTTTTCTCTAATTCTTTCAGTCTCTCTTCCAATGAGTTCCCATACCCTGTGGCAAAAAAAAAAAAAAAAAAAAAAAAAGGATTTTAGAAATAATATAGGCAGGGGCCAGTGAGTGATGTGGTGGTTAAGGTGCTGGATTCCTACATGGTCAACTGCAATTTGAGTCCCTGACCCAGCAACTTGAAAAATCACACCAGACATGTGTATGTGCATGTGTGCCCAAAATCCTAGTAGGAGAATGGAGGAGAAGGGACTGTGGTGTGGTGATCCCCCCAGGGGTAATTTCTTACTTTCCCTCTCTCCCAGTGAACACACATGTCCTATGGCAAAAACCTAAAATAAAACAAACTATAAAGAATTTTAGACATAAAAGAAGTAAAAGCAAGCAAAAGATACAAATGGATCACAAAATCACAAATTTCAGAAAATGTAAGAACCATTATATGAACTGCCACCACTAATGATATACCCTAACAAACTGAAATTGAAAATGATGGAACTAGGGACCAGCAGTTAGTGGAATGGCTCTGTCGCTGGACTCTCATGTAGTCGACTGCAGTTCGAGTCCTGGACCTGGTGGCTCAAACTCTCCGTGGGTGCATGTGCGTGCGTGCCCAAGATCCTGTGAGGAGAATGGAGGAGAAGGGATTGTGGCGTGGCCATCCCCCTCTGGGGGGTGATTTCTCGCTTTCTGTCTCTCTGTCTCTCTCTTTCTGGCGAGCACACGAACCCTATAGCAAAAACCTCTCAAAAAAAAAAAAAAAAATGGGTGCTGAGAACTTAAAACCTGGTGACCTAGAGTGGAGAACTACACTGTTGTTATAAGCCTTCACTCGTGGTCTTGAGAAATTTCGGGTTTCCTTTCCAGTACATTCTCCTTGCCAGACCATTAAGTGATCAGTAGCTGGTGTCCACCATTGCTGACTATCTCTGAAATCTATCTCAAACTCATTTGCCTTCAACCAGAGCTCCATCTCGTAAAAGAAGAGCTGTACAGTGAAAAAGAGCACCAGCTGCAGGCCCCCTGTTAATTCCTATCTGTTATCCTTCTCCTATCTCCTGGGGTAGGTTCTGCATACTAAAATCACTTGAGCAGCTCTTAAACCTGCCATTGCCCAAGCCTCAACCCAGATAAATGAAACAGGATGTCTGGGCATGGTGCCTGAGAATAGCATGTTTCAGTTGTGCTCTTAACTTGGTTGCCCAATGGAATCGTCTAGTGATCTTTAAAAAATACTGATGCCTGACTCCCACTCTTAGATATTCTAGTGTAATTGGTATGGGGTGCTACTTGGACATTGGGATTTTTAAAACTCCCCTGTGATCCAGTTTGCATCCAGGGTTGAAAACCAATGCTCCAACCTAACCCTTGCCCATTCCTATTTTAGCACCTAACCTTTCAATGCCTTTCCTCTGCTCTCACTAAATGTCACCCTGTTTGACTTCCATCTTTGTTTCTCCCTCTGAAGCACTGGCGCCCTTTCACCTGGAACACATTGTGGAATGTGTCCTCTGCAACCCTGGCTTGAGGACAAGGTTCATTCCTATGCTGGCCACCTGCTACTGGCTCAAGGGGGAGCCAGGAGCGGGGACTGGGAAGCAAGGGCTTCAGGGAAGAGGAAGCTCTCTCCATAGGCACATGGGGGAGCCGTTTCCTTCTCCTTTGCAGAAAGTCATTGTGGCACGTGAACAAAGGAAGTATTAATAACCTTTCTAAAGACACACTTCTCCAACATTTGGTGTTTCACAGACCACAACCAGTGCTGTCTGTTCTACAGATGGCCAACTTCCGCATTTCAGATGACAGCTTCCGAAGATAGCTCAACTTGCATCTCTAAAGCAGAAGACCTAACCATGGGGAGGGGGACCATCCAAGTCTCTAAGCCAAAGGTCAAGAGCCACTGCCCACATGTTAGCCAGGGACAAGAAGATGGACTACTAAACCAAGCCTTAGAGGCAGCTGATCTTTTGGAGTGAAATTAAAGTAGCATTACAGCATTAGCACAACAGGGCTTAACATCATGGACCAGGCATTCCACCGGTGATATTTGCTCCAACTGGGGCTCCTGGGTCTACTCTGCCAGCTACTAACTGGGTGACCCGTGAGCTGTGTTTTTACACTCTCTAGGTGTCCACTTCCTTCTTTGTCCAATCTAAAGCAAGAGAGTGAGGACAAAGCCTTTCTTTGACTTCTTCCAAACCTTCATCCAGAGGGAAGTGGAGAAGTAGCAGGTTCACAGAGGCTATGACACTACAGCATGGACTATTGTGCTTCGCTGTGCTCTGGGGCCTGCGGGCCTGGCTGGGGATTCAGCAAGCACAGCTGAGCTGTCTGCAGGCCCTGACCTCCCCAGCACAGCCCAATCCAAACATCTCTTGAGGGTGGTTTGTATGTCTAGGATGGAGGGCTCTGTACTATTAATAGTTTCCTAGGACTACTGTAACAAAAAGCCACAATCTGGGTAACTAGCAACATCAGAAATACATGTTTGCTGTCACAGTTCTGGAAGTCAGGAGTCTGAAATCAAGGCATTGCAGGGATGTGCTCCCACTGAAGGCTCTAGGAGATGATCCTTTCTGTCTCTTCCAGCTTCTGGCAGCCAGGCATTCCTTGGTTTGTGGCTGCATGACTCTAGTCTCTGCCTCTGTCTTCACATGTGTTCTCTCTTCCCTCTATGTTTCTTCTGCATGTCTCTTTTTTGAGAGATTTTTTGCTATAGGGTGCAAGCACTCACCAGAGACAGACTCTAAATGGAGAAAGGCACTGGGATGTACGAAGTTCAACTCATCCACCTTGCTCAGGAGCCTTTGCCACTTCACACCACACAGACACGATCTCGGTCAGGCCATCTGGGAACTCCTGTCTGTCCATGTCCTCTCTGGATCACCTGCATCAGAACCACCCAAGTATCAAGTTAAAAATATGCATTTCAGGTCCAGCCAGTGGTGTGGAGATTAAGGCAGTTGGATCTCACGTGACCTACAGCATGGTTCAAATTTTAGACCTAGCGGCTTGAAGAGCATGCCTGGGGCAAAAAAATCCTGAGAGGAGAATGGAGAAGAGAGGATTATGGTATGGCCATCCCCGCTGGAGGGTGATTTCTCACTTTTTGTCTCTCTTTCTTTCTGGCAAGTGCATGTATCCTATAGCAAAGTTATATATATGTATGTGTGTATTTCAGCTGGCCATGGTGATGCATGCCTGTAATCCCAGCTACTCAGGAGGCCAAAGCAGGAAGATTATGATATAGAGAGACCCAGTCTTTTATTATTATTATTTTTTAAATTTGCTATAGGGTAGGGTGCTATAGGCAGGTGGTATGGTGGCTAAGGATGCTGAACTCCCACATGGCTGGTCATGATTCAAGTCCTGGACCTGGCGGTTTGCTTTCTCACTTTCCCTCTCTTTTTCTCTCGCTCTGTCCTTCTCTGTCAAATTAAAATAAACAAAGTTAAATAAAATAATTCTTTTCTTAAAAAATTTTGCTTTAGGGTGCTTATGCTCTCTGGAGAGAGACAGAGACAGAAGAAAAGTAAGAAGGCACTTACCATGGGGGATGACCACGTTGTAATCCCTTCACTCTCCTCTCTGGATTCTGGGCACACATGCACATTGCAGCTGGTGTGTTTTTCCACTTGGGTCTGGGACTTAAACCACGTGGTTGGCCATGTGGGATCCATTTGCTTTAATCCCCATGCCATAGGCTGGCTCCAAAGACCCTGTCTTTATTATGCTGACTGCCTGTCCCAAGACCCTGTATTTAAAGCACAAAAACAAAAACACACATTTCTGTCCTTTTTACCCCAACTCCTACCAGCCCTGCTGCCAAGGAATCAGCAATGTGCATTTTAAATCATCTCTCTGGAAGATTCTGATGCACCTGAGGTTTGAGCACCCCCAGGCCATCTCGTGAGCAGCATGACTGGTTCTCCCCTGTGTCCCTGGATGTCTTACATTTATGTAAGCTTACCGGGAGGCAGGGCTTAAGTATGTGGGCCCGGAGGCCGAATGCCTGAGTTCTGCCACCAACCAAATCCAAGCTTGGCTATCCATTAATCGTGTGACTTCAGGTTGTCACCTGGCCTCTCTGTGTTTCTGCCTTCTCATGTAAATGAGGACGATTATGCTGCCTACTTCATAGGGTCGAGGTGAAGATGAAATGAAATAAAGCATGTGAAAATGCTTAGAACAGCAGCTGGCACCTGATATGCACCCAGTAAATTTAAACGTTCATAAAACAGAAAGTGTTGGAAGTTGCTTATTTTTTCAGCATATTTCTTGATCCTTCCTTTCCAGGGCTGATCTTTCCACCATCATCAGTTATTGTTAGTGTTGATTGGATCTTTTTCTTTTCTGGGCACTATGCTAAGCTCAGGACATGCTTTATCTCATTTCATCCTTACAACAATGGTGTTATCCTCTCCCACCTCCTGGATAGGAAAACTGAGGGTCAGATGGATTAAGTGACTTGCCTAAAGTCCTACAGTCGGTGAACAGAGAGGCAGGAATGTAAAGTTATCAGCGTGGGCTTCTGCCTCCTTTGCTACCCTGAACTTCTACATCACCCCAAATGCCTCCTCAGTCCTTTTCAGACCTAGCTGATTAGGCAGCATGACTGCTTTAAGTATCCTCCTTTTTGTCTGCATTCCATAAAGGCTCCTCTAATGCCTAACTGCCTAGCCAGTCTCTGCCTCATAGCTACCTGTCTGAACCAACTCCCTAAGCCTCCCCTCACACAGCTTCCTCACATCGAGTCCCATCTCCTCTGACAATGGATTATGCTGTTCCAATGTCCTCGTGGCCTGGGCCCTCCGAGAAAATGTCTTCTCAGAGGTGCTGAACCAGGCCAAATCTTCCCTCCGTCTTCCCGTGGAATTCTTTCCAATTCTACACCAGCCCCCGCCCCCCCAGGTCTCCCAAACCCATATTCTTCCACCTTCCCCATATCCCCACACAGAGGAAAACCCAGAGTCCTCCCCTCACACGAAGCCACTCTGGCCTGCTTGTTCCATAACCCCAGGTGAACTTAGTGTCCATTGGCTCTTTCTGGTGGCAGAACCCTGAAGGCCTAGATGCCAGGGAAGCCAATACCTAATCAAGCCTCCAGATGCCCCCCACCCCCACCCAGTAAATCTCGGTCTCTTGGCCACCCCTAGTCTTTCCTTTAGCTCCTGGCAGGGCAGGGCATCTCATGCTGCCCACCTTCCGCTTCTTGTCACTGGTCCAGCGCGTGGGGTGTACCATCAGGCACACAGGCCTTATCACTGTGCAAACACTTCCTCTTTCCCCAATACTGGTTCTCACACAATCAGTAATCAGGGTAAACTTCCTCCAACAATCTACTGAGCAAATATTTACTATGCAACTGCCCTGTGTAGGGTTCTATGCTAAGGCCACTGGGGCCCCAACCCAGTCTCCACCTTGAGGAGCCTCAAGTCTGGCAGAGACAAAACACACAGATGAATATCAGAGTCCCTGGGGACATACGGTCTGGTACACCTGTGTCCTGCTGCCATTTCCACTGCTTACTTGCAGTCTTACCTTGGAGGGAGTTACTTACCTTCTCTGCGCTTGGATTTCCTTAGCTGTGAAGTGGGAACAAAGCTGTCCAGATTGTTGTGAGAATTAACTAGGGTAAGATTCCTAAAGGGCCTGGCAGAGAATGTGAGAGAAGGACAGTTGCTCCAAGAGCTGGAGTTCCTTGGAACAAGGGAGAAGTGCCAGGAGCTGGAGGAAGGAAGCTTCATTCAGGTGGGAGGGGAATGTGGTTCACAAGACTGTCTTCCTCCAGGGGCCGAATTCTGCCTTAAAAGTGAAACACCAGTCCTCTCCAGTCCTTGCTCTTCTGAGATCCAGGAGAAGGTGTGATTCCACCTTTCAAATATAAATTGAGAGGTCCCTGCATACTGTGGGGCCACCCAGTCAGTCAACAATCATGCATTAAAACTATAGCCAGCTCCCATGGAGCAGTGGTAATGAGCTACTCAAGAGAAGCTAGACTCCACATGGTGACCACAGTTTGAATCCCTCACCCCATTAGTCTGAAACATGCCAGGCATTTGCAGGACTTCCTGACAGGAGGACTGGACAAAGGGGATTGTGGTGTGACCAGACCCATGGGAGGAGCTCATCTCTTGCATGTGCATCACTCTATCATGAATAAAGGGGAAAAAATAACGTGTTGGGCTCTGTATTGGGTACCGTGTGGAACAGAAATGGAGTATAAAACACTACCTCTTAGTGAGTGGGTGGTGGTTAGCTGTAATAGATTCAGATGTGACAAGAGAACACTACGGATGTTTGCTTCCAGGTAAATGCTAATTCTGTGTGCACAGCAGATAAAGGAGAGAGAGCTGCCGGCCTGGAGTAGCTGGGGAATTTCTCACTGTGTAGGAGTCGGCATGCAAAATCATGGCCACCCAGGCAAAGCCTCGACACACACAGTAGAACGGTTCCCTCCCTCCACGCCTCTGTCAGAAAAAGCAATCAGGGGCAGATGTGGTGCCGCAGTAAGTCACAGTTCTCTGTAGGGCAAGCCCACGTGAGAATGATCCTGGTTCACATGTGGAGACATTCCTGAGCACACCAGACACACGCATGCCCACGATCCAGGGCTGGCTGAGGCAAGGAATGAATCATGGCTTTGGGATCCTGTTGGGGGTGCTGCCTCTCTCTCTCTCTCTCTCTCACACACACACACACACACACACACACACACTCACACACACACTCATGGAATAACTAAACTAAAAACAAACAAGCAATCAAAATGGATACCCTTTAAGCCTATATGTTTGGTTTTTTTCTTACTTTAGGGTTGCCACGTGGTTGGCCTGGATTTGTAGGAAACATGAGAGAGAAGAGAAGGCCTAGGTGAGGCTGGGCCATGGTAAAGACTTCTGGGGAATAGGGAGAAAGGGGCATAGAGTGATGGGCAAGGAGTAGCAAGAGTTGGAGAGCTGGACCTGCTAGCCCCCGATCTCAAATGGGGAAGAGGTGATAGGATCATCTCTGTAGAAAGAAGACTCTAGAGGACACCAAGAGGGAGCACATGCAGTGAGCTTTGGTGTGAGGCTGACCTCAGTTTTCAGGGGGCCCTCAGGACTGACTGGTTGTGTGACCTTGGTCCAGTTACTTCACTTCTCTGAGTCTCAGTTCCCTAATGTCTGAATGAGAATAAGAGCGTCTGCTTCAGAGAGCTTTTGTTAGGACTAAATTAGATGAACAGAGCCTGCCAGAACGTAGGTGATCAAGGTCCCATCCCCCTCTCCAGCTTCTAAGAATGTCCTAGAAATGCAAGACTGACTATATTTAGTGTCCAACTTCCTCCCCCGCCAATCCATGGTTAAATTAGAATGAAACAATTATGCTCAAGTCCTAAAGATTTAAAATTCTCAGGTAACACAAGTGGAGTGGATGGGAGAAGATAGTTCACCTCTTAGGGACTCGTTGGTCACTGTCACTGCAGGGCTGCCCCCTCTGAACAGCTTGGCTGTACCCAGGAGCCTGTCAGACAGGCCTGGCCAAGGTCATGCCCAAAATCCAGAGGACTCCTCCTTTTTCCAATCCATGGATCCCTGTTTCTGGGTCCCTTCCTTCTCCTTGGCCAAGATTTGCCTTGGGTAATGGCAGGTGTGAAGATGAGGGTGGAGGAGGAGGTGACTAGCAGAAGAGAGGGGAGAGCTGACCACCCCACTAGAGCAGTATGCAGGGAAGGTGCCCAGAGGCTGATTTCAGCCCACAGGGGGAAGGATATAGTAAGGGGTGTCCCATAGTGGAAGGTGTCTTAGGCAGCAGTGTGTGGGCCCTGCAGGGTTCACCCAGACACTGTGACTGTCCACTCCAAATGTACATGAGTGTCCTGGGAGTTCTGTGAAAATACCATCAACCTGGCCTCCATCTGTGAGATACTGATTCTGTGGGTGTCTATGGAGCCTTGGGTTTTGTTAATGGCGCCCGGCATGATGGCATTGTGAGGTGGGATGAGGACCAATGACCCTGAGGCTGGTGTCCCCAGGCATTCTGTGTGTTCTGGTTCTGGCCCCTCACAATCTTCTCTTCCAGTTGCTGTGGCCAGAGTGAGGTCTTTAAATGTGAATCAAATCCCACCCTCCCCTGATTCAGTGTCTCCAGTGTCACAGTTCAGGCCTAAATCCTCATCTCAGGCTGCATGATCTGGCTATCATTCCTCTGGTTGTCACCACACTCACCACAAGAACCTTTCCTTCCTCAAATGCACCAGCTGTTCTTGCCTCAGGGCCTTTGCACTCACTGTGCCTTGGCCTGGGTGTGCTTCTCCGCCTGGTCCCAGCAGGTTTCTCCTCATCCTATAGATCTCAGAGGCTCCTTTTTAGGAATTTTCCCACACCTGCCTAGCCCAGGTGGAGCTCCTTTGCCACATCCATCCTTCCATCACATCCTCTAATACTCTCTTGTAGAAAGCAAGTCCCACGAGGACAGGGGACCTGTCCAACTGGCTTGTTATAGCACCTGGCGCAAATGGGTTCCCAATAACTGTTGCACAGATGAGTGAATGTGTGCATTCAGTTTGTTTAGATATTAAAATTATGCATTTTATGTACATAGACATATACATACACCTGTATATGACATGATTAGAGGTTTGGAATGGAAATGGACAGGTGGTACTAGGGAAGAGAGCACCAAAGAAGCACGGAAAGGAATGATTGTTGAGCAATGACTCAGTGCCAAGTGCCATCTTAGAGCTTCTCACACATTTGATCTTTGCAATTACCCACAGGGCACTGCTAAAATTCTAGGAGTCTAAGCAGAATCAGAATCTTGAGGATAAGAGCCACCGTTATTGTCCCCATTCAACAATAAAAACAAACTGAGACTAAAGAAGAGAACTCTTCTCAAGTTAAGCTACTAACAAGTGCCAGAGCAGGATGTAAACCCTAGTTTATTGGACTCCAAAGCAGTTTGTGATTGCAACATTCTTGAAGGAGAAATTATCTTACTCATTACCTCTCTCCACTATCAGAAACCTCTGATGAATGAGGCCCCAGATAGCAATGGCTGGTTGGTGACTGCGCTAATACCACTGACGGAGGCAGCAGGGCAGATAAGGAAGGGAAATGCACTAATAGTCTTGCCATCAATCTAGAACCAACTATGTTCTTTAATTTTACTTGTGATCAGTTAAGAATTTACACCAGCAGATGGCATAATAGTTACGTCACTGGACTCTCACATAGTCAACCGTGGTTCGAGTCCCAGACCTTGTGGCTTAAAACTCACACTGGGCACAAGTGTATACACGTCCAAAATCCTGAAAGGAGCATGAAGGAGAAGGGATTGTGGTGTGGCCATCCTCCTGGGTGGTGATTTCTCACTTTTTGTCTCTGTGTTTCTGTCTGTCTGCTCAGTGAGTGCACATGCCCTATAGCAAAAATCTCTCTCCAAAAAAACTTAAAAAAAAAAAAGAGAATTTGCACTCTTTTCCTTTTGTAACAACAACAACAAAAAAATAAGTTTATCTGGAGGTATGGTGGTTAAGGCAGTTAGATCCCACTTGGCTGACTGTGTGGTTTGAGTCTCAGATATAGCAGCTAGAAAAACATGCCAGGTGTGTGTGTCTGCATACCCAAAATCCTGAGAGGAGAATGGAGGTGAAGGGATTGAAACATGGCTATTCCCCTTTCAGGGGATTTCTCACTTTTCCTCTCCCTCTTTCAGATTGTCTCTCTCTGGCAAGCATACGTGCCTTATAGCAAAATTAAAAATCACTATATCTATTGGGTCATCAAGAAAGTCATGCCACATTTTTGCACAGAAAAACACAGAAAAGTATATCATGAAAACCTAATATTAATATTTAGGCCCCTAATTTTCATATTTATAAAAAGAAGAAGGTGAATCTAAATAAATATATGATATTTTTCAAATCACAAACTAAGATATCAAGAAAGGCTCTTTAGGTCTGCTTATTTCAAAACACTGCAGTTAGCATATTCACTGTTTTTTTTTTTTTTTAGAGAGATTTTTGCTATAGAGTACATGCACTTGCTGGCAAGACAGAAACAAAGACAGAAAGTGAGAACTCACCCCCCAGTGGGGGTGGCCATGACACAATCCCTTCTCCATTCTCTTCTTGGGATCTAGAGTTTACTTATGGGCCCGGCCACAGTAGCACACACTGGTAGATGCCGCTATTGCACAGGCTGAGGCCACATGGGAGGCCTGGGTTCCAGTCTTGGCCTACTCTAAAAAGCTGAGTGTAATGACCTGTGCCTATAGTCCTCGATACTCAAGAGGCAAGAGATTGGGACATAGCAAGTCCCTGTCTATGGGGAGAGGAGGGGAGGAAATATGCACACACACATATATACATATGTAAAATGTGAGTGTGTGTGTAAGAGAAATTTTTGCCAAGAACAAAAGAGATTTTTTGCTATAGGGCACATGCGTTCACCAGAGAGATAGAAAGCAAGACATCGCCCCCCTAGGGAGGATGGCCATGCCACAATCCCTTCTCCTCCATTCTCCTCTTGGGTTCTTGGGTATGCATGCTCATGCACATGGCGTGAGTTTTAAGTCGCCAGGTCTGGGACTGGAACTATGGTCAACTATGTGGGAATCCAATGATGTAAACAGTACGCCATCTGCTCGTCCCACATGATGTGTTTTTAAAAAATATCCTCAGGGGCCAGCAGGTGGTGTGGTGATTAAGGCACTGGACTCCCACATGGCTGACTGCAGCTTGAGTCCCAGACTTGACAGCTTGCTTTCTCACTTTCCCTTTCTCTATCTCGGTCTCTGGTCAAATTTAAAAATAAAATAAATAAACAGTACGCCATCTGCTCGTCCCACATGATGTGTTTTTAAAAAATATCCTCAGGGGCCAGCAGGTGGTGTGGTGATTAAGGCACTGGACTCCCACATGGCTGACTGCAGCTTGAGTCCCAGACTTGACAGCTTGCTTTCTCACTTTCCCTTTCTCTATCTCGGTCTCTGGTCAAATTTAAAAATAAAATAAATAAATAAATAAATAATTCTAGAAAAATACTCTCAGAACTTAGCTTTTTTTTTTGTTGTTGTTGTTGTTTTTTGTTTGTTTGTTTTTTGCTTTTTGCCATAGGGCACTTATGCTTGCCAGAGTGAGGCGGAGAAAAGGAAAATGAGAAATCACTCTCCATGGGAGATGGCTATGCTGCAGCCCCTTCCCTTCCATTCTGCTCCTGGGATTTGGGCATACACACACATGTGCCTAATATGATTGTCAGGCTGCTAGGTCCAGGACTCAAACTGCGATAAGATATGTGGGAATCCAGTGCCTCACCCTTCACACTGCCTGCTGGCCCCCAGAACTTAGTTTTTACCCCGATTCTCTGGAATCTTTGTCTCTTGCAACCATTTCTTTTTTCTTCTTAATTACCAGAGGGGGCATGTGCTTGCCAGAGACAGACGGACAAGAGTATGTGTAGAGGGGAACATTCCCATCTGGGACATGGTCACATTATAATCCCTCTTCTCCATTCCTTCATCTTGGGATTTTAGACCTATACATATGTACAGGTGCTAGGCACTTTTTCAAACTACTGGGGCCAGGATTTGAAATGTGGTTGACCACGTGGTGTTCAGAACCCTTAATCACTAGGCTACAGGGTCAGCCCTCTGGTAACCATTTTTAAATGGTAGAATGCCTTTCCTTGTTTTTTAAATGTGAGGGCCAGTTCTCAATGATATCTGATTAGAATATATCAAGCTATCTAGTATGGGACCTCAGGGGCTTAAGAGGTGAGTTTGGCATCTTCCCTGCTTATATAATGCAGTCTAATAGCCAGCTCACAGAGGGGTTGGTACACAGAGGCTTAAAGCTTAGTTAGGACAGAATGAACAGGATATGGGGGATCTATAATACAGGATGAGAACTTTGTATGCTCTGGTTTATAGAAAATGGGGAACTGTATTAGAGCTCTCCGGTTTCAGGAGACAAGCCAATTCTGAGTTAACTGAAAAAGGAAGGGGCAATATTGGGGAACTTAGAGAATCGAAGGGAAAAACTGACCAGGCGAGAGGAGATCTCTAATGGATGAACTTATGATTCAACTTCAAAACTCTCATACTTGTGTCTCTGCTGGGTGGTGGTCCAGCAGTACCACAACTGGACTCACAAGAGTGAGTTCTTATCCTGGGATAAGAACCTGAGCACTCCAGGTACACACTCCTGATCCCAGCTAGCTAAGACTGAGAGTGGATTATGGTGTGAGGACCCTGGGGTGGGGGGAGCATCTCTCTCTACCTCTTTCTTTCTGTCTCTCTCTCTGAGGAGACAAACTTAAAAAAAAAAAGGCAAGGGCTAGCCCATGACTTGGTGGTTAAGGGAGCAGATCCCTCGTGCCTAGCAGTTTAAGTCCCAGACTCAGCAGCTTGAGAGACACTCTGGGTGCATGTACATGTCTAAAAGGAGAGAGAGGAGAAGGGATTTCAGCATGACTGTTCCCCCATGGGATGGAGAGGGTGCTTTCTGCTCTCCTTCTTGCTGTGTCTCTCAGTCTCTCTCTGATGAGCATACATGCCCCATAGCAAAACAAACAAATAAAAACAGAAACACATGACAGGTGCATGTGTGTGCACGCCTGAAATCCCAACAGGATGGAGTAAAGGAGAAGGAATTGCAGCATGACCATGCTTCATGGGGAGTGCTTTCTCTTCCTCTTTCTCTCTTTGCCTCTCTCTGGTGAGCACATATGTCCTCTAAAAAAAAATCCGCATTCCTAGGAGAGAGTCTTATAGGCTTGACTTGGGTCATAGGTACTCCTCACAGGACCTGAGATGGATCGTTCTCCAGAATTCTGCAGAATAAGAAGGAAAACAGAGTCCAGAAGAATAGAGACTGGCCAGCCAGACACAATGTATCTACTGCAGTAGCCACTGTATGTTTCTGAGGATAAGAATGAGATGAATAACTGAGATCACATGTCACTAGGTGCTGTAATCAATAGTCTTTTTTAATCCTGACAACAACCCGGTTATATAGGCCTACTTCTTAACCCCTATTTTTGAATATGAGGAAACTGAAGTTTTAGGTTAAACTGAAGAGAGGTTAAATAACTTTTCCCAAGATGTAAGTCTGCAGTGTTTAAAGAGAAAGAGGCAGGAGATGGATTAGAAAGCAGTTAGAGTCAACCATCATGAAGGGAATGAGCGAGGCTGGGTTGAATGGGAAAGGAAGGAAGCAGGCAACGAAACATGAGGCTTACGGGCTTGAAAAGTAGTTTGTAAATCTGACTTAGTAATGAAGCCATCTGAGACAGCCAGTTAAAAATATTGACTCCATGGACCAGCAGATAGCATGGTGGTTAAGGTGTTGGACTCCCACATAGCCAACCGCAGTTTGAGTCTGGGACTTGGTGGCTTGCTTTCTCATTTTTCCTCTGTCTCTGTCTTTCTCTCTCTGTCTTCCCCTCGTGAGTGCACATGCCCTTCAGCAAATTAAAAATACTAATAGTAATAAATACAATTAAATAATTCTTTAAAAAAATGACCCCTGAAATACATCTCCAACACACACCAGAATTCTCTCGGAGTGGCAACTGGGAATCTATCATTTAAAATCACACACCCATTTCCATAGAGGTGATTATTCTGTCGCCAGCTGGTCGCTGGTCTGTAGACAGACATTTGAAAACCTTTGGCCTGTTAGACCCTTTTTTCTAAATGTCCCTAGTCCAGTTTCTCATCTTATCTCTTCACTGCTGCAGTTAAGCATTATCAAGGCATAGCTTTTGAGTACTTGCAATTTGTCTCATTACATTTAGAGTCATATATCTGTAGGATCTCCTCTGACGTCTTCAGGATGAAAACAAGGACAGAGCTAGGGTGGCTCCTAGCTGGCCCCTTATTTTGTTAGTGTGTCTGGAGTTTGTGGCTTTCGACGGGGGCTCTTGGGAGGTGACTTTGCCAGCCTTCCTTTGAGGATCATAATCCTGGGTTCTTACCCTCCCTTTAGCTATAGTTAGGTCTCCATAACAAACACACCCAAGTCTGGTATTTCTGAACTTACGGCTCTGTGCGGAACACACGCTGTTCCAGGAGCAAGGCTCATTTTGTAGCCTCTCCTCCCTGTTCCACCCTTTGGTCCTGCTTATGGGCTCATCCACCCTTGGCATGTGATAACTCGCAGGTTCTGAGTGTTCTCGCTGAGACACTGCAGAGCAGTATTGACTTCTCAGCACTAGCTGGAGCTATAAGGGATGGTGGTCTTTGGGAGTGGGGGGTTATCACAGGCAGAAAACAGATTTCTGATCTCAACCTGCTCTTCCTCACTCCTCATAAGATTAAGTAATTAGGAAAGGGTTTCTCAAAATTCAGTCATTTGAATACGATCCTCATGATTTTTGCCAAATCTACACACCAGCCATCTGCTATTCCTTTCGTATTTTCTGTTAAATTAATTAACTTATTTTGCCAGAGTAACCACCTCTTATTCTAGCTTAGCCATAAACAACAATTAATTTTTTTCCTCTATTTATGATAGAGCATGTCTACGTCTGAGAGAGAGGAGAGTGAGAAATGAGCACCCTCCACAGTGTTGGGATCACACTGTGATCCCCTTCGTCCAGGCCTCCAATCTGTGGGCTCTTGGGCACTCACATGCGTATTCAGTGTTTTTGGCTGACAGGGCCAAGGGTTCAAACTGCAGTCACCATATGGGATCTGGTTTCTCTTGAGCAGCACATTACTGCTACTCCGTGGAACTGACCCGATAAACTGTAATATTCATGAAGTCAGGTCTGTTATGCTACCTGTACATTTTTTCTAGTACACACTAAAATGAATAAACATGTATTGAAATTGTGTAAATGGTCTGAAATCATCCCAGATATCACAAGAGGTAAATGTATCACACTTTGGGAACATTATCCTTGGAAAGCCCATGAGCGAAGGAGCAGGTGATTCCAGACTCACTCCCAACTCATCATAGTTGGGGTGCCAACCACAGAATATTTTGTGAGACTCTTCTTACTGAAAAGCTACTGTTTTATATCCTCACATCACAGAAATCAAGATTCAGAGCAGGGAACAGAAGCTACCCAAGGTATTTTCAGCTAGAAGGAAATGAACAGTCTTATAATTATCAGAAGGGTTGAGGACCGAGCTGCCTGTTGGACTGAGTATCAGAGCATCCCAGAACTGACCTGCCATTGGGAACCACGACTCCTCCATAACCAGGAGGCTCCTAATGAGATGCTTGGTTTAAGACTGCACCACCACAGCAGCAGTCCGAGGTGAGTGCCACCTCCGCCTCCTCTGCCACAAGTTTCACTTGACACCTGTGGATCTGGAAATTCCACGGGCCTGCTGCTGTGGATCCCCGCACTCCTTGACATCGCTTGCCAGCAGAACCTAGCCAAAGCAGAGCCGTGGGGACCCTGACTCCACCTTCTCTGTCTTGAAATCTCTCGTGAGTGCATCTAATTTGATGGAACCTATTTGCGTCATCCAGAACCTTAACTGCAAAGGAGTCTGAGGGACGTAGTTTATAGCTCTGCAGCTTTTGCAATAGAAGAAGGCACAGTAAAACGTGGGGATGGATGCCGAGAGCCAATTAGTCATACCCAACACGCTGTCTATCAGTGGCAGCTCTCCAGCTGATTCCCTGTGGACCAAGAAATGCAGGTTCATTCGTTCATTTGTTCTCTTTCTCTCTCTCTCTTTCTCTCTTTCTCTCTTTCTCTCTTTCTCTCTTTCTCTCTTTCTTTCTTTCTTTCTTTCTTTCTTTTTAATAGAGATTTTTTGCTATAGGGTACGTGCATTTGCCAGAGGGACAGAGAGAGAAAAAACAAGAAATCACCCCCCCAGGGAAGGTGGCCATACCAGAATTCCTTCTTCTCTATTCCTCTCTTGGGATTGTGGACACACACACACACACACACCTGGCATGAGCTTCAAGCTGCCTGGTCTGGGAGTTGAATTGTGGTTGGCCTTATGGGAATCACACACCTTAACCACTACACCACCTGCTGAAACATAGTCCAAACAGTGACTCTTTTGTGACTTGGAGGTTGTGTGTGTGCACGTGCATATGTGTATAAAAGCAGGTAATTTGAAGGTATGCACTTGCAAACATCCAGGTTAAATCAATAAAAATGACCTTGGTAGCCCAAATTGACATGCCATGCCCAAACCTCAGCCATGCCCAAACCTCAGTGGGGCCTCCCAGCCTGTGAAGCCACAGGCTTGTATCTGTACCTGTTACAAGAGGTCCCTTAGTTGCCTCTCTTCCTCAACACCCAACATATTCTGAGACAGTTCCATACTCCAACCATAGAGCCCTGTGATTTTTTGTGATTGGACAAAAAACGGACAAATTGTCTCCTTCTGTGTCCTTCCTGCCCCAGGATGCTGCCCAGACGTCTGTGTCCCCTTCCCCTCCACTCACTTGAGGCATTGTCATTCTTCAAGGCCCAGTTCTATATACTATACTCGCTTTTTTTTTTTTTTTTGGTTACATGTGTACATGTGTACGGGGTACCTGTGCTTCTCAGAGAGAGATGAAGAAAGTGAGAAATCACTCCTCCAGGGGCATGGCCATGCTGCAGTCCTCCCTCCTCCATTCTTCTCTCAGGATTTGGGACACACACACACACACATGCCCAACATGTTTTTAAAGCTGCCGGGGCCCGGCCTTGGCCTTGAACTACGAAGTCAGCCATGTGGGATCCAGCCACTTTAAGCACCATGCCACAGAGAATTTTCTCTAGCCAACAACTGAACAGGAAGTCAGAAATTCAAAGCCTGGAGGAGATGCAACACACTGTTGCTGGCTTTGAAGATGGAGGAGTTACTTGAAAAGGAATGTTGGTGGCATCTGGTTTGCAGAGAGTGAACCTTGGTTGGCAGTGAAAAAGGGAACAGGAACATTTGTCCTATGGCCATGAGGAACTGGGTTTTGCCAACAACCTGAATTAATTTAGAAGTGAATTCTTCCGGGACAGCAGTGGCATGGTGGTTAAGGTGGCTGGATCCAACATGGTCAACTGTGCGTTTCAAGTCCTGGACCCAGAAGCTTGAAAGACAGGCTGGGTGCATGTGTATGTGTGCCAAACTCCTGAGAGGAAAATAGAGAAGGGATTTGTGGCCATATCCCCTGGGGGGTGATTTTTCACTTCCTCTCTCTCTCTCTGGTATGTGCACACAACATATAGGGGGGAATAAAAGAAAGAAAGAAAAAAGAAAAAAGAGAGAAGTGTATTCTTTCACAGGGCCTCTGGACAAGATCCTAGCCTCGTTGATACATTGACTTTAGCCTCGTGAGAATCTAGGCAGAGAGCCTACAGAGCCTGCCGGACTCTGACCTCCAGCACTGTGAGCTAATAAATGAGTGTTGTTTTAAGCCAGTAAATTTGTGGTGACTTCTTACAGAGCAATACAATACTAATATACCTTCTGTGTTCTATCAAAGGTTGACCTTGGCAGCACCTTCTGACTCTAGGGAACTCATTTGCCCTTGTATCATGTGAAGTTTATATACATATATATATATATAATACATGCCTAGCCCCTCAGTGCTTGACACACTCTACTGACCCTATCTAAACACAGGCCCTGATTTTTCTTACACTGTTCCATGAGGGGGAATCCTTGAGCCATATCTGCTTGGATAATTGTTTGGATAGTCACAATATCTAATAGACCTAGACTAGAGTCCCCTATTTAATGGAACCCAACATCTGTTGCCTGTATCCTGAACACACAGCATTGTGCCTAGCATATAGCTGGCACTTGGTACTGTATGTTGACGTTGCTAATAAATTCATAGAGAAGAAAATCTCCAGACCACCCTTCCCAAACATTCCCAGTGCTGGCTTTTGATGTACTAGGTATCACCCTTCCCAAACATTCCCAGTGATGGCTTTTGATGTACTAGGTATATTAAATCACTTGCAATTCCCAGGTGACACCATGCTCTCCTGTGCCTCTAAGTTCCTCCATCCCTAACTTGCTTTTGCTTCACCTTCACCCCTTGTATCTTCTTCCTTTTTACTTTTTCCCTTCTCTCTTTTTTTTTTTTTTGGAGAGGTTTTCGCTATAGGG
>NW_006208456.1:3393643-3408305 GCF_000334495.1 Tupaia belangeri chinensis
CGGCACACAGACAGAGAGAGACATAGAGACAGAAAGCGAGAAATCACCCCCCAGGGGGGATGGTCACGCCACAATCGCCCCTCCTCCATTCTCCTCTTGGGATCTTGGGCACGCACGCACACGCGTCCGGTGTGAGATTTAAGCCACCGGGTCTGAGACGCGAACCGCGGTCGACTACGTGGGAGTCCAGCGACATAGCCATTACGCTAACTGCTGGTTCCCTCCCTTCTCTTTTTTATTTGCCAAAAGGTGTATATATTTGTCAGAGGAAGACAGAAAGACAGAAAGAGAGGGAGAGGGAAAAAAAGCACTCTTCTGGTGGAGCACGGTCATGACCCAATCCTTGTCCTTCCATTTCTCCATCCTGTTGAGATTTTGGGCACACACGTCCATGCACACACACACATACACCATGTGTTTTTAAGCCATCAGGGTCAGGATTCGAGCCACATAGTGGGCTATGATAGATCTGGCTCCCTTAACCACTTGGCCATGGGGCTAACCCCTTCTCTCTTTCGATTGATTAAACCTTATTCTTCTTCAGGTGTCAGCTCAAATACGACATTTTCTGAAAATCCTTCTCTGGTCCCCCAGTTCAAGACTAGGGCCTCTTTTGTTCCCTGGTAGTACCTCATGATCACAATTGTCTTTGTAATTGTAATTCCTACTAGATTAAATATTCTATGATTTCCTACTAGATTGTATTTCCTACTACATTGTATATTCTATGATGGCAAAAACAAGTTTCTTTTTTTCCCCACTGTTGAAATTCTATAACTTCAGACAGAGTAGGTTCTCAGTAAATATTTGTTGAATAGCTATACTTCTTTTTCTTTTTTTTTTCTTGCCAGAGTGTGTATGTGTATGTGTGTGTGTGTGTGTGTGTAAGAGAGAGGAAGAGAGAGAGAGAGAGGAGACATACCCTCCAATGGGGTGTGGCTATGCTGCAATCCTCTTTCCTTCTTTCCTCTTTTCTGTCTGGATTTTGGGCACACTACATGAGCACCTGGTGCATTTTTCAAACTGCCAGAACCATAGATGGCCATGTGGGATCTGGGTCCCATTGTATAGCACTTAACTACTGTGTTAAGGGGATGGCCCATGAATAGGCATACATAGTAATCACTTGGGGATCTTGTTAATGGCACACATTCTGGGGCCAGCAGGTGGTGTGGTGGTTAAGGCCCTGGAATCCCACATGACTGACTGGTTTGAGTTCCATACCTGGCAGTTTGAAAATCATGCTGGGCACATGTGCATGCCTGCCCAAAATCCGGAGAGGAGAATGGAGAAGAAGGGATTGAGAAGTGACCATCCCCCCGGGGAGTGATTTCTCATGTTTCCGTTCTCTGTCACTCTACTGGGTGGGTGCATACACCCTAGGGCAAAAATCTAAAAATACTGCAGATTCTGATTCCTACCTCAGGCCTACTCAGGCCTGAGATTCTGCATTTCTAGAAAGTTCCAAGTGCTGTCAATACTGCTAGTCTATGAGTGACACTTTTGATAGTGAGATAATAGGTTAGGCACTTTCACCTCATCGTAGCAAAAAGTTTGCATTTAAGAGAAGCTAGTCAGGGCCTGGGCGCAAATAATGGCCGCAGGAACAAATTTCCCCTGTTGTTGCTAAGCCAGCTGACTCATTTACGGAGATGAAGCCAATAACCTTGGCCTTATTAACAACTGAGCTAACTGCCACAAACGAATAAATAACAACATTTGGCTGATTTACATTTCAAAACTGTTTTCTTCGCTTGCTCACACTCTAGCGAAGGTGCTAATGAACCATGAAACATCTAAAACACTGGCAGCAAGCAGGAAAAGCAGAGTTGACCCATGCCTGAAGAATAATGATCTCCAAAAATCTAGAGCTGTGCATTACAGTATCCTGCATTGGCTTAAGGGAACAGAAAAACGACCATAGAAAAAGCATGGTGAAACCAGAACACAGTGGGGAGTTAGTTACTAGTAAGGTGTCTGTGTTGGTTTAGTTTTGACACATGTATACTATTCACATTAGGAGAAACTGGGGTGAAAGGTATAGGAGAACTCTCTGTATTATCTTTGAAACTTTACTGTAAATCTAAAATGATTCCAAAATAAAAAGTTTACCAAAAAAGTTAAGACTAGACTATAGAGTTTTTAAAAATTTTGCATAATGGTATTCTGTAGATATAAACCACATTTCTGTAAATATAAAACAGTTGCAACTGACTTAACAATCCAAAATTGGAAATATGGATTAATATTTAAGAAACAGATACTCTAACATGAGCATATCAGGTACCTCCTTCATTTTGGGGGATTCCTGATTTTTTTTTTTTTGAGAGTTTTTTGCTATAGGGCGCATGTGCTCGCCAGAAAGACAGAGAGAGACAGAGAGAAAGAAAGTGAGAAATCACCCCCCAGGGGGGATGGCCACGCCACAATCCCTTCTCCTTCATTCTCCTCTCAGGAGCACACACGCACACACGCTCGGTGTGAGTTTAAGCCACTGGGTTTAGGACTTTAACTGCAGTTGATTACACGGGAGTCCAGCGACATAGCCATTATGCTAACTGCTGGCCCCGGGAATTCCTGAATTCTATACTCAGGACTCAAGATGTCTTTCTTTCTTTGTATAACGATATTGTCTTAAACCCTCGGCTAAGGTATCACGTTTTGCCTCAATAGCGTTTCCTTATTTACTGAAGACACTACATCTGGCATCTGGCAAGGTCAGGAACTTGAATTTATCCATCATTGCATGTCTAGCAACTGACTCCAAACTGGGCACATCACAGATGCTTACTAATTATTTGTTGGATGGCTGAATAAATGAGGCACTTGACGTAAAAGCAGGAATTTACTTCAGCATTTGAAAAGCATGACTTTTCCAATGATGTTACCTCAGATCATAACGGAAGGCTGGCTCTGTGTTGCAGCAGTGATGTGCCTCTGAAGAGAAGCCCAATCCAACATGGTGACCATGATTCAAATCCATGACCCAGTCAGCTGGAAACACACAAGGCACACGCCTAAGTGCCCAAGATAAGAGGGGCTCAAGTACTGGAGGAAGGGGATCCCTGCATGACCACAACCTGTGGAGGATGCTTGCCTCTCTGTTTCTCTCTCTCATGTGTGCATGCAAGAGCTCTATCATAAATTTTTTAAAAATAAAAATAAGTGACCAGCAGGTGGCATGATGGTTAAGGTGCTGGACACTCCCACACGACCAAATACCATTCAAGTCCTGGACTTGGTGGCTTGCTTTCTCACTTTCCCTAACTCTCTCTCTTTGTCTCTCTCTGGTCAAATTAAAATAAATGAATGAATAAATAAAGTTAATTAAATAATTCTTTAAAAAATCATTGCATGCCCTTTAAAAAGTTTTTCAAAAAAAATTAAGAAATAAAAATAAAGTAATGATGGAACTTTTTCGTCATACCTGTTTAAAAAAGTACTGGAAGGCTGTTCAATTCTGGTGAATTCACAGAAAGTCATGAAGGTCCTACTAACACAGAAATCACACTTGAATTGAAACAGTACATAGTAAGTGTGCTCTGGTCTCAGAGGCCTGCTCCTCTGGACTGCACTGAGGCCTAGCAGCTGGGCTGACGCAGCGGTAGAGTCAGACAGAGGCTGTGATCAGGAGGCATGTCATATCTGTGCAGTATCTATCATGTTATCTGTCCTGCAGCACCTGCTTCATTAAGGAAGCCTCTCTCGGGACCAGCAGATGGCGTAGTGGTTAGGTTGCTGGGCCTCCCACAGAACTGACTGCAGTTTGAGTCCTGGACCTGGTGGCTTAAAAATCACACTGGATGCATGTATGTGCATGCCCAAGAATCCGGGAGGAAAATAAAGAAAAAGGGATTGAGGAGTGGCTATCCCCCCTAGGGGGTAATTTCTCACTTCCCTGTTCACTGTGTCTGTCTCTCCCTCTCTCCAGCAAGTAAATGTGCCTTAAGGCAAAAATCTAAAAAAAAAAAAAAAAAAAAAAAGGAAGCCTCTCTTCTCCACTCTAGTGTATGAACTGTGAATTTCTTTCACAGTAGACCTATGACCCCTGCCAGGCCAGTCAGAGCCTTCTCTGTGGCTTTTAAAAGTTGGAGCTGGAAGAGAAAGAACTTTTGCCTTTTAGAACTTGGAATTAGGAGGATATGACTCAGGCCACCTTTCCTCCTATGTAAAGAAAATCTGCAGGAGGAAAGAGGGGACTCAGCCAAGATATAGAAATGAGAGGGGAGAGAGAGAGGTCAACACCCATGTTTGAGTGCCTGGATCTGATAGTACTTTAGGCCATCTCAACCACTTGAACCTTCCAGTTGTGTGAGCCAACAAATGCCCTTTTCTCTTCAGCTGATTTGGATTTCTGTCAGTTGCTATGGAGATTTCTGGCAACTTCTGTCACCCTGGAGAAAAACGTGCAATTGCCTTCTCACGCCTAATGGGAACCAGTACCAGCTCAGCCAGAGAATCAGCTATGTGGACCTCTGCTTGGATGGGATGCTGTGGCAGAGACAGCCAGCTGTCCACCCCAAATTCAGGCCCTTTCTGCCTTGCATGACAGTGTCACTGAGGGATGGCTCCTCAGCACAGACTACATCACCCATCTCCTCTCGCACTTAGGTGATGAGGCATGATCAGCTCTCATCAGTGAACGGTGGCTGGAAGGCATTTGTATCACTTTCGGGCTGGGAAGCAGTTGAGGAGCAGGGGTTCCCTCACCACAGTCCCCTTTGTTCTACCCTCCAGCTGGATAAAGAAGGTTCTAAAGTCTCAAGGATAGCAGAATCCCAGCTGGAAGGAGCCCAAGTGTTGCCTTTGTTTAAAAATTGTTTTTCTTTTATTGTGTGTGTGTGTGTGATTGAGAAAGAGAGAGAGAGATAGTACCTCTCAGTGGGATGTAGTCATGCCACAATCCTTTTTCCTCCATTCCTCCTTTCCATCAGGATTTGGGGCAAGCATGCACACATGCCAGGCATGTTTTTCAAGCTTCTGAGGCTGGGATTAAAACTGCAGTAGTCTCTATGGGATTTGGCTTCTTTAACCACCGAGTCACAGGGCTGACCCTGGGTGTTGCCTTTAGACCAGGAAAACACACACTTGACTATGATGTGAGTAAAAAGTAAACCTGCAGTGTGTTAAGCTGCCGAATGTCAGGGTTTGCTTGTTACAGCAGCCAGAATTACTCTACTACATTTCCAAGGGCTGGAGTTAAAAATTCTGTAAGTAGAAAGAAGCATGAACAAAGCTTAAGCTGTATCTTGAGAAAGGCTGAGTTGAAGTAAGAAGAGCTAAATTCTGTGGCCAAGTCCAAAGGATGATTTCGGGGTTGGAATCAGGAGAAGTCATAGGGTCATCAAGCAGCTGGGGCCGGCAAGAAGTGGGGAGTGGCAAAGAAGATGAAGGGCAGATACAAAGTGAGAGCAAACCAAACCATCCCCCCCAGGTCCCTGTGGTTCAGGCATGCACGCAAAAAAAAAGGAACATGGGTGGGTCTTTCTGATTTAGTGAGGTGTTGGGGGGAGAAGGCAGGAAGCACAGGTTACCTGGGGGAATGGTGCCAGGTGTCAGGCAGAAGGATGAGTCGAATCCACAAACAGGAAATCAGTCATGACGTCAGAACCTCCAAGGCTTGGGAACATGTTGGGATGTAGGGCAGGAAGCAGGTCAAGGCAAGTGGTTCAGAACTAATGACCGAACGAAGTATTCTAGAAGCCTCATTCTCCTTGGAGTCTTGGGAATGGGCCTGGTCGGTCAAGGAGAAGAAAGGAGCAGCTCAGGCAGGGCTGGGGTTGAGGGAAGGGCACGCGCCCTGGAGAGGGGGCAGCTGCCTGGCTCCGTCCACGGCTGCCCTGTGGATCTGTAGCCCCAATGTCTTCGGATCTTCCAATTTTTCAAGAAAAGCAGGAAATCCGGATTTGTATGCGAAATCTCCTGATTTTTAAATGCTGGCAACTAATTCAACATTTAAAAAAACACCCTGTAGGCCAAACAAAACACATTCATAGGCTACACCAGCCCACAAGCTGCCAGTGTTTGGCTCCAGCTTAGAGGAAACGAGCAAAATCAGAGACATGTGAAAAACAAAAACAAAACACAAAAATCGCTCCGTTTTCTTTGATTCCCAAGCACTCCAAGATACTACTGGAAAGGGGTCTTTGTGAAAACTGCTAACAAAAGCACACGACGTCTGGCCTTTCTAGAGGCTATGCGCTCTGGAAGTCACCAGAGACTGGATACCTTAGAGTTTCCCAAATCGGTCCCGGCTTCCTCAAAATTAGATCTTGCGCTTTGATGGAGTGCATTTAATATTCCGTGATCTTTTGTCAGGTGTGTCAGTTTTGAGGCTTACTTTTCTTTTCTGAAAAGCCATCATCTCTAGCTTGATGGCTGAATTTCCAGTAAAAGTAATCACTCAGGTGAAAGCAATTTAGAAAATAGTGCTGGAGCCAAATGAGAATTTGACTAACAAAATTTTATGATAGGAAATGCTTTCAAGCCAAAAACCTCAAAAGTGATCAAAAGATTTTCAAAGACGGGATCCAACTAGTTCAGTTTTATTAACGCTGGCCGGTGTCCAGGCCAGGGTCATGCCCAGAGGATGCAGAAAATGCAGAATTTGACTTTTGTAAATGTGATCTCTTAGAGGATACGTATCTACATCGCTGTCTGTTGAACTATTCATTGGTGGTGCCCCTGACTTAGCGTCTAGCTTAAGGTTTTGCATGTCCGAAGTGTCTGACTTGTCCAGGACCGAGATGTCCCCTGGGATTTCAGTGCTACTGTAACGGTCTTGGGCAAACTAAGACAGTTTGTTGTCCTCCGTCCCAGGGTCCCCTTGTCCGTGCTCATGCTATGAAGCTTGGATATTTTATAAGACATATATATATTGGGTCATTGGATATAAGACATATATATATTGGGTCATTGGAAAAATCATGACAGTTTTCTTTTTCTATGCAAAAATGACTTTTCCAACAACCTAATATATGTATCCAAAAAACCCCAAACACTCTCCATCCTAAATTGCAAGTGTGCTGTGCCCTCTTGGTTTTCTTTCCCTTTTTCTAATTGTTTTTACTCATCTCCTTTGCTTTCTCTTCCTCCTCCCACCCCTCACCTCTGATTTGTGTCTCAAGGTCCAGCCCTTGGGCTTTTCTTCTATTTTCTGTTCAGCTCAGTGTACATCTACCTTTATGGGGAAGACTTCGACGTTAAATTCTTGAGCTCATAGTCCCGCCCTACGAGATCCAACTCTCCAACAACTCCACAGACATTTTCCACTGACATGTCCTGATCATCTCATGTGTCTTTTAGGCCAATCCAGTTCCCATTTGCTCTCTTAGTATCCTTTCTTTCTTTTCTTTCTTTCTTTCTTCTTCTTCTTCTTCTTCTTTTTTTTTTAAGAATTGGAGGGACAGAAAGAGAGAGAAAAAGAGAGAGAGACAGACAGGGAAAATGAGAAAGCAAGCCGCCATGTCTGGGGTTGGCCACGTGGGAGTACAGCACCTCAACCACCATGCCACTTGCTGACCCCAGTATCCTCTTTCATTAGAGGCAATACCATCTTTTCAGATCTTCAGTCTCAAAATGCCAGACGAATCCCACATCAGCAGCCATGCACTAGGTGTGTATCTAGAGCAGGTTCTCTACTGCTGGGCACGTAGGAAAAGCCGAGTAAATGCTTTAGAATCAAATCAGAAGACTCACCGGGAAAGGAGTCGACGGAGGAGCAAGTAATAGCTTCTTAGACAGGTTCAAGAGAGCCAAGTGAATACCTAGCATTTGCAGGGAGAAGCAAAGCAAAGATCTGGCAAACGTTATCCCTCAGATACATTTCATTCAAATCACTGATGAAACTTCAACCATAACCACCTGCTAGTTAAATGAACGAGGGTGTTATTAAATTCCTCGCTTACTTTATACTGTGTTGATCTTCTTTCTGGCATGCTTGAAGATATTTCCAAGGTTTTGGACAACTCTAAGAGTTAACAAGACAATTGTGGACTCCTCTCTTTTTGTTTTATATGCTGGATCCCTGCTAGGCTGCCTCGAATCACCAAATGCTCAGAATCAGAGCAAAGCTAATGGCCAGAATCCAAATCTCACTCCTTCCATCTTCTAACCTTTCCTACATTAATTTTTTTTTTTGAAAAAGTATTTATTGCTTTTAAAAGGTTGTTCTTGTTTGTTTGTTTTGCTAGAGGGTGCATGCACCCACTAAAGAGGGTGGGAGAGGAGAAAACAGTGCCCATGGGAAATGGCCACACTGCAATCCCTTCTCCTCCCTCTGTTCCTACGCTAGAGATTTTGGGCATGCATGCACATGCGCCTGGCTTGTTTCTCAAGCTGCACGTCTGGGACTTGAACCATGTGGTTGGCCATATGGGATTCAACTGCTTTAACCACCAGGCCACCAAGCTGAGCCTAAAAATACTTTTGAGATAGAGCTATACAATGTTTCTGATGGGAGTCGGCAGCTTGGAAACACTACTTTTAGTCTTTAGGAAAATTTTCCTCCTAATGAGTTTCTTTTTCAGAGACCCCCAAGTCTAGTGAATCCCTAGAGTCCTTTTTCTTTGCATCTATAAAGCACAGCATTTTTCTGTCTCAGCGCTATTGGCATTTGGGGTTGGATAATTCTCTGACAGGATAGGGATGGGGTAGAGGATGTTAGCCTGTGCATTTTAGAATGTTTATTATTATTTTTGAAATTTCATTAATTTATTTAATGAGAGAGAAAAGCAGAGAGAGACACAGTGAGAGAGGCAACCCTAACAGGGTCTTCATGCCACCATCCACTCCCATCTTCAGCCAGCTGGGATCAAGGGTACACATGTGTGTGTCCAGTGTGTACAGAAAGACCTAGGGGCTCGAACCAAGGGCCTTCTCATGCCACCATGGCTGGCCCATTGTAGGATGTTTAGCATCTTCCCAGGCCCCTACCCACTGGATGCCAGTAGCACAAGCACAGCTCTCAGGATGTGCCCACCAAAGTCGCCAGACATTGCCAAATGTTCCCGGGGACAATCTGCCATGGTGGAGCATTGCTGCCACTGCTGTCCTTCATTCTTTTACTCAGAAATGAACATGGAGCTGGTTTACCTGCACTGGCAAAGATGGCATCTGTTCTTAGAGTCCCTTCATGCCATGCCCCAGCCAGTGGCAGTTCCCAGAGATGCAAGGAGAGGTTGTCTCCAGGCAGGATCCAAGGCTAGATGGACTCTGCCCATCATTGAGGTTACTCTCATTAGACTATCGCTTGGCTCTCTGAGCAAACTCTTCTTTGGAAGGCCACCCTGCTTCTAGGTGCTTCTGGGATCTTTTGCCAGAGGCAGGCGGGGAGGGTGGTGCTGGAGACCAATGGTCAGGGAGGATCTGAGGCGCCACTGGGATGGATGGCCTGAGTCAGCAGCGCTGCTCTGGGCCTTGGGGATTTCCATGGGGAACTGTGTGGACAGAATTCCCCCAGGATGATGGTCTAGACAGGGCTGCCCCTTCCCTCTGCTCACTGGGAGCTTCTGCTTCCCCTTTAGGAAGAGGAAACACCCTGGCTGTTTATTTTGGGACTAGGACAAGTCTTCCCATGTGGGACACTGCAGGAAACACACAGCACTGGCAGCAGCCCTTCCCCACAGCCTTTGGTGGAGAGGGCAGGCAGGTGTGCCATTGTAACGATTAGGAAAATAAAAGAAAGAAAATGCCCAAGAGGAAGTCCAGTGACAAAGAAAATGTGCTTGAAAAGCAGATAAGAATTTTCATTGAATTTCCTATCTTAAAAAATTGCTTGTTAAAAATATATACATTTTAAAAATATATAAATTAACTTAGAAAAACTGCAAAATATTGGCCAGCCTGTGACATGGGGTTAAGGTGGCTTGGATTCTTGTATAGTTCCAGTCCCGGACCCAGTGACTTGAAAAACATGCCAGGTGCACGTGCATGTATGCACCTGGGAGGAGAAAGGAGAAGGGATTACTGCAGAATTGACAGTCCCCTTGGGGGGTGATTTTTCACTTTCCCTCTCTCTTTTTCTTTCTGTCTTCTGTAAGTGTCCTCTGGCAAAATTAAAAGGAAAACAAACAGAAAAAAAAAAAACAAGTGGGACCAGCAGATGGTGTAATGATTACATTGCAGGACTCCCACTTAGTCGACTATGATTTGAGTCCTGGACCCAGCGGTGTTTAAAACTCACACAGGGCGCATGTGTGTGCATGCCCATGATCCCAAGAGGAGAATGGAGGAGAAGGGATTTCAGCATGGCTATCCCTCCTTGGGGGGGTGTGTGTGTGGTGATTTCTTGCTTTCTGTCTCTCTCTCTGTCCCTATAGTGAGCACACATGCCCTACAACAAAAAATCTCTCTAAAAAATGAAAACAAAACAAACTGCAAAATATAGTGAAACAAAAATAGGGGAAAAATCACAGGATCCTAGAGCTCCTGATAGAGGTTATTAAAGCGACTTCCATGATCAAATTAATGGTAAAGAGCTTAGCTCTGGGCTCTTGCTATACATAAGAATAGATCGTCTTTTTTTTTTTTTTTCCACTTAAAAATATTCTTTTTTCGGGACCAGCAGTTGGCATAATGGCTATGTCACTGGACTCCCATGTAGTGGACCGCAGTTCAAGTCCTGGACGCAGTGGCTTAAACTCACGCTGGGCACGTGTGCATGCTTGCCCAAGATCCCGAGAGGAGAATGAAGAAGAAGGGATTGTGGTGTGGCCATCCTTCCAGGGTGTGATTTCTCGCTTTCTGTCTCTCTGTCTCTCTCTGTCTTTCTGGTGAGTGCATGCGCCCTATAGCAAAAAGCTCTCCAAAAAAAAATTTTTTTTCTTGGGGTGGTCCCATAGCCTAGTGGTGAAGGGAGCCAGATTCCAATGTGACTGACTGCAGTTCAAATCCTACTCCTTGCAACTCGAGAAACACATGTGGTACTTGTGTGCACGTGGCCCAAATCGCAACAGCATGGAGAAGTGGAGGAGAAGGGATTGTGGTGTGACCATCCTCCACTGAGGGGTGCCTCCTTCCTCTTCCTCTTGCTGTCTTTCTCTCTCTGGTGAAGGCATGCAACCTCTGGCAATTCATTTTTTTTTCAGAATATTATTTTATGTTAATAATTATGCATATTCTTTAACATTTTTAGGAGCTAAAAAGCTTTTTGATGTTTTGAATGTGTCAAATTATTTTAACTAAAATCTGTACCATTTTAGTTTAGTTCGAAGTTAGGCCATTATAAACTATGCCTGCAACAAACATATGTGTATCCTTATGTTTTTTCTAACTGCTCAAGAACTTTTGTCCATTTTCTTTCTTCTTTTTCTCACCTTTCTTTTCTCTTATCTTGAACCCCCCTCTACATAAACGAATGTTGAAGGCATGTTTTGTACACCTCTCTCTATACTCGAGCAATGATACACAAGCTACATTTGATTACTATTTATGAGTAATGGAATGTTGCCATATATTCTTAGGACTTACTTGTTTTTCTCTCTTTTTCTCTTTTATAAGTTTATCTTTTTTTTTTTTTTAAATTTTTTTTTTTTTTTTTTTTTTTAAAAGAGAGATTTTTTTTTTTTTTTTTTAGAGAGATTTTTGCTATAGGACACATGCGCTCACTGGAGAGACAGAGAGATAGAAAGTGAGAAATCACCCCCCAGGGGGAATGTCCACACCTCAATCCCTTCTCTTCCATTCTCTTGAGATTTGGGGCACGCATGCACATGTGAGTTTTAAGCCACTGGTTCAGGACTCAAACTGTGGTCAACTACATGGGAGTCCAGTGACATAACCATTAAGCCATCTGCTGGTCTCTTTGTTTATCTTGTCTAGGAATAAGAGAGACTGAGAGAGAGAGAGAGGGAGATGGCTCCCCCAGCAGGGTTCCAATGCCATGATCAACTCCAGCCTAGGCCAGCCTCAGGGCATGGACACACGAGTGCCATCAGTGTACTCAGAGAGATCCCTAGACCTGAACCTGAACTCTGAACCTGAACTTGCCAGTATGTGTCAGCCTTGTAGAGTGTGTTGTTTTTTACCGCTGCACCCCTGCCTAGCCTCTGGTTTTCTCTTTTGAAGAGACACTTTCTAGCTATGGCCACTCATCCTTTCCTACGTATGAGTACCGTAGAGTTAGGAGATCTGAAAACCATCTTCCACATCTTCCACTGCTACTCAAAGACAGTAGATAGAAGCCATTATCCTCTCAGGCTTTAGTTTAGCTCCTTAGGAAAAGGGAGCAAGCTACTGCCCATCTACCGTACGGGATTAATCTGAGCAAAACTCTTAAGTGAGTGTATATATATTCACGTACAGAAATCCTTACTTGCCAGCCTCGGCAGTCAGGGGACACAGTGTCCTTCACTTGTTTTCTTCCAATCACCCTAGTCCTTCCCTGCCTCTGTGCCTTTGCTTATGCCATTCCCTTTGCCTGGAATGCCCTTCCACTTGCTCCACTTATCCAACTCTTAACCCCTTAAGGCCCAGAAGTCCCATTTCTTGAGCAGAATCGTCTGCAGTGCCTCTAGATAGAAGTTATTTCATCCTCCTCAGGACCCTTGACTTTCCATATTACTTGTATAGTTGTATTCTGCTTTAATTTTTAAAAACATACATTAAAAAGAAGACAGGGACCATGTCCTAAATGTCTTCTAGTTCTGTGGGGTCCAGCAATAATACCTTATTATGCAGTCAAGGATTTGTGGAATAGAATAGTGAATGAAATGAGTGAACAAGCGAATGAATTCTCTCTGCTATCACTCTCACACAAACACTCCCCGTGACAATGGTTTCTGGAAGAGGTTACATTTTTTGCACCAAAATAAATCCATAGTTTAACTCAACTTTCCACAAGCTTTCAGAAGTCCCCTCATATGTTTGTGTATATACACACATGTGCATGTGTATATACATGCATGTACATGTGTGTGTATACATATACATATAAACTTTAAAAAGATTAGCACTGGGGTCTAGTAGGTAATTGTTATGTTACTGAACTCCCACATGACCGACCATGGTTTGAGTCCCGGACCGGGTGGCTTCAAACTCACTCTAGGCACATTTGCATGCATGCCTAAAATCCAGAGAGGAGAATGGAGGAGAAGGGATTGTGGCCTGGCTATCCCCCCTGGGGGGTGATTTCTTGCTTTCTGTCTTTCTGTCTCTTCAGTGAGTGCATGCACCCTATAGCAAAAATGTCTCTAAAAGAAATGAACAGATTAGCCCTGTGGTCTGTGGGGAGAGAGGCAGAGGGGGGAGAAGAGTGCAAGTACCGGCTGCCCTGGCCCTGGCTCCCTGGCTCTGGTATGGAAGGCTGAGAGGCATTTCCCCTAAGTGCAAGTTGAGGCAGGTTCCTGGGACCTTTGTGCTCACTTGAGTCACTGAGCTGAGCAGAGAGCAGCGGCTCTCGGGGTGCTGTCTCCCTGGACTCCACATAGGGCAGAGGAGCAGTGCCCACAGTCTCCCATTCTTCATCACCCTCTCACTCTTACTGCTTTGGGGAGGCAGTTCAGGTCCCCCGAGAATTCCGGGTCTCACTCACCTAAAGCAACCTTAGCCTTGGGGTGGTCATTTCCCTGTTTCCTTAGCCCTTCTATTGGAAGTATCCAACGTAAAAGGATTACCCAACAAACGAGTGGGTGAATCAGGTTTGCCCTGGGAATTGAGACACTCCCAGGGGAGTGGGGGAAGTCCCCCACTTCTCAGGACTGTGACTGGGGCTCCTGGGTGGAGGGGTGTGTTCTGGGTGGGGCTGTGGATGGGAACTCACATTCTCTGAACATTGACTATGCCAGACACTTCTGGCCCTTTCTTATTTAACCACACTTCCTTACCAACCTCCAAGATGGTATTGTCATACCCATTTCACACACGAGGAATCCGAGGCCAGTGCCAAAGGCTCTGAAAAAAAAAGGAGGTGAGTGTAGCTGACTCCACCTGGTGTCACATATGGCCGTGTGTGGCTGAGCAGGAGCTGGTATTTCCTGATCGCCTCCTTCCTCACCACTGGTGCCTCCCTCAGCCTGTCAGAGTGACCTTCCTCCTCTTGGAAATGGTCTTTGACTCTCCTTCACCTACATCCAGTCCCGCGAGACCTGTCGACTCCGCCTCCAGTCTGTATCCTGAGCCCTCTACTCTCTGCCTTCGTGGCTCCCAGTCTGGCCTAAAACACCATCATTCTCTCCTAAACTGCCGCAATTGCCTCTAAATTAGTCTTTCTGCCACCCGACGGTCTATTTTCCACACCAGAGCCAAAATGATATTTTAAAGAGATTATATCACTCCCTTGTTTCAAAGCCACGAATGGAGTCCCAATAGACCATCAGCAAAACCCTCACCCCTTGCCTTGGCATATAAAACCCTGCAGGACGTGGCCTCTGCTGGCTTCTTAGGCCTCGCTCCAGCCACTTCCCCAGCCTCCCTGCCCAGCTCTGTTCCTCAAACAGCCAAGGGGGCACCACCTTGGGGACGTTGCAGTTGTTCTCTCTGTCTGGACCCCTTTTCCCACGCAGCTTCCCATGCTGGTTCACTCCTGCCACTCAGGACTCGGTTTAAAGAGTCACCTCCTGAGAGGGGCGCTCCCTAACCACTTGTACTAAGTAGCCACTTACCTTGTTTTCATATCCTCCTGGCTTTTTTTTTTTTTTTGGAGAGGTTTTTTGTTATAGGGTGC
>NW_006208456.1:3408773-3438645 GCF_000334495.1 Tupaia belangeri chinensis
CCCCCCAGGGGGGATGGCCACACCGCAATCCCTTCTCCTCCATTCTCCTCTTGGGATCTTGGGCACGCACGTACACGCTCCCAGCGTGAGTTTTAAGCCACCTGGTCCGGGACGTGAACCGCGGTCGACTACGTAGGAGTCCAGCGACATAGCCATTATGCTAACTGCTGGTCCCCATATCCTCCTGTTTTAATGATCTGTGTTGCACTTTCCATTGTGAGCTGCTTTTGAAATTTTGCCATTCATTGATGCACTGATTTCCTGTATCCTTCCACTGGGATGTTCCTAACGCTTAGAACAGTGCCTGGCATATAGTAGCTGCTCACCAAGCATCTTGTGGGTCAGGTGCCAGTGCAGTGGGTACATGACTGGACCCCCACGGGAAAGTCCTGATTTGTGTCCCAGGACCTCCCTGAGCACGCCAGGTGTGGTGACCGTCTGTAGTCCATGCCGGCTGAGACTGGGGTGAAGACCCTGCTATGGATGCCCGTCACTCTCTCTCTCATAAACGAAATATAAATAATAAACTTTAAAAATAAGTATTTTTTGAATGAGGCTTTGAATAAGCGAATGACATTTTTCTCTAATTAATGAATTCAACTGACATCTTCTGTTAGGGTTCAGATGCTAAGTTAAGGAATATATAAAAAAAAAGCAAAGATCGGGAACCAGCAGTTGGCGTAATGGCTATGTCGCTGGACTCCCACATAGTCGACCGCGGTTCGAGTCCCGGACCCGGTGGCTTAAACTCACGCCGGGCGCGTGTGCGTGCATGCCCAAGATCCCGAGAGGAGAATGGAGGAGAAGGGATTGCAGCGTGACCATCCCCCCTGGGGGGCGATTTCTCGCTTTCTGTCTCTCTGTCTCTCTCTGTCTGTTTGTCTGGCAAGCGCACGCGCCTTATAGTGAAAATCTCTCCAAAAAAAAAAGCCAAGATTGGGGCCAGCAGGTGGTACAGTGGTTACAACACTGGATTCCCATATGGTCAACTATGGTTTGATTCCTGGACGTGGCAGCTTGAAATTCTTGTTGCGTGTATGTGTGTGTGTGTGGGTGCACGTACTTGCGCATACCTAAAATTCTGAAAGAAGAGTGGAGGACAAGGGATTGCAGTGTGGCCATCCCCGCCCAGGGGGTGATTTCTCACTTTGTCTCTCTGCAAGCACAAGCACCCTATAGCAAAAATCTCTTGGAAAAGAAAGTAAAGATGAACAAGACACATCGCATCTCAGAAATGTTTGATTTATGATGTCTGAGAGGTACTCTTAAACATTTAGAGAAAAGTGGAGGAACAGCTGAAACAAGACTGGCCAAAGTCGGTAACTAATGAAGCACATGAGGGAAAAGAGAGTTTCTAGTATTGTTCTCCTCGCTTTTGTGTATCTTTGAAAATGTCCATAATCAAAACTTTTTAAAAATTAACACATAGCTTATGATCAAGATGAGAAGTTTATACAAATGACACTTTGGCCACAGGTTGCTGAGAGTGCTATAAGTGGGGGACTGGTAGTGAATAGTTACTGGGTGGCTGTGTGCCAGGATACGGCTCAGCACCAGGGACATCATGGACGTGAGACACAGGGACCTCGCTTTCATGCAGTGTGCAGTCCAGCAAGCTGACAGACACATGGACAATAACTGAATAAAAGCACCCACATGGGGGACCAGGAGTTGGCATAATGGCTACGTCACTAGACTCCTATGTAGTTGACTGCAGTTTGAGTCCCAGACCCGGTGGCTTAAACTCACGCCGGGCGTGTGTGCATGCGTGCCTAAGATCCCAAAAGGAGAATTGAGAAGGGATTGTGGCGTGGCCATCACCCCTAAGGGGGTGACTTCTCACTTTCTGTCTCTCTGTCTTTCTGGTGAGTGCACATGCCCTTATAGCAAAACCTCTACAAAAAGAAAAGAAAAAAGCACCCACACGGGCCAGCCAGTAGCGTGTGCTTAAAGTGGCTAAATTCCAGATGGCTGATGGCACAGTTCAAGTCCCGAACCTGGCAGCTTCTGGGCACATGTGCGTGTGTACCCCAAATCCTGAAAGGAAGGATAAATGGAAGAGAAGGGATTTCAGCATGGCCCTCTCCCCAGTGCTTTCTCAGTTTCCATCTCTCTCTCTCTCTGTCCCTCTCTGGTAAGTGTATTTTACTTAAAAAATGAAAGAACCCACACAGGAGAGTATCTAACTGAGAGCGCTCACATGGACTGGGGTCAAGCAAAGTGAGAGGGTAAAGGGCAGGCAAGGCGGGTATTCTAGGGAGGACAGAGCAAGAGGAAGGGAGGAACAGAGAAGGCTAGACCAGGCGCAGGGCCAGACCCCAGGGAGATGAAGCCTTGTTAAACCTTCAAGACTTTACCTTCCACCTCTAAGGCAGAGTGCAGGAAGGTTTCTTGAAGGAAGTGGCCCATGAACCAGGTCTCGAAGGTTGGCGAGAATTGCAACATGCACAACAGCCCCAGAAGGCATTCTTGGTGACCGTAACAGAGTGAACTCTAAGCCAGGGGAGAGAGTCCAAGGTGCTGAGGAAATAGTGAGTGGGAGGCAAGGGAGGAGCCCGAGGTGCACGCAGGGGTGTAGAGGGCAATAAGCCTAGGTAGGAAGGTCAGAGACGAGTGCCAGGAAAGGGGCTTGGACTTCATTCCACAGACAATGGGGAGCCATTGAAGAGTTTCCATCACTGGGGAGAGACAGCAAGAGCTGACCCTTAGAGAGGATGGATTTGGTGGAGAAACCAAACAGGAAATGATTATTTATGTGAGAGGTCACGCAGGTCTAACTTTTACACTTTATTAAGCAGATACTACGTGCCAGGAGTGAAAACCTGAGATGCAGAGAGGACAAGGGGACAGCTGCTGTCCTGCCCCAGGGAGCCCATAGACAATTGAAATGACAGTGACAACGGTTGTGTTGTAGTGCTATGGCCAGGATGTTATGAGAGCCTTTGAGAAAGGGGCCACTGTACTCAGCCTAAAGTGCGCTGTGGTCAGGAACGGCTTAGGATGAAATGCTGCTGCCTTGCTGAGCCTTGTTTATGAGTTTCTTGCCATGGGGCACATGACCAGCCAGAGAGAGAGAGAGAGAGAGTAGAAAGAGAGAAATCACCCCTCAGGGGAGAGAGCCTCACTGCAATTCCCTGTCCTCCATTCTTCTCTTGGGATTTTGGATACATGCGCACATATGCCTGGAGTGATTTTCAAGCCACTGGTTCAGGACTCAAACTGCAGTCAGCCAGGTAGGATCCAGTGTTGTAACCTCCACTCCGCCCATTGGCTTGATCCCTTCTTGAGGAATGAGTTCTCAGAGAAAAAGGTGGGTGCAGCATTTCTTGAGGGTTGAGAGTGGAACGGCTCCCGGCCTGCATATGGCACTAGTTAGTTTACCATTAAGGCAACGGCCCTCCTCCAGACTACTGAAGTAATTCCAGTTTCTTCCTTTTGACCCCACGGCCCTGGGCAGTGGGTGGTAGCTCCTTCCTGCTATTTCAATGATACCTTGGTGGTCTCTTGGTCTTTTCACTTACCTAATCAATGACTTTCAGATCTAGTTAGCGTGTGTGTGTGTGTGTGTGTGTGTGTGTGTGTGTGCCAGAGCGAACATGGGCTTGCAAGAAAGACAGAGAATGAGGGAGGGGAAGAAAGCAACCTTAGTGGGGCAACAAGGTGATGCCACAAACCATTCTTTTCCATTTCTCCATCCTATCAGGATTTTGTGTGCACACCTACGTGTTTTTCAATTGGGGCTGGGATTTGAACTGCATGGTCAGCCATGTGGGTCCTGACTCCCTTAACCACTAGGCCCAACAATTATTTTTACTATTAAAATGTTTTAATATTTTTTAAAAAATGCTATAGGGCGTACGTACTTCCTCAAGAGAGAAAGAGGGAAAGTAAGAAAACACGCCTCTCCCCGGGGGGATGACCATGCTGCAATTCTTTCTCCCCCATTCTCTTTGTTAGATTTTGGGCACACATGTACACAGAATGTTTTCAAGGCCCTGGGTCCAGGACTTGAACCATGCAGTGGGCCATGTGGTAGTGATATGATCGGATGTAATGAGATCCCTTGAGAAAGGGGCCACTGGACTCAGCCTGAAGTGGGGCAGTGGCTGGGAATGCTTCAGATGATATGCTGCTGCAGCACTGAGCCTTTATATTCTTTTTAAAAAGATTGTAACTACTTTGGGAACCAGCAGTTAGTGTAATGGCTATGTTGCTGGACTCCCACGTAGTCAACCGCGGTTCGTGTCCCGGACCCGGTGGCTTAAAACTCACGCCGGGCGCGTATGCGTGCGTGCCCAAGATCCCAAGAGGAGAATGGAGGAGAAGGGATTGCAGCATGACCATCCCCCCTGGGGGGTGATTTCTCGCTTTCTGTCTCTATGTCTCTCTCTGTCTGCCTGGCGAGCGCACGTACCCTATAGCGAAAATCTCTCCAAAAAAAAAAATGATTGTAACTACTTTAACCACCGCTTTAACCACCTTAACCACCTTAACTGCCCGAAGGTCACCTAACTGGCCTCAACAATTCTTTATTTTAGCTTGTCTCTGTTAAAATAGCTGGTGTGATTTCAGTTCCCTGTCTGGACCCTGACTGAGAGACAGCTGTCGAGGGATTTTAAATAAGAGGAGGAACACAGTCAGGTTTACATCTTAGAAAGTTCTCTCTGGGGACAATTACGGAGAACGGTGACTAGAAGCGTGTCTATTCAGGCAGTGGCTGTGGAAATGTAGGGGAGATAAATGACAGCCTGAATGTCAGGTGGTGAGATGCAGATGAAAAAGAGGGGACTCCACCAAAGATATGAAGGAAATAGAATTAATCGAAGAGGGAGACCAAGTAGCGTTTGCTCAGGTTTCTGGGGGTTTGTGATGTGTCTTGTATTGGTGCACCAATATAGAAGAGTTAGGTGGACGTTGGGATCAGCAGTTCTGTATTGCACACAGCGTCTGAGAGATTGAGAACTACCGGGCAGAAACATCCTGGAGGCAGCTGCATATACAGATCTGTAGGCAGAAGAGTCAGGCAGGTGAGTTCAGAAATCGACAAGGTATGGCTGTGGTTGAGGTCACCCAGAGATCATGCAGAGGGTGGCAAGAGAAGAGGGGCTGAGGCCAGGACCCCCTGGAATCTCAATACTTGGGACATGGGCTGAGGAAGAGGAATCCATCGATAGTCTTGAAGAAAAGCCTGGAAACTACAAAAGCAGTCAGATGGAGGACTGACCAGGTAGGGCATTTACGGAGAGAGCTGGAACCTGGGCACCCCGGAGGGCAGACGTCTCCAGGGGTGTGTGTTACAGGCACATAGATACATATGCAGTTTTAAAGGAATTTCTTCCCATAAACAGATTAAGTGGAAACGCTTTCATATTAACCTTGGTGCTACCAAGTCACCAGGCCCAACCCTTCACCATTGCCCAAGTGCGTCAGGAGAAGCCACCTGGCAGGAAGGAGCCAGGTGGAGCAGAGAGCAATCAGTCTTATAGTCAATAAGTGGTGATAAGGCCAGATGTGTGGCAATATCAAATCATCAAGAACCGGCGTCATCTCCAGACAGCATTGCTAACTGTCTTCAAGATGGAGATAAGGAAGGGGTGGAGGGTATCCTGGACACCTGGGAGGGGCACAGGAAGGAAGCTTGCATTTACGAAGAAGACCAGGCACCGTGATAGGCTTTTTTCATATAATTGCAGTTAGCCTTCTCAATTGCCCTTCTCCTTTCGAAGATAAGGAAGCCGAGGCTCAGAGAAGTGGAATAATATGTCCGAGGTAGTAACTGAGTGACCTAGGATTTGAACCCAGAAGACCATAGTTGTTTTGAGTGAGCCCTTGTTCAACAGCTCAATCTGAGGGGACTTTAAAAAGTAGGGCCAGCAGGTGGCACAGTGGTTAAGGTGCTGGGTTTCCATATGGCCAACTGCAGTTTGAGCTCTGGATCCTGTGAATTAAAACTCACAAAACTCATGCCGAGTGTGTATGTGTACATGCCCCAAATCCCGAGAAACAAATGGAGGAGAAAGAGAAAGAACTGCAGAGTGGCCATCCTCGCTGGGGGCGGGGAGGATTTCTCACTTTATCTCTCTCTGTCTCTCTCCATCTCTCCCTTTATGTCCCGGCGAGTACATGTGCCCTATAACAAAAATCTGTCAAAAAAAAAAAAAAGTTCATGGAAAAATGGAATTGCTTTGGTGCAAAAAATTGGGACATTGGGAACCAGCAGTTAGCGTAATGGCTATGTAGCTGGACTCCCATGTAGTCGACCACGGTTCGCGTCCCGGACCCGGTGGCTTAAAACTCACGCTGGGCGCATGTGTGTGTGTGTGCCCAAGATCCCGAGAGGAGAATGGAGGAGAGGGGATTGTGGCGTGACCATCCCTCCCCGGGGGGTGATTTCTCGCTTTCTGTCTCTATGTCTCTCTGTCTGACTGGCAAGCGCACACACCCTATAGTGAAAAACTCTCCCCCCCAAAAAAAAAAAAAATTGGGGACATCTAGGCCAGTTGTTGGTATAGTTTGTAAGGCAGCTGAATCTCACAAGGCTAACTGTGCGGTTCGAGTCCCAGACCTGGCAGCTTGAAAAACATGTCAACCACTAACATTTGTATGCTCAAAATCCTGAGAGGAGAATGGAAGAAAAATAATTACGGTGCGGTTATACCCCATGGAGGTTATTTTCTCACTTTTCCTCTCTCTGGTGAGTGTGCATGCCCTATAGCAAAACAAAACAAAACGAATTTTTAAAAATTGGAAATCCATGCATAATTAATACACGTTTCCCATGAACTTTTTGAAGACCATGTGCATTTCCCTGATGACCTGGAAGTCCACATTCTCTCATTTTTGGGCACTGATACAACCTTCCCGTTGGAGCTCGACCTGAGCGATGGCTCAACGCCTAATCAGCAGCCCGAGTTAGGTGTTCTCTGTGAGTGGTTAAGTGTTGGCACTCACTTCCAAACCAGACTTCCTGTTTCATCATTCACACCTATTGTCTCGCTCCCAGGTTTCTTGCCAAATGCCTTCCTTGCCACTCCCGGAATGGGGGTGAGGGTGAATGCCCTATGTAATAAGACATCTGTTAGACCTACTTACTTTACAAAGACCCCAAGATCTGATAAGCAACTAGCAGTTCTGGAATCCATTTCCACCTAAGACCCTGAAAGTTCCTCTTGGAGCCTGACTACAAGTCAAATGATAGTAACAGCTACAGGGTACTGGGTGGCTTCTGTGTGCCAAGCCTAGAGCTCCATGCCTTACATGCATGTTTCATATAATCCTTAGAACAATCCAATGAGGTGGGTATGATTATTACACCCATTTTGCACTCAAGGAAACAGGCATAGAGAAGAGAAAGGTGTCTACACCCAGTAAGTACCAGGAATGTCTGAATCAAAGGCACAGGGGAGTGCCTGCATGCCCCGTATTTCTTCCCTGTCCCTGTCCCCAAGGCCTTTGGCTTAAATTCTCTGATCCATGAGAATCCCTCCTTCTCTTTTCTGAGGCCACAGTGAAGTCTGGCCAAGGTTGCGGATGGTGGTAAAGGAAATGTGTCCTATCAGGAACTTTTACCCCATTAATCTTTTCTTTCTTGCTTTTTTTTTTTTTATTTGTCAGAGGACATAGTCATTTTCCAGAGAGACAGAGAGAGAAGGAGAAGAAGAAAGCATCCCCTAGTGGGGTGTGGTCATGTCACAATCCCTTCTCTTCCATTTCTCCATACTGTTGGCATCCTGGGGGTGTATATACATGTGCCCAGCATATTTCTCAAGCTGCTGGATCCGGAACTCACAGACTGCAGTCAGCCATGCGGGATTTGGCTTCTTTGTACCACTAGGCCAAGGAGCTGGCCCACCCCATAAGTCTTTTTACACTGCAAAAGATGAAACGTTTTGTCCCCTGTTACTGGTATTTTATATTATCAGTGGCCAATTAAGAAGTGTGAGTATGTGTGGATGCATGCATGCATCCATGCAGGAGAGTGAGGAATTAGCAAGTCTACCCCATAGACCTGTTTGCTGCTTCTGGGGTCATACGTGGCCACACAGATGGCATTTCTGAACCCAACGTCAGGACATAGGCATTGGCCAGTGGAATTGTCTTTGAGGGGACAACAAAGCAACAATGAAACTGCTATCGTCTATGTGATACTGACAGTGTTGGCTAACAGTTAAGGATACAGGATCCGGTGTGTTTTGAGGGACATTCTCCAGTCCTCCCAGAGAGAGGATATTTTGCCAAGCAAAAGTGAACATACCCACAGCCGATTAAAGATTAGAGCCATTATATGCAATTTTGAAGATGTTGCCATAGAGGATCTGATATTCCTAGGACATCCCAGAGAAATGTGATAACCTAAAGCCCAAGGGAAGATCTGAAATGACATCTTGTTTAAAGGACTATTAAGAAATACATTAACAGAGGTCAGCAGGTGGCATAGTGGTTAAGGTGCTGGACTCCCACACGGCCAACTGCAATCTGAGTCACAGACCTGGCTGCTTGAAACTCACGCCAGGCATGTGCGTGTGCACGCCTAAAATCCCAAGAGGAGAATGGAGGAGAAGGGATTGCAACGTGGCCATCTCCCTGGGGGGTGATTTCTCGCTTTCTGTCTCTCTCTGCCTTTCTAGCAGGCACTCACACCCTATAGCAAAAATCTCTTAAAATACAATAATAATAATAATAACAGAGCCAGCCAGTGGCTTGGTGGTTAAGGTGGTTGGATCCCAAACAGCCAACTTTGTGGTTCAAATACTGGACCTGGTGACTTGACAAATATGCCAAGTACATGGGCATGTGTGTCCAAAATCCAAAGAGGAGAATGGAAGAGAAGGAATTCAGACATGGCTATCCCCTCTGGGAGATTCTTTCTTATTTTCCCTCTCTCTCTGTTTCTCTGTCTCTCCCCAGGAAGCACATGCACCCTATATTAGACTTAAAAAAATACATCACATTAATAATTTCTTTCTTCAAAGCATTAATAATTGAATTTATATACACATGAAATGTTAAGGAGAATCAGGCCAGCACTGTATGCATAATTTGCCAGAAGGCACATGCGCTCACCAAAGAAACGGGAAGGAACAAAGAACCCTCCAACGGGGCGTGTTCACACTACGATTTTATCCGGTATGCACTGTTTTTCTGGTCTCTGGCCCTTGGGTATGCCATGCTTCTTCCCTAGGACTCTGTACCCAGTGATCAAGATAACAAACCATCTACTATGTCTTTTTGGAGAAAAAAATCCCCCCCCCCCTCGCTTTCCCTCACACAGAAAAAGAACAGATGCCCTGACTGCCTCAGCCGACTGCATTTCTGCCCACCACACCTCTGAGCAATGTTCACAGCTTCCAGACAAGGTCATGGCCTGCAGAACAATCAGCCAGACTCATTTAGCCTTGTCTCTCCTCTGGACTTCTTGGCACACCGGCTTACCTTCAGACTGTGTGTGTTCAGCTGGACTGAGATAAACACAGTAGGATTTGAGTTTTATGTGTTTTGTAAAATGAAGTTTTAAAGTAGAGGCATCTCAGTGAACCGTGACCTCACATAAGCTAGACAGAAATGGCATTGAAGCCGGTGAGAAGGGACAGTGGGGGTCAGGCTATGGAGTGGCCCTAACACAACTGGACCCGCCTAGGAAAGGTCCTGGGTTTGTACCTCAGGGTTCCCTGAGCACACCAAGCACACACACTTGTGCTCATGATGGGGCCAGCTGAGACTAGGGGTGGATCATGGTGTGGAGACTTTCTCAGGAATATCTCTCCCTCTCTTTCTCTCTCAGAAGATATAAATGAACAAACTTAAAAAAAAAATTAAAAAGGAACTGTGAAGTAAAATAGGGACTTGGGTAGATGTTGACTTCCTCCCCGAAGCCTGGAACATCCTTCCCAAAGTCCCTTACAGTAAAGCTCCTTGCCATCGGTTCCTTGGCCACTTCCTTGAAATGTTCTCCTCAGAGCAGGGCTCCACATGGTGTGCACGTACGCCATGCACACACACACACACACACACAACTCTGGTGACAGATTGGGTCTGAAAAATCTGGCAGCTTGCGTGGCCGATGGCAGCATGTCAAGCCTGTTCTCACTGTCTCCCTGGAGTCCCTCGGCAGACGCAGGTGCGCGTCAGCGCCTGCTCTAATTTTATCCCCAGTTGATGGAGGAGACTAACTGAGCAGCAGGGAGGCTGCTATTTTGGGGCTCTCCGTGGCTCTGGGTTATATAAAGCCTATTGCCGTGACCTGCATTGCTTTGAGGCTGTGCTCACTCTCTTGCGTGTTCTGTCACAATATGTCATCAGTTCAGACACACACACGCACACACACACACACACACCCACTGCGGGTCTTTTGGGGAATGAGAAGGGAGGTGTAAGTGGGAGTGTGTGTGTGTGTTCCTGCCAACGAGCAGGGGGAGGAGGCCTGCATGTACTCCTGGGAGAGGGTGCTGTACGTGAAGGAGGTTTGTTCTTGAAGGAAATGGCGCGAGCTTTCTGATGGAGGAACGTGAGGGTATGTGCTTTGGGCTTCAGGACAGAGTGTGTTTGTAAGCTGATGTTGTGGGTCGGCTGTTGGCATGGCAATGAGAATAACTTCTATTTCAGTAACTCTTCATTTTAAAGAAACCCAAGGGTTTCATAAATTATGTACAAATGGCTCTGCCTTTGAATGGAAGGAATTTTTCATCTAGAATTAGGAGCGGCAGCTACATGAACAAATGTCAAAATTTAAGGATGAGTCGGTGGCAGGGATGGCATTTCCTACAGCACTGGGGACAAATCTCACCTGGACATTTTTTTCCTTATAGATAAAAGACTATCGTGTGGTTGATAAGATAACTATTGTGTAAGCTGTGGGCCTGACTGAGTTAATTGTATATGATAACGAACTTATTTTTATATAACCCAGTAGGGAGTCCTCATATTTTTAGATACACAAATTTTGACAGATAAACATGCAACAGAATTCTAACACAGTTCATTGTCCCATAAAATTGGAAGTACTAGGATTCTCAAAATACAAACCATTCATACAAAACAAACCTAACCGAGCTCAGCGAGCTTACTACACAAGTATTTGCGTTACCCCCCCACCCCCAACAGGGAAAAGGAGAGCTCCCGGCCTTGGTGAGCTACGTGCTTCCAAGTGTGTAACCTCTCAGGGCATATTCTGGCTGACATGAGAGAGCCCACGAGGTATCAACCTGAGGAATGACGATCTGGCATGTGCTCATCCTGGCTCTCAGAGCCTGCCAGAATGCGAGGCCCAAGGCTAGTGCGCATGTTGCTGATTTGGTTTCCCGTCACTGGCAGCCTCCGCAGCAGGTGGGGTTCCCATAACCAGTGATGACCGATGCACTATTTCTTCGTTGCTCTCGGAAAGGCACTGAAGACCCTTGTCGTCTAGTGGTCACAGCACTTGGAAGCAATTTTGGAGAGAAACACTTGGGAGCCTTCCATGAAGAACACCAACCTGGAAGTTAGCTACCTCGGGCTAAAAGGAAACGGTACCTTTCCATGAATTCCGGCAAAGAGGGTGCTAAGGGCAGAAGGAAGGGGAGATGGGTCAGCATCAAACATAGGGTTTGTAGGAGCCCGATGGGGAGATAAGCTAGGAATGGAGGAGGCATAGATGAAACACTGTGTGTAGTTTATTTATAATGGGCTTAAGCAGAATCTGAGGTAGATGCTCATCACTCTGGCTTCCAGGAGGTCTGCTTACTACCCTCCAGCCCTCTCTCCACCTGTGTCAGAGTGTCCTTTCTTTTTTTTTTTTTTTTTTTTTTGAGAGAGATTTTTGCACCCACCAGAAAGAGAGAGACGGACAGAGAGACAGTGAGAAATCACCTACCAAGGGGCATGGCCATTCCATAATCCCTTCTCCTTCACTCTCCTCTCAGGATCTTGGGCATGCACACACACACACCCAGCATGAGTTTTTGAAGCCGCCGGGTCCAGGACTCAAACTGCGGTCAACTACGTGAGAGTCTAGCGACATAACCATTATGCCATCTACTGACCCCCCGTGTCCTTTCTAAAACCACACCTGGCAATCCCCTGAGAAAACCTCTTGGCTGGATCTTCACTTCTCCCTCTGAGAAATTCCTAATTCTTTAGCAGGCTGACAAGGTCCTCAGTGGTCTTAGGCTTGCCATTCTCTTTGGCTTAGCTCCTTACAGCTGCCTTTTCAACTCTTCCCTAAGTGGATCGTCTTCTCTCCCCACTCTACTCCTTGACCCTGCAAAGTTGAATGCATTAAACTTCCTTGTCCTCTGTGGGTTAGCATGGACCACTCCATCTGCCTGGAATGCCCTTTCCATTATCTTTTTCTCCCATGGAAAATTCTTTTTTTTTTTTGAGAGGTTTTTGCTATAGGACGTGTGCGCTCGCCAGACAGACAGAGAGAGACAGAGAGATAGAAAGCGAGAAATCACCCCCCAGGGGGGATGGCCACACGCAATCCCTTCTCCATGCTCCTCTCGGGATCTTGGGCACACATGCACACGTGCCCGGCATGAGTTTAAACCACCGGGTCCGGGACTCAAACCGCAGTTGACTACGTGGGAGTCCAGCGACATAGCCATTACACTAACTGCTGGTCCCATCCCGTGGAAAATTCTTAAGTTTCCTTTCTTCAGTTGATCTCAACTCAAGCAGGTTGTGTTAACCCCTCCATGCCTGGATCAGGTGTCTCTTACGCAGCATCTTGGTTGACTTCTGCTGGAGTGCTTAAATGCTTTTCAGTCTGTCCTGCCTAGACTGTGGGCTTCTAGAAGACAAGAACTCACCATTCCTCACCTTGCCCACTGCTCAGCCTGCCCATTCAATGTTTATTGAATGAATGACTAAATCTGGGCAGAAGCCACATTTCAGAACTAAATAGAAAAAAAGAATAAGGCTCATGGGGAATGTCAGTGAAATTGAAGAGGAAAGGCCAGGTCCTGGGAATCTGACCACGAATAAAGCCAGAGGCCTTACAATTGTCTCTCTCCAAAGGTTAAAACAGAAGGATACAGAATAGACGTGGCCTGGCCTGCTCTACTGCTGTGTCATGCAGGTAGGACGGTTGAGTGGAATGGGACGTTAGTGTGATGCCTACAGCACTGTCGTGATCAGCCATCTCTGATCAACATCATCCCCGTGGTCTATGGCAGAGTCTGCCTTTTCTGCACTCCACGCCATCATGCATCTGTGGCGGTAGGGGAACACAACCTGCATAGGGGACCTCAGTGCCCTTCATGAAGGACCACAGGTCTTCATCCATGTCCTCCCACTGGTCCTACCAAGGAACTGTCAGACCAGCTGTGCTTCTACCATAACCATTGGAATCTCACATTCTGTCCCACTGGGCTGGCTGTCCCCTTTGTCTGGGTCACACTCTGCTGAGGCTGGCTCAGGGACTGGGCACAGGGGGGAATTCAGTCTGCTGGGCACCAGTACTTGACCCAATGAAACTAGATCACCTTGGGTTGAGGAACTCAACTCAGCAATTCTGATGGTAACTGACACTGGCATTTTTGAGGAAATAAGAGACAGGATTAGAGGTGGTCCCATGTAATAAATCAGGTTCAAATACACCGAGACTCTATTTAATTAAATTTCTGATACAGCCTTCATATGGGAAATAATTTTTTTTAGAATTATTTTTTAAATTTTATTTATTCATTCATTTATTTTAGTTGGATGAGAGAGAGAGAGAGAGAGAAAGTGAGAAAGCAAGTCATCCCACCAGGTCTAGGACTCAAACCATGGCCGGCCAAGTGTGAGTGTCCAGCACCTTAGCTACCATGCTACCTGCTGGTCCCCCATATGGGAAATAATTTTTATAAGATGGTTAATCACCACTTAATTAATTAATTATTCATTGCCAGAAAGTGTGTGTGCTCACCAGGGGGACAGAGACAGAAACAGAGAGAAAAGAACGTATTCCCCAGTGGGAAGCAGTTGTGCCAGAATCCCTCCTCCTTGCCTCCATCTTGTCAGGATTTGGAGCACACACAATCTCCCAGTGTTTTTCAAGCCACCAGGCTGGGATTCAAATCACGGTTGGCAATGTGAGATCTGGCTCCTTTAACCGCCAAGCCGCAGGGCTGGCCCCAAATTCATTTATCTTAATATTTGCATTTTCATTTAGTAATCTTCATTAATCTCCAGAAACCACAGTCCAAAATATTTCTATTTAATAGTGGGTCAAGGGACCAATAGGTGGTGTGGCGGTTAAGGTGATGGACTCTCACATGAATAACTGGTTCGAGTCTGGGGACCGGGTGGCTTGCTTTCTCACAACCCCCACACCCTCTGGTGAGCATGGTGTCCTGTAGCAAATTTTAAAACAATACTAATGATAAATAAAATTAAAAAATAATTCTAAAATAAAATAAAGTTCATGCAAAACCAAACCAAACCAAACCAAAACCCACTGTGTCAAAAACAGCCTACTTATCTTCAAAGACAAATCTATGACGTGCAAGTGTTGGCCTAAGTCCTTTGTCACCTCTTCTCAGACTTGTCCTATGATAACAGATTAATAATGATATTAACCCGGGAATAAACTGGCTGTGGGGGAGGTGGGAACGTAACTGGCGTTTTCTGGGGAACTTCCAGCATGTTAAACAGTTCCTTTTTAGGTTCATGAATGCTCACAGACACTGAGCCCACTGCGACAGTGAGGGAACGAGAGCGTGGGATGAATGGGAGCCTTGGGGAGCCAAGAGGAAAGGAAGATGGCTGTTGGCATGCTCACAACTTTAGAACAGCTGCAGCGGTTAGAGTTGCTCCCCTGAATGAGATGACGCTGGGCCACTTAGGGGAAAGGGAGAGAAGATTCCGCAACTGATGACGAGGAGGCGAGGGGACTCAGTGCACACAGTGGGAGGGTATTAAAAGGATTATATGTATTAGGTAGTATTACCATCACCCAGAAAGGCATGCGATGTAACTGCCAAGAAACTAATAACGAATTGGAACACCTTCCAGGGATGAGAGCAAGTTGAGACAATACATTCTCTGCTTCACATGTACGAGATTTCAAAACCAGTAGCACATTTGGTTCTGTGGGGCACGATAAGGTAGAAACTGTAGAGGCTCTCATACTGTCATTGAGTTTAGTCTCTTTAACATTTTTTTACTTTTTATTCACAGTAGAGCGTGTGCACAAGAGAGAGCGGGGAGCACTCTCCACAGGGTCTGGTGTATGAACCCCCCTTCTCCAGTCCTCCAGCCCATTGGATCTTAGGCACTTGTGTGTGTGCCCAGCATGTTTCAGACTAACTGGGCCAGGGATTTAAATCACAGTCACTATGTGGGATCCAGCTTCACTTGAGCACCTCGTTATCACCGGGTCATGAAGCCAGCCCTAATTTGGTTTCTTTTTAACAGTCACGGGCAGGCTCCACGGCCTGGTGGTTAAGGCAGCCAGAATCCACATGGCCAACCTAGCAGAGTCCCAGACTCAGTGGCTTGAGAAACGTACAGGCATGTGTGTGTGCATGCCCAAATCCTGAAAGAAGGGAGAGATGGAGGAGAAGGGATAATAGTATGACCGTTCCCCATGGAGAATGCTTTCTCTTTTCACTCCCTCTTTCTTTTCTGTCTCTCTCTAATGAACACATGTACCCTCTAGCCAAAAAAAAAAAAAGTTAGTGAAAAATGTGTATTAAAAAAAAGTCAGAACTCTTCAAAGAAAGAATACTAGCAAATATTTATTGTGTGCTAACTGCATGCTTGCTGCTCTTGTAAATGTTCTACATCCACCATCAGCTAACCTGAAGACTTTTTGAGGCAGAAACTTTCAGAATACCCATTTTACAGATGGAAAAATAAAGCCACAGAGAGATTAAGTAACCTACTCAAGACCACACAGTGAATAAATGTTAGAGCTAGAACTGAACCTGGGCAGTTTGGCTCCATCCTTCAACCTTGTCACCTTCCTTCCATGGTAGCTATATACCCTTTTAAACTCTCTGTTGATGGTATGCAAAGTGTATGTTGTACCTTAGTGCAAAAGAATGAGAAAGCCTATGTGGAAATCCTGTGTGAACGTCAGCATGACATCATTATTAATAAATACCTGTGCATCCAGGTCAGTTGTATCACCTACAGGGCTTAGCAGCAGCTCCACAGAAGGCTCAAAGTCAGTCTCATTTCTATGCCCTGCCCCAAAGTATTCAACAAGTGATCCATGTATCTATTCACTCAGTAAATGTTTACTGAGCACCTAGTCCGTGCCAGGCTCATCAGGCTCAGGCTCTGTACTAGGCTCTGGAAATAAATCTGAGACTAAGGCACCATCCCCGCCCTCAAAACAAAAACAAAAACAAAAACGAACAAACAAAAAAAACACAAAAAAACACAAACATGTAATATGTGGCTGTCTTTCAACCAATGACCAGTAGATCAAAAGCTCAACATGATCCTAAGGCTGATGCTCACCTGGTCATCCATTTGTTACCTGCTTCAGGTGTGAGAATGATTACTGTTTACTAAAGGCCTTAGAGGAGGTTCGACCGCCAGCTGAATGGGCTGCCATCCCTGAGAGTCTGAGAGTCACCTGTGTCCAGAAATGTCTTCCCAGCCAAAAACTTGACGATCTTATCAGAAAAGTGACACGGAGTGATGTCAACAATGATAGTCAGTTAACACAGACAATGGTGAGCAGAATGTATAACATGAATCTATTGTGGGTTAAATATGAATATATATCGTTAAACATCTAACTGTAGGCAGTGTAACCCAGTGTCTAGGAATCTGGGCTCTGGGGTCTGACTATTTACATTTTATTAGCTTTGCAACTTTAACCTTTATGTGCTGCACATTTGTCCTCTGTAAAATGCAAATGATCATCAGAGGACATGGTACAGACGGAGAAAATAAATATACTTAAAATGGTGCCCAGGACACAGTAAGCCCTCCATAAACACCAGTGGTTATTATTCATATTATTAAGTTTACTCATTTGTATTTTTCATGAAAAAGAGAGAGGGGGCAGAGAGAGAGAGAGAGGCATACCAATAGGGTCTCCATGTCATGATCCACCCAGCCTCAGCTAGCCCAGATCACTTGCACACAAGTGCATGCCAGGCATGTTCAAGAAGACCTTGGGATGCAAAGTAGAGACCATTCCTATGTAGGTCCAGTTGTGTTGCTGCTATGCCATTGCCTGGCTCTATTTTTTTTAAGAATTATTTTATTTAACTTTATTTATTATTATTGTTACTTTCCAGTTTGATCAGACAGACAGAGAGAGAGAGGGGAAGTGAGAAAGCAAGCCACCAGATTCAGGACTTGAACCATGGTCAGCCATGTGGGAGTCCAGCGCCTTTAACCACCATGCCACCTGCTGGCCCCTGCCTGGCTCTATTTTTAATCTCATTTTCCTTCTCTATTTCTATTTCTCTCCCCAGGTACACACATTTTCTAGCAAATTAAAAACAACAAACTAAACCTTTTTATTATTATTATGATTCTTTTTTTTTTTTTTTTAGTTTTTACTATAGAGTGTATGTGCTCACCAGAGAGACAGAAAATAAGAAATCATTCCCCCTGGTGGATGGCCACACTGCAATTCCTTTTCCATTCTTTTCTCAGGATTCTCGACACACACAAACACCTGTCCTGCATGCTTTTCAAGTTGCTAGGCTTGGGATTTGAACCATGAGATCAGCCGTGAGAAATCCAGCCTCCTTATCCACTACTCTACCAGCTGGCTCAAGGTAACCATTTATTTTGGCTCTCTGGAGGCCCACATAATGGGCCCACCTGGGAGGTACATAAAAAGTGTAACCTGTCTGCCTTCTCCCACTCAATGCCTGTTTCCTAGGGAAAAGTTGGCTTCAGGTAAGAGACCTAGAAAGGCTCCAGACTGGTTTCTGCTGGTGGAACCGCAGAGTCCAGAGAAGTCTGTAGGAAACAAGGCTTCATCTAGGGTCTCTGAAACCCCATCTCTCTTTATCTTTCAGCAGAGCTCTCCTCCAATGCTGCCTCTCAGTTTCCTCATGAAAACAAGGTGGCAGTCAGCAGCTCCAGGTTTATATGGTTCCAGGTTCAAGTGTAGTGGGTAAACAGCACACCATCCTCTCTCAGCAATCTCTGCAAAGAGCTCACTGGGCTTCACGGGGGCCATGTGCTTACCTCTGGACCAATCACAATAGTAAAGTAATTGAGCCAAGCTCCAATTGGTCATACCTTTGTTTCCCACCCACCAACTGAAAAGTAGAGTCAACTCCACTTAATGCACTAGGATGGAGCATGGGGAGGAGTGATTCCCTGGAGTGCAATGGGATTCTGGATGTTAGAAGCATGAATGAAATGTTGGGCAGCAGACAAGAGGTCCAACATATCAACTAAGGAAAACACAAGTTGAGGGCTGATCTCACAGTGCCATAGCTCCTCAACTGGCTTGCTCTTCCCAAGGTTCCCTGCAGACACCCTGCATGCACAGACCTATGCTGGGTGGAACAACTATAACAACAAGACAAACTTACCTACGCTCAGGCTGGGCAGATCACACACAACTGTCTATATCTGAAATAGCCAGAAATAATGACTTGGGATCAGAAGTCTAATACAGGGAAGAGAAGGTCAAAGAGAAGACCAGACTCAAGGAGTCAGGAAATCACTCCTGTCTCCTCAGGGCTGGCAGTTTGGTGACTACCTTTTCAGATACACGCAAGACAGAAGCCTGGACTCTTCAAATGCCCGTGGGAGGCAGGCAGGTAAAGCAAATGAATTAACTGCTACACCAAACCCAAGATATATGACACCCAAACTGTGACCCTCTATCACCTTTTTCATCCAGGCGAGGCTGTACAGAATCAGGTATGTACTCACGTGCATGTGTGCAATCCCTTTGCATTTAAATATGGGCAACTGAAGGAAGTTTTAAAATACACTATGTGGGGTGAAGCAACAAAATCTATCTATGGGTCAGAACTTGCCTGCAGACAGTCTGCCTCCCTCCAGCTTGTGACATCTGATAGGGTCATATCAATGTAGAGTGGATGAGAACACCTTCTCCATGTGTGCAGTAAGTCCACATGGTATTCTATGCCCAAATCAAGCAGTACCCAATGCCAGCCCACGGCCCAAAGTTCAGCCCTTTCATTTACTCTATCTAACTAAAATCTGAAAAACACCATGTGGGCCATGAAAGGTAAGGGAACATCACTGTGAGAACTGTACTTTCATTTCCTGGCGGGGGTGTGGTTAAATTCACAACTTGGGTGTGCTACTAACCGTCAGAGGGTTTTACATTCGATTTCCTGTTTCCTTTTCTTAATAAAGAAAGGAAAAGTGGGCCCCCGCAGCAACGGTACTCTGAGTTCCATAGGAAGACACCATAGGGGTTCCAACTTGACCACAAGCAAAAACAAAACGTAACCCTGAAACCCGATAAGTACAATATGCAGAAGATTGTGGGCCATAGGGTTGCTTAGGGTTGTTTTGATCATCTAATGCAAGAATGTTCCATCTCAGATTCATTAGACTAGTGGCCGTGTCCTCTATGGTTGAGTTGCTAGAACCAATTCCCACAAAAGGTTTAGAATATAATAAGGGGGGGAATAAGCAGTTAGTGTAATGGCTATGTCGCTGGACTCCCACGTAGTTGACCACGGTTCACATCCCGGACCCGGTGGCTTAAAACTCACGCCAGGCGCGTGTGCGTGCGTGCCCAAGATCCCGAGAGGAGAATGGAGGGGAAGGGATTGCAGCGTGACCATCCCCCCTGGGAGGTGATTTCTCGCTTTCTGTCTCTATGTCTCTGTCTGTCTGTCTGTCTGGCGAGTGCATGCGTCCTATAGCGAAAACCTCTCCAAAAAAAAAAAAAAGAAAACCTCTCCAAAAAAAAAAAGAAAAAAAAGAATATAATAAGGGTGATAATGAAAATTATGGTAGTTCTTGTGTGCAAGGGACTGTGAAAGGTGCCTCACATCTCTCTAATTCTAGGATAAATGCTCCAAGAATAATTCTTATTTTGCAGATGAGGAGATGGAGACTCGAAGGAGTTAAGATAATTCACTCATAAGTGAATTATGAAGCTGTGGTTTCATTCTCTCCTTCATTGAATACTGACCACCTGTTTGCTGGGCTAACTACTATAAAAGAGTTGTGGCTGAGGCTGTTAAAAGCTTCAAATAAACCCACTTACTGAAAATGACCTCCATATAGAGGCTACCTTTGTAATATTTATCCTAAGTTTTCTTTCATTCATTTCAATTCTTATTAAGCATCTACTGTATGCACAGTTCTAGGCTGAATGCTAGGGGGAATACAAGAGGTAGGAGGGTCTGACCCTATAGCCTTGTAGTTAAGGGAGCTGGATCCCCCATGGCTGACCAAAGCTGGATTCCCAGTTCAGCGACTTGAAAAACATGCCATGTACTTATGCGTAGGTCCCGGAAATCCCAACAGGATGGAGAAAGGGAGAAGGGCTTGTAGTATGAGCATGCCCCATTAGGGGGCGCTTTCTTCCTCTTCTGTCTGTCTGTCTGTCTGTCTCTCTCTCTCTCTCTCTTTCTCTCTCTTTCTCTCTTTCTATTTGTCTCTCTGGAGATTGCATGTGCCCTCTAGCAATTAAAAAAAAAAGAGGTATGAGAAGCTGAAACTAACTTCTAAAGGGTTGTAATTTAGTTGGGAGACAGAGCCTATACAATTAAACATTTGAATAATAATACAAGATAATAAAGTGCCAAAGTAAATGGTCTAGATGAAGGTTTAGGAGTGACTACTCTAGGCTGCAGTTGTTGGGACAGTAGAACAGGAGTTAGACCTCAGAGGGATGGATAGAGTGGAGATGACAGCTTCTGTAGACGTGCAGGAGAAAGGGGGCAAAGCACAGCACATGTGGAGAAAGAGGAAAGAGTAGGTGCAGCACAATTTGGCGCGTAAGCACTTGGTTTCAGCAGTCATTCGGTTCTGAGTGTGGTCCAGGCTCAGCACCTTTCTACCTGTGTGATCCTGGATGAATTATTGCACTTGCCTCTTAAGCCTCAGTTTCCTAACCTGTGAAGTGGACACGAATGAAACGATGCTGACAAAGCAGTATTTGGTACATGGTGGACTTCAGTGGCAGCTACTGTTATTATAATTATTTTTCTGTATTTATAATATAGTGCATGGATGCACATGAGAGAGAGGGAGAGAGAGAGAGAGAGAGAGAGAGGAGCACCTTATACAGAGTCTCTCCTTCTTCCAGTCTTCTAGCCCATCAGATCTTGGGCACCTGGGGGTGTGCTGGGTATTTCAGGCTGACTGGGCTGGGAATTTGAATCATGGCTGCCATGTGGGATCTGGCTTCCCTTGAGTATCACATGCTGGCTCCAGCTGTTGTTATTATGGTCTCTTGGTAGGGGTACCCTTGCAGCTGTTCCACCTGAATAGTGGAGAGAGATGTGTGGCCACACTGAACCATAACGTAAGAGCCCAAAGGAGGACTGGAAATTCTACAGCCATGAACTAAACGCAGCCTGTATGAGCCCCAGCATCAGATAACACAACCAAACCACAATCTGCCTGTCAGGCCTTTACAGCGCTACGGCGGAGCAGGACCCACAGCAACTTACTTCAGGTGACGGAGTCAAACCGCAATTTTTTCTTCTTTTTCTCATCAGACTTCACAGGAAATACTCCTTTGTTCAGATTTGAGATAAGGCACCCCTTCACCTTGACTCTCCTTCGTGGCACTAACCTACCCATTAAACTGCTCACCTTCTATCCTCAGCCCCTATCATCATCCGCTTATATTTAGTAGGCATGTGGGTTAGTATTGCTCTTATGTTAAAAGCTGAGTAGAAATGAAGTCCATGAAGACGTGTAGTCAGGCTGAGATGGCGATCTAAGAAAAGGAGGTGAGACTCTCCAGGAGGATCTGGCCAAGGAGGGTGGATTTTTTTCAAAGCATGTTTGTTTTGCCCTCAGCAATCCCCTACAATGCTGTTGCTCAATAATTATTTTAGGTCTCATGACTTTCAACCTAACCTCTATGCCCAACAGAGAGGATCTATACTGAGGTGCTGACATGATTTCTCAGCAGCTGTTACAAATTAATAGCTCTGGCTGCTTTCCCAAGCTGACCCATTAAAATTCTCAGGAACATTGGCTTTAAGGAATTTCCCAAAGAACTCTCCTCGCCTAATCTAATGGACCACTGTCCCAGGCTAAGAGTACCTATTCCTGTATCCCTTTGGAAAGAACTAATATAACGACTCATGGTAGAGGGCTAGCAGATGACGTATAGGTTAAGACAGCTGGATCCCACATAGCCAACTACATGGTTTGAGTCCCCAGCCCCAGGAGCTTGAAAAATACACCAGGTGTGTGTGCATATGTGCCCAAAATCCCTAGAGGAGAATAAAGGAGAGGGGATTGCTCTATGGCCATCCCCCTGAGGGATGCTTTCTCACTTTCCTTCTCTCTGTCCTCTGGCAGCTCTAGTGGTGGTAGCTTAAAAAAAAAAAAAAGATTAATGGTAGAAGGGCATGGAAAGAGGAGTATAAACAATAGCCCAGTAGGTTACAGCTTACAGCAGTGTTCAAAATTTTTATCTCAGTATCCTGAGAAGAAGGGGAGCAAAGATATAATAAACTACTACTATAATACTAATGCCTAACATTTATTGAACATTTCACACACACACGCACACACACACACACGTACATTATCTTATTGTCCTCCCAACACATCAGGAAGAAAGATATCCACATTTTACAAATAAGGAGACTAAGGCACAGAAAGATGAAATAATTTTAGGGCAGCCCTGTAGCACAGTGATTAAGCCCTGTGTACATGAGGCTAAGTCGCGCATGGCCAACAGTGGTTCAAATCTTGGTCTTGGTAACTTGAAAAGTACGGTGTGTGTGTGTGTGTGTGTGTGTGTGTGTGTGCATGCCTAGGGTTTTGACAGGGTGGAAAGATGGAGAAAAAAGGATTGCTGAGTGACCATTCCCCATTGGTGGGTGCTTTCTCTCTCTCTCTCTGTCCTCTCTGAAGAGATTCATAGAAATATCCATAAATAAGATAGTCACAGTTTTGTGTGTGTGTTAGTTTTTGAGTGTGTTTATTGGGCTAGTCCCGGAGCCTGGTAGTTAAGGGAGTTGGATCCCATATAGCTGACCATGCTGTTCAAATCCTGGCCCCAGTGGCTTGAGAAACATTCCAGGGGGCCAGCAGATGGTGTAATGGTTATGTCACTGCTCTCCTACGTAGTGGACCACAGTTTGAGTCCTGGGCCCAGTGACTTAAAACTCACGCCAGGCATGTGTGTGTGTGTGTGTGTGTGTGTGTGTGCCCAAAATCCCGAGAGGAAAATGGAGGAGAAGGGATTGTAACAAGGCCACTGTCCCCCGGGCAACGATTTCTCACTTTCTGTCTCTCTGACAAGTCCACACACCCTGTAGCAAAAATCTCCAAAAAAGAGAGAGAGAGAGAGAGAGAGAGAGAAACACTCTAGGCACATATGCATGCACCCAAAATTCCAATGAGGTGAAAAAATGGAAAAGGATTGCAGTGTGACCAGGCCCCACTGGGGATGCTTTTCCTCTCTTTATTTTTGTCAATCTTGCTCTGGCAAGCACTCATACCCTCTGACAAATAAAATAAATAAATAAATAAATAAATAAATAAATAAATAAATAAATAAATACTTATTTATTTCTTCCCTGAGAGACAGAGAGAGGCAGGCATTCCTAACAGGGTCTTCATGTCACAATCCACCCCCAGTCTCAGCTGGCCTGGCTCATGGGGACACGCCTGCCCAGCATGCTCAGGGAAGTTCCAGGACACTAACCTGGGACATTTCTCATGTGGATCCAGTTGCGTTACCACTGCACCACCACCTGGCCCTGGTCACAATTTTTGTACCTATTCTCTGTCCCCATGCTTCTTTGTTTTTGTGGGGACAGCCAGGTTCTAGGCCAGGTTTAGACTTTTAGTACACACCTATTTTGCCTCAGGGATTGCTACAGTCACCTTTGGCTCATGGAACTCCGGAGCTAGAAACTGGGTGCCAAAATCAGCACTTCTGGAGGCATGGATCCCCAAGAAACTGGCTTGGGTGCTTCAAACTCCCAGTGCAGTGTAGAATCATCTCAAGACTCTTCTCTGGCCTCATGTCTTCATTGACTTTGAGGGAAGGGCCTTCATTTTGCTTTCAATAGTTGAGCACAGCGTAGGAAGTTTCTGGGTTCGAACCTCCTTGCATGTACTGACTTGGGGAAGTTAACTTCTCTGTGGCTCCATTTTTTTTCATCTGTCAGAGGGTATAACAATAAAATCTACCTCATAGGATTGTCTTAAGGATTAAGTAAATGTACCGACATCATCAGCCACATAAAGCACACTAAGTACTCAATAAATGTGGGCGATAGTAATTATCTACACCTTGTCTCCATTTAAGAATAATTTTAACTCTCTCAAACCCCACAATGCACATCATCACATACAGGTAGGGAGCGGCCTTGGGAACAAAGCCTGTGGCCTTGCCAGGCCCTGCAGCCATGGGCTCAGGCCTCTCTGGGAGAGGAAATGGTTTCAACACCCAGCGGTCTAGGTCAGGGCCACTTTCTTCAGGGAAGTGCTCTCTGTGGCCTCGCCTGCTCGATATGCTTGGTTACACCCAGCACCCAAGCCTGGCTCCTCTGCCAGCTCCCAGTGTGCAAAGGAGCAAAGAGAGGCGTACGCCCACCTGCCAGCGGAAGGATCACTCATGACAGGCCCAGAATGCCATCGTGCTAGGCCTTGTTCTTGCCTGTGGAGCATGGGAGGACCCTGGCTGGATGATTATGACCAACACCTTCAGCTAGAAAATTCTTGCATTCAAGGAAAGGCTGCTCCAGGATCCAGGGCAAGACCAGTTTTTTTTTTTTTTTTTAAATTGCCAGAGAGTATGTGGTCTCACCAGAGAGACAGAAAGAGAGGGTAAAACCAACTCCAATAGGGTGTGGTCACACTGATCTCTTCTCCTCCATTTCTCTTTTCTGTCAGGATTCTAGACACACATGTGCATGCATACAGAATGATTTTATTTATTTTTTCTTTTTTGGAGAGGTTTTTGCTATAGGGCGCATGCACTCGCCAGAAAGACAGAGAGAGACAGAGGGACAAAAAGTGAGAAATTACCCCCCAGGGGGGATGGTCACGCTGCAATCCCTTCTCCTCCATTCTCCGCTCAGGATCTTGGGCGCGCACGCACACGCACCCGGCATGAGTTTAAGCCACTGGGTCTGAGATTCAAAGTGCAGTCAACTACGTGGGAGTCCAGAAACATAGCCATTATGCTAACTGCTGGTCCCATTCAGGATGTTTTTCAAGCCAGTAGGGTTGAGATTCAAATTAGGGTTGACTGTGTAGGACACAGCTTATCTATTTTTTTATTATTTTATTTCATTTACTATCATGGTTATTATTTATTTAATTTGACGAGAGAGACAGAGAGAGAGAGAGAGAAAGGGAAAGTAGGAAACCAAGCCTCCAGGTTTGGGACTTGAACCATGGTCAGTCATGTGGGAATCCAGCACCTCAACCACTATACTAACAGCTAGCCCCTGGGATACAGTTTATCTAACCACTAGACTACATGGCCAGACTTTTCAAAAATGACTTGGGAGCCTAAGTGAAGTGTTGAGATGACAGGGTGGGACCTGGGGCTCTGTGTCTCTCTCTGCTCTTTTTTTTTTTTTTTTGAGAGTTATTTTTTTTGCTATAGGGCGCGTGCGCTCGCCAGACAGACAGAGAGAGACAGAGAGATAGGAAGCAAGAAATCACCCCCCAGAGGGGATGGTCACACCACAATCCCCTCTCCTCCATTCTCCTCTCGGGATCTTGGGCACGCACACACACGCGCCCAGCATGAGTTTCAAGCCACTGGGTCCAGGATGTGAACCGCGGTCAACTACATGGGAGCCCAGCAACATTACGCTAACTGCTGGTCCCTCTCTCTGCTCTTCAAGCACCCAGCACCTGGGACAGTATGGCTCTCCAGGGACCCACTTCCACTATGGTGAAGTGCATGAGTTCTGGAGCCAGACTACCTTCTGTCACATCTTGGTGCTGTTCCTTATTAGCTAGGTGATATTTGACAATTTCCTTAACTTCTCTTCACCTCCATTTCTCAAATGTAAGAGGGAATGATAATAATAGTACACATCTGCTCACCTTTTTTTTTTTTTCCTTCAGTTTTTTGCTATAGGTTGCATGAGCTTGCTGGAGGGAGACAGAGAAAGAAAAAGACAGACAAACAGATACACACACACACACACACACACACACACACACACACACATAGAAATCACTCTTCAGGGTGATGGCCATGCCACAATCCATTCTCTTTTATTCTGTCAGGATTTGGGGCATGCACACACATATACTCAGAATGTTTTTCAAGCTGGGACTAGATCCTGTGGTCAGCCATTTGGGATCCAGCCACCCTAACCACCATGCCACAGGCTGGCCCTCTCATCTGCTTACCTCTATAGGGTGTTTATTTTTTTTAATTGATTGTAATTTCTGATTTATGTATGATTATTTTACATTTTGTGAGGTACAGTCTTTTTAAAGCACACATATAGAGCATGTGTACGCAATAATCAAGTCTAGTAATAAGTTTCTGTGTGTGTGTGTGGTGCTTGTTTTTGTTTTTCTTTGACAGTGTTCCACTCAGTTGTAATCCCCTTGCCTGGGTCTCTGGAGTAGCTGGAACCAGAAGCATAACCCACCATGCCCGGCTCTTAGGGTGGGCCAGGAATTGAACCAGAGTCTCTCATGTGACCTCAGCCTTCAGAGCAGCAGCGTCAAATCCGCTACTGTGGCTGGGTCTTGAGTAAGTTTTATAAAAATGTTCAGGACAGTGCCTGCCGTGTAGGCTGTTACTTCCCACATGCCAGATTTTAGCTTTGGACAGAGGCTCATATAAGTACAGGGGCAAATCCAGTGTTGCTCTAAGTCTCTTTGACTGAATTTCAAATTAATTTTGTTCTCTTTCCTTTATTTTTTTTGGCTAGAGGGCACATGCACTCACTAGACAGAGATAGAAAGAGAGGGAGAGGAGAAAGCACCCCCACAGGGCATGGCCACACTGCAATCCCCTCTCCTCCATCTTTCCCTCCTTTTGGGATTTTGGACATGCAAGCACACATACCTGATGTGTTTCTCAAGCCACCGGGTCCAGGATTCAGACATCATAGTTGACCATGGAGTTGACCCTCTGTTCTCTTTCAATGCTACTGCCTTACATGAAAACCCCTATTTTGTATGCTTTTGGAAAGCCCATGTTTCACCTTGGGGGATGCCACACCTCCAAGGTAGGGTACAATTGTGGATTTTTGTTTAAGAAGCAGGAATAAAGGTGCCCACGTTTAATAGGCACTCGGGATAATCCAGCCCAATGGACTTCACTAACTTCCCCTGATCCTGGATCTGGGGGTGACAGGAGTCTGGTAAGCCTGCCCTTTGACCTGAATCGCAGTGAGTAAGTAATCGGGAATAGGTGAAATGCCAGCCACACCTGGCTAGCCCGTAAAACGGAAGTGCTTCCCACACCTTGCTTTTGCACACTGAGGGCCCCCAGGTAAAGGCATCCCCAGCGCAAGCCGCTGGCTTTAATGCCTGGGTGTGGCTGCAGGAACCACCCAGTACAAACCGGAGTGAACCTGCTGCCCTTTCCTTTCCCTGCTGCCAAGTCAAACAGAACACAGGGAACACAAATAGAATCATCACAATAAACCGGTTGTTGGAGCCAGACACAGGAGAACCCACTCCCTGGCACTGCCGCCCCCTTCACAGGTCCAGACACGACGAGGCGCTCCAAGGGCTGAAGAAGGGGTGGCCTGGACAAGAAACCCTCCGGCTGGGCTGGTCTGTGCTCACTGCCACCCACATGTACTCCTCCAGGGGCAGCTTGCCAAAGCAAGGAGGGAGGAGGGTCTCCCCTTCCTGCGAGTCCTAGATCACCGGGAAATGCCCCTTCCACCCACTCAACTTGACTAATGCTGCTGGCCAAAGAGGGAACTCTTCAGACACATTAAAACCCTCAAGGCATCTGAGGTTTGGAGGAATTCGTGCTGGACGTGCTTTCCAGCAGGGTCAGGCATGGGGGAGGAGGGAGACGAAGAGGAGGGGCCGGGCCTAGGTAACAACTTCAGATAAATCTGGGCAGAGCTCTCCAGGTAGCCTGTGAACTCAGGTAGTGTCCTCCCTAGCCCGGAGCAGGTCAGAGTCTCCCAGAACCCGCCCAGCCTTTCTGCTGTGTGTGCTCTGGGGCATGTCTCTCTTTGCCTCCTTGGATCTTGGGCCAATGAGGAAATATAGGTTAGTCCCAGGAAGCAGGGATGGACCCACGTTCTTACCTTGTGGAGTCAGCACGTTTTTGTGAAGTTCTGGCAGATCTCACACAGGACCTTGTCTTCCCTCTGCCTTTTCTCCTTAGGAAGTTTAGAGAAAGGGGCTCCTCATGGAAAGGAAAAGCCTGTGGAATGATCCAGGTGGAGGTATTCCATGCATTCCACTGCGCTGTGGGGACATAGAGAGAGCAGTTTTGAAAATGAACACTTGGGGTGGAGGCCTTGCTCTGTACTGCGTCCTCAGACTAGTTACTTAACCACTTGAGCCCCAGTTTCTTCAGTTACCACAGAGGGCGTAAGAAGAACTAGTTCTCAGGGATATTAACAGTGTAAAATAACATATGGAGAATGCGCTATACAATCTGGATACATCACAAATACTAGAAAAATCTTGCCTTCATTTTTTTCCTTGCCCCAAACTCTGTCAGTGGCTTGCTGGGTCCTTGACTGACCTGAAGAACTGGAAGACAGATAGAATGGAAGACAGAATCATTTAGTCAACAAAACGGTTTTATCCTAATTTTACTGAGTTCAAGGCAGGGAAGATAAGGTGGACTGCTATTCTACTTCTGTCCTAGATGGTAAGATGGGTAATTTCTGTGCCTGGGGGTAGATCACATCAATGCCTTCCCATCTGAAACAAAATAAAAACCACTTCATTCCCTTGCCAAAAGCTGATTCAATCTTATCTACCCACAAGTCAGGCTTTCCCATTTACTTGAACTTGAGGTTGCTATCTTTTTCATCTGCAAGAGGGAGAGGGGCAACGGACAATCTCAGAAGGGTCTAGCTTGACCATCATTAGTTCACAGAAAAACCTAGAAATTGTCATTGTTTCCCTGAAAAATGTCAGAATTTGTCAATTGTTGCCTTGCCCATCGTCCCAAAGTAAGCAAAACCTACATTATGGTTGGATGTGGCATGAAACTCAACCATCATCTGCGTATGTGCGCACGCACGTGTGCGTTTTAATGGAGACGATGGCTTTGTCCTACTCACTGGCCTTCCTCCTCTGTTGGGAACTAAGTGGCAATTCCAAAGGCAACTGTCTTCTCTGAATGAAGGGCCAGACATGAAAAACCTTATGGTGTTTGGGTGGACGGGGCAAGGGTTTGGAGAAAGCTGGTCACCGGGGTTAAAACCTGGGGAGCGGAAATAGAGTGGGAAGAGAGCTAAGGAGAACTGTTTATAGAGAAGGGTGGCGGGGAAGTGAGTAACAGGCAGGTCAGAGGATGGAGCAAGGGAATGTTGGAAGGGAACGGATTCGCTCTGAGGGCCGGCCGTAGAAAACCTGAATGAGAGCCCAGGGAGGGTTACCGTGAAGTAACAGGGAAGGTACCCTGAGGTGCTGATTTGTCAGAGATGGAAAATGGGATTGGATATATGCTGGTGGAGGACTGGAGAGATCCCAGAACAAACTCATTAATTTTCATGAAATCCTTCTTTACACGTCCCCCATCTGAAACAGACTATGCACTCATCCCGATGGCTGATTTTTGTACTTTTCCTTAATTGCCAGAGGTTGTGTATGCTTGCCAGAGGGA
>NW_006208456.1:3438739-3439953 GCF_000334495.1 Tupaia belangeri chinensis
GAAAGAGAAAGAGAGAGAGAAAGCACCTTCCAATGAGGCACGGTCACACTGAAGTCCCGTCTCCATTACTTTATTCCATTGGGATCTGGGGCATGCATGCACAGGCACTCAGCATGTGTTTTTCAAGCCACTGGCTGGGGTTCAAATTGTACAAGCCATGTGGGACCTGACTTCCTTAACCACTGGACTAAGGGGCCAGCCCCAGTGGCTTATTTAGAATTCAAGCAAATAATACTCCCTCTACGATCCCCCACCCCTCACCAAACGAAAGATACAATTTAGATTCAGCCGGGACAGAAGATTTTTGGTATCTGGAGAAAATTCAAAGCCCTGAACCTCTCAGCTGTGCCTAATCAGTCAAACATTACAAGGGTGTTTGCCTTCACGTGGTCATCTCAGTCCTACACTCCTGATTCTGGATCTGATTTTGTTTACGATCTGTTGCTACAATCTTCCTGTTTCCAAAGTTGTGTGAAGAAAAAGGCTGGCACACTCAGAGATTTCTCACACTCCATGGACTTGTACAGTCAAGACAGAATTTTTTAAAAAAAAAGAAGATGGAATTGAGCAATGCAAAAATCAAAGCTTTGGTTCCTACTGACCCAGATGTTTGCATTGTTTGATTATTACTGTCCTCAGGGGTTTCTAGGTTTTCTACCCCTTTGAGAAAAACTGTTCTTGAATGGAGTAATTAGGCCCCCCTCCTTCAAGTCTATAAAGAAGTTGTAAGGGATGGACATAGCAAGTTTTGCTGCTTTTAAAGTACAAAAGGCAAACCCAAACTTCTGATCCTCTTTGAATCCGGGGTTTACTCCAACAGTGGGAAAACTTTCTAAGCGGGGTTTTGTTCCCGTCTCATGGGCAAGGCGGATTGGTCAGTGGTTGTCCTGTGGGTTGCTGTCTGCAGGAGACCGCAGTTAGGGAGGTCACCCTGACAACTGCGGTCATCGGAGGGCGGAGAGAGTGGTCTAGGTTTGGCCTTCAGTCTGGAATCACAAGCAGCGCGGAGCGATCTTGGCTCGGGACCTGAGGTTGTGGCGTGCTGTGACAGCCTAGGGGGTGTCCTGGCTTTCCAGGGGCTGGGGAACCCTCTCTGGCCCGGGGGCGGGAGACGCTGTTCCAGAATCGGTTATGGCTCCACTGCCGCCTCAGCACTTTCTAATTGCAGCTCCAAACAACAACAGCCGCAGCCGCAGGCAAAGGCAACGGGCCCC
>NW_006208456.1:3440038-3448600 GCF_000334495.1 Tupaia belangeri chinensis
CGCTGTGCCAGAATCGTTTATGCCTCCCCTCCCGCCTCAGCACTTTCTAATTGCAGCTCCAAACAACAACAGCCGCAGCTGCAGTCATAGCAACGGGCCCCGCCCACCGGGCCTCCTGGCATGCAGCACGTGACGACGACGTCTGCGTCGCTCCCTCGGCTCGGGCGCTGAGGGAGGGCGGGGAGGCGGAGGGATGACGTTTACTATGTCGTCTCCATGGATATAATGCATAGACGTCAACGTCGCCAGTGTTTAGTGTGTAACGTTAGTCTGTCTCCATGGGAACGTCAGGCGGCCAAACACCGGATCCCAGCAACAGGCTTCTGATTGGTCCAAGGCTGCCAAAGGCGGAGCTTCGTCTCTGGCACTCGCTCTACAGTGTTGCTGTTTTGGCTGTTGTCTTCCACTTGTTTATTTCTCTAACAAATCTTGGAGGCTGAGGTTTTGCTCTGTCGCCAAGGATGCGATCCAGGAGAAAACGTGCTCACCGTGCAGCTTGCTCCTACCGATTGCTGCCCAACAGATGATGTAGTGCCACTGTGACCAAGTCATGACCCTCTTGCCCAGTGTCTGTCACACCCCAATATTTAGTGCTATAATCCCTGACCGCACCCTGCATCACATCTCAGAAATGCCATTACCCTCGCAGCGATATCCCAGAAACTGTTGTCTTCACAGTTACACTTGTTTAATATTCTTAAGAGCAGTCAGGGGTCTTCCATACCCCTGCCAGATTCAGTGCTACTGATTTGGCTATATTCTCCCAACTGGTCCTAATTCTGTTGAATGACGTAATATATCTGTATTCCCACTCAGAGATGTCCAGCTTTCTTGTAGCTTGAGCTCATAAACAAGGAATCCCAGAGGGCCTGGGTGAGTACTCTGTGAACTCATTGAATCTTAGTCTTATCTCCTCGCCCATTTTAATTCAAAATGAGGAGGGCATTTATTTCCCCAAAAGATACAGAAATAAACTAAGGACAGAGATGAATTTCTTGATATGTAATACTCATATACTGAGGGAGTTAAACATTCCAAGCCACAAATAATGTCTCGAGAAACATTTTAAACCTTATCCTGGGCTCCCATCAGTGAAACCAAGTTAACATCTGGCAAGAGATAGTGATCTAGCCTCAGGGTTTTCAGTCAAGCTGGGCTTAAAAGAATGCCTTAACATCTTTAGTTTTGGTGTCAAATATAATAAATCTTCACCAGCTCATGCACATACAAGTCTGAAATGTTTCATAAAAGGTTTAGATGACCTGATAACATGTTTTCTAACCCGGAGAGACACTGATGCAAACCTCAAGTTAAAAACAAGAACATAAAATTATTTTCATAGACTGGAGTTAAAGGGTATCTGTTTTCTCTGCTCTAATCTTAGCCCACTACCTCCTTTCCCATTATCTGCTCCAGTGAACATCCTTGCTAACAACTGTCCTTCTCCCCACCCCTTGGCCAACCTTCTAGCCTATCATTTCCTTTGGAGATGTGAGTGAAATTAAATGAAATTGGGAGCCTGCTTAATGCAAACAGGACCAAAGGGCACAGCTCTTTATCTTAATGAACTTCATTCTGATTAAGTCAGGGCCTGCAAGTGCTTACTATTTACCCAGTAAATATATTAAATTGCCAAGCAAGTCTCCCTCCTGTCCTGATACTGCCAGGGAATATTTGAAAGTCTGATATAAGATAATTTTTAGACCATCAAACATCTCTTTCTAATTCTATCATCTCTCTTTACATTTCCAGGAATACAGAGTGTCTTGGTCTCTGAGAGCCAATATATCTGGGTTACACTGAAAGAGGAATAATGAGGCAGTATTTACGTTGTACATTGAAGATGACCTGAAAAGCTGAAAGAGGTGATTGAGGGCATTTTCTCAGTGTGGATGAGGAAGAGGGAAAGAAGGTGGAAGATGACAGTCTGTAAAGGCCTGGATTTGGCTGTAGGACGTGATCCAAATTTTATGACTTCATCCGAAAGCATCACTTATCACTTGCAAGCTTTTATTTGTAAGCTTTCTCCATCTCCCGGCCTTAGTCTTTCTCTTTGTTAGACTCAGACATGGTTGGGGGCCATGGTGTGTGGCCCAGGGAGTTTTTAATCCAGAAAATACTAAATGGATTGTAGTTTTGATGTTACTGTAGGAAGTCGTTTGTTTCATGTGTCCTTGTATGTACACATGCATGCACATACTCTTTCTGTCCTGTGTTCTGGCTGTGTTGCTCTGTTTAGCTGACCAAATTCAACACAAGGACCACGATGACCTTATTTTTTTATTTTTAAGGTTTCTTTCCTTTCAGTTTTTGCTAGAGGGCATGTGCACTTGCCAGAGAGAGAAACCAAGAAAGCGATCCCTGTAAGGGATGGTCACACCAATCCCTTCTGCTCTATTTGTCCTTTAGGGAGTTTGGGCATACGCGCACACACACTCGGCATGTTTTTCATGCCACTGGGTCTGAGATTTGAACAGTACAATTGGCCACGTGGGAGCCAGCTGACTTTATCACCACACTACCAGCTGGCCCCATGATGCCCTTCTTTGCTGTTGAGCTGCTCAAACCACAAGATGATTGATCTCCTCCACCTATTTCCTTGTATATAAACTGGCATCTGGAGAACTCACTGACCCCACATGTTGCTTTGACCCAAGAAGATTGAAATGATACAGTCATTATTAGCCCTGTGGAAATACAAATGCCACATAAATGCTTGATAACTATTAATGGGTAAGATTTCCCCCAACACCTCTCCAACTTAGGGCTGAGTGAAGCCTCCACCCACCAGGTTTCCATAGCAAAGAGGCATTGGCCTGAGGTCAGGAATTATAGGAACAGTGACTGGCCTGTTTTGCAAGGCCCTAGTGCATGCCGTACCTCTTCCACATCCCAGCCATGATGGAATCCAGCTCTCCAACTTATGCTCCACAGATATAAAGATGGAGACAACGCTACCTACTCTACTTACCTCTCAGAATTGGTGTGAGGGTCATGCTCGGTGATGTTCATGGAAGTGCCTTTTTTAAAAAATTTATTTATTTATTTACAGTCATTCGCTGTACATCAATACAGTATACAAAATGAGATTTTCCATTCAGAATATATTGTATATTGGCTCAATCAAGGATATTACCATACATGTTATTATCAACAAATAATTTTCCATTTGTTTCTTATATATATATATATTTTTTTCCTCCCCTTGATTCCTTACCCCTCACCCTCTGCAAATTTCCCTTCTCCCACACTGTCTCTGGTATGTTCAGCTATTTTCCATGCTTTCTTTTTTCACATTTTATTGATTCACTAAAGATTTTAATTTAAAAACTTTCAATAGCAAGTACAGCTAATAAATACATATCTATGAACATATGTCTGACTTTAGTCATAAACCTCATTGACTAAAGTGAGCATATTATAAAGTAGCACCTTTCTGGGGCTATATATCTTACTACAGTCATTAAATAGGTATTAATAGGTATTTTTAATGCACTTTTTAATTTCAAGAAAACTAGTTTTAGTTTTAATAGATCAAAATAAAAGAATGTTAAGAGAAATTTGCTTAAAACTTAAAGCCAAGGAAAAGGTTAGGATTCAGCTTAAATAATAGGTAGATGAACCTATTAACAGTTCAAAAAGACAAAAATCCTTAAATATGGAAATCAAATAATCATAGGAAATTAGTAATGTTTTAATCTAAAGTCAAAAAAGTCTATTTCACTAGTTCAGACTCATGTAATTAATTTCTCTTCTATTGAATTTGCAGTGTTACTGTGGTCTGATCTTTCCATTTAAACTCTGGAAATTAACATTCAACTTCAGACTTGTCCCTACCATTAGGCTGGCTATTCTTGGTTGTTTTTGTACTTTTATTTCTGTGTATCCGACTTTAGTTTTCCTGCTATAGCACTCCCTTCAGCACTTCTTGGAGAGTTGGTCTGGTGTTGGTAAATTCTTTCAGTTTTTGTTTATCTGAGAATGTTTTTGTCTTTTTTTTCCCATATGAAAGACAATCTGGCTGGGTAAAGTATTCTTGGTTGAAATTGTTTTTCACTTAATACTTTGAATGTATTTTCTCATTCTTTCCTTGCTTACATTGCTTCCAATGAGAGGTCTGACATTAGCCTTATGGGATATCCTTTGAAAGTAACTTGATGTTTCTCTCTTGCCAAATATAGTATCTTGTTTCTGTCTGTGGTTTTGGTCAATCTGGGTAAAATGTGCCTTGGGAAAGATATTCTTAGATTGATTCTATTTGAAATGCCACATAAATGCTTGATAACTATTAATGGGTAAGATTTCCCCCAACACCTCTCCAACTTAGGGCTGAGTGAAGCCTCCACCCACCAGGTTTCCATAGCAAAGAGGCATTGGCCTGAGGTCAGGAATTATAGGAACAGTGACTGGCCTGTTTTGCAAGGCCCTAGTGCATGCCGTACCTCTTCCACATCCCAGCCATGATGGAATCCAGCTCTCCAACTTATGCTCCACAGATATAAAGATGGAGACAACGCTACCTACTCTACTTACCTCTCAGAATTGGTGTGAGGGTCATGCTCGGTGATGTTCATGGAAGTGCCTTTTTTAAAAAATTTATTTATTTATTTACAGTCATTCGCTGTACATCAATACAGTATACAAAATGAGATTTTCCATTCAGAATATATTGTATATTGGCTCAATCAAGGATATTACCATACATGTTATTATCAACAAATAATTTTCCATTTGTTTCTTATATATATATATATTTTTTTCCTCCCCTTGATTCCTTACCCCTCACCCTCTGCAAATTTCCCTTCTCCCACACTGTCTCTGGTATGTTCAGCTATTTTCCATGCTTTCTTTTTTCACATTTTATTGATTCACTAAAGATTTTAATTTAAAAACTTTCAATAGCAAGTACAGCTAATAAATACATATCTATGAACATATGTCTGACTTTAGTCATAAACCTCATTGACTAAAGTGAGCATATTATAAAGTAGCACCTTTCTGGGGCTATATATCTTACTACAGTCATTAAATAGGTATTAATAGGTATTTTTAATGCACTTTTTAATTTCAAGAAAACTAGTTTTAGTTTTAATAGATCAAAATAAAAGAATGTTAAGAGAAATTTGCTTAAAACTTAAAGCCAAGGAAAAGGTTAGGATTCAGCTTAAATAATAGGTAGATGAACCTATTAACAGTTCAAAAAGACAAAAATCCTTAAATATGGAAATCAAATAATCATAGGAAATTAGTAATGTTTTAATCTAAAGTCAAAAAAGTCTATTTCACTAGTTCAGACTCATGTAATTAATTTCTCTTCTATTGAATTTGCAGTGTTACTGTGGTCTGATCTTTCCATTTAAACTCTGGAAATTAACATTCAACTTCAGACTTGTCCCTACCATTAGGCTGGCTATTCTTGGTTGTTTTTGTACTTTTATTTCTGTGTATCCGACTTTAGTTTTCCTGCTATAGCACTCCCTTCAGCACTTCTTGGAGAGTTGGTCTGGTGTTGGTAAATTCTTTCAGTTTTTGTTTATCTGAGAATGTTTTTGTCTTTTTTTTCCCATATGAAAGACAATCTGGCTGGGTAAAGTATTCTTGGTTGAAATTGTTTTTCACTTAATACTTTGAATGTATTTTCTCATTCTTTCCTTGCTTACATTGCTTCCAATGAGAGGTCTGACATTAGCCTTATGGGATATCCTTTGAAAGTAACTTGATGTTTCTCTCTTGCCAAATATAGTATCTTGTTTCTGTCTGTGGTTTTGGTCAATCTGGGTAAAATGTGCCTTGGGAAAGATATTCTTAGATTGATTCTATTTGGGGTCCTTTGTATTTCTTGGGTCTGGGTATTTGAGTGACTCTCTAGGTTGGGAAAGTTTTCTTCTAGGATTTCATGGAATAGGTTATCAATGCCCTTATTAGTTTCTTCACCTTCTGGGATACCAATGACCTGGATGTTTGGGCATTTAATGGTATCTAGTATTACTTGTATGTTATTATCATTTTTGGGAGTTACTTTATCAGTCTTTTTAGTGATTTTTTTCTAGGTCAGAGGCTCTATCTTCTGCATCTGAGCTTTGATCTTCTTCATGATCTAATCAGCTTTTGATATTTTCAAGGGAAGTTTTGATTTCCTGTATTACAGCCTTCATCTCTAACAATTCCATTTCATTCTTTTTTATGATATATATCTCCTCTTTCAGATCGTGCAAGCACTTCTTCATCTCCTGAAACTTGGTGTCTCTTTTCTCCTGCACCTTCTGGAGTCCATTGTCTCTCTTCTCTTGTCTCTCTGTTAGCTTTGTCGCTATGAATATTTTAAATTCTTTATCTGACATTTCCATGAGTTCCCTTGTAGTCTCTGTGGAGGAAAAGAAGCTATTCTTCTCCCTTAGAGGAGAGCTATTTTCTTGGTTACTCATATTTCTTGTGCTTCTGCAGTGGTTTCTGGTCATTTGATAGATTATACGTTTTTTCCTAGTTTGGGGAGTTGAATCTGAGCATTCAGAGGGATGCAGAAAGAGGTGACCTGCAGTCTGTAAACAGTATCATTTTTTTTCCCCTTTGCACAACTGATTCAATGAAAATTGAGGATTAATCTGACCCTAAAAGTACTCAGATATTGGGCTCCTGAGCCTCTAGACCTGTCTAGAAAATCAGTGTGTGGAGGTTGACCAGAACATTGAGAAAGGTAGAAAGAAAAGGAAAAGGAATAGAAAAAAAAAAGAAGTGAAAAAAAAGACAAAAACAATTAAAAAAAGAAAAAAATTGTCAAAAATGAAAACTGTGTGGTGTAAATGGGGCCACTCAGAACTCAAAAAGAGATGGCTATTGATCGGCTTGTCTATGGGGGCAGGGGGAAAGGTAAGAATTAACAAGAGTGGCAGAGAGCTAAGAAGTTTAAAAATTAAAAAAAAATAGAGAGATAGATGGAGAGAGACAGAGAGTAAGTTGGGTGCTCTAACCTGGCTCTTGGCTAGATCTGGGGGGCAGGAGGGTGAAGTCTGGGCACAGGGTCTTCAGTGGCCATAATCCCTGAACTCCTCATGGAAGTGCTTCGAAGACCATAAAGAAGAAGGCATTTACAAATTTTTCAGTGTTTTGTAAGATGAAGTGACCTGTACAGGTGGGCTGGAAGGAGGTAATCTATAAGCAGTCTAGATGAACACCTATCTATGTGATTTGATATGCCCTGTGTCAAAGGAAGGTCCCTCATTGTCCTGAATATCTCATTATTAGCAATATATTCCTGGAGATTAAGTATTTGCCGCTCCTTCCAGGTCTTAGTTTTAAAAAGAGCAATTCTCTTGTGAGTAGTAAGCTCTGAAGTTTAATGTGAATTAGGTTATACACATGGTCCTCCCTGATAGGTGAGGAGTATTGGGCTCTTGACTTAATCTGAGAAACAGCAGGCTGGGAGCTTAGAGAAGATTCTTCATTTTAATCAAAATTGTGCTAACAGAGGATCCTTGGAGCCTACCTGCAGACCTGGAGCTCTGCATGTATGTGAGAAGAGGAGACTTTTCTCTCTGTCCTCATTCAAAGCCCCCAAAGACGACACTGTTCTCATACTGTTGGGTTACAGGAGTGAGCAAAAGCTTTTCTTTTCTTTATTTATTATTATCATTTTTAATTGGCTATAGGGCATGTGCACTCACCAGAGAGACAGAGAGGAAGAGAGAGTGAGAGAGTTAAAGAAACAGAGAGAAAGTGAGGAAGCAAGCTGCCAGGTCTGGGATTCCAACTGTAGTCGGCCATGTGGTGGTCCAATGCCTTAACCACCATGCTGCCTGCTAGCCCTGCAATGACTTTTAAAAGTTGGGGAATTGACATAGGTTGCCAAATTTTAATTTCTCTTTTCTTTTCTTATCCTTTCTTTTTCTTTCTTTCTTTTTTTTTTTTTAGAAATTTTTGCTTAGGACAAATGCACTTGCCAGAGAGACAAAAAGTGAGAAACCGCCACCCTGGGGGGATAGTCACACAGCCAATTCCTTCTCCTTTATTCTCCTTTCAGGATTTTGGCCTTGTACAAGTGCCCGGCATGAGTTTCAAGCCATTTGGTCTGGGACTCAAACCACAGCTGACTATGTGGGAGTCCAGCAACACAACCATTATACCATCTGCTGGTCCCGCCAACTTTTGATTTTATCCAATAACAATGACCACTTATGTGTGGTATATGAGTTTTATAAAAGTCCCTGCTTTGTTTTTATTTCCCTCTCTCTTTGACAGTTGTATTTCTTTGGTATTCACAGGGTGGTACTGACAGTTGAAGAAGAGCTGAGCAGTCAAGGAGAGCTAAAATTTTAATTCAAGAATTGTTTACTTTTCCTGGGAACCATCAGTTAGCGTAATGGCTATGTTGCTGGACTCCCACGTAGTCGACCGTGGTTCACGTCCCGGACCCGGTGGCTTAAAACTCACGCCGGGCGCGTGTGCGTGCGTGCCCAAGATCCCAAGAGGAGAATGGAAGAGAAGGGATTGCGGCATGACCATTCCCCCTGGGAGGTGATTTCTCGCTTTCTATCTCTATGTCTCTCTCTGTCTGGCGAGCACACG
>NW_006208456.1:3448650-3458462 GCF_000334495.1 Tupaia belangeri chinensis
ATAAATAAATAAATAAATAAATAAATAAATAAATAAATAAATAATTGTTTACTTTTCCTAATCAAACTGGCCATTTTTCACACTATTCATCTTTGGGTCACTAATTTCTTTGGTAAAGGAAAGTAACATAATCTTCCTGGGATGGGTGCCTGGTGTTAGGAATACAATACTTGGAGTGATTCTCTTAGAACTACATGCACTCCAGGGCAGATAGGTTTGCTTTCAGTTGGTCTGACTCTTGCTTGGTCAACCTAAACACTTCTGGTTTTACCTGGGGAAGTGGGAGTGTTGACTGTCCTGTGCCTGTTTCTGCCACATTCAATCTGACTGAATGATAAGCACTGGCATGGTTCCCAGAGGAGGGAACAAGCCTGCCTTCCAACTGGTGTCCCAGGCAGGTGCAGGAGACACCGGAGGAGCCAGTTTAACAACATCTTGGGCAAGATTTGGCCCATGCTTTTTTCTTGTTTCCAGAGTCTTCTGGCAGAAGTGGAAGCATTTTCCATGTTCTGTGGTTGCATATAAACCGAGTGCAACCAGCAGGCACACTTATATTTATTTATTTTCTGATAAAGCTCAGTGTTTCTAGAAACTGAGGCTATAATTTCCTTCCGAGCAACATAAGCATAATTAAAACCAATGTGACTGAGTTTCCCTTACCAGTCACTCTCTGGTAGGTACCTAGGGAAATCAGTTCACTTATTCAGGTCACTAGAGTGCTATCCACTACACTGGGGAGAGTATTTAGTCCAATTACCTTCTGGGAATTACAAAATCATACAATCATTATTTTAAAAAAAATATTGAGGGACCAGCTGTTGGCATAATGGCCATGTCGCTGAACTCCCATGTAGTCAACCCTTAGTTTGAGTTCCAGACCCGGTGACTTAAACTCAACACTGGGCACGTGTGCATGCGTGCCCAAAATCCTGAGAGGAGAATGGAGGAGAAGGGATTGCAGCGTGGCCATCCCCCCTGGGGGGTGATTTCTCGCTTTCTGTCCGTCTGTCTGTCTCTGTCTTTCTGGAGAGTGCACGTGCCCTATAGCCAAAACCTCTTCAAAAAATAAAAAAAAATATTATTGTGGAGCCAGCAGGTAGTGTGGTGGTTATGGCACTGGACTCTCACGTGGCTAGTCATGGTTCAAGTCCTGGACCTGGCAGCCTGAAAATCATGCCAGATGTGTGTATGTGTATGCCCAAAAATCCCAGAAAGAGAAAGGAGGAGGGATTGTGGTGTGGCCACCCTCACTTTTCCCTCTCACTATCTCGCTCTCTATCTCTCTCCAACAAGCTCACATGCCTTATGGCAAAAACCTTTAAAAAAATTTATTAAACCTGTTCAGTAAAATGGCATAAATAATATATCTCCATTATTGAATTGTGGTGAATATTAAGTATATAGTGATATATGTGAAACAGCATAATTCTCAAGCAAGCCCTCAATAAATTTTAGCTGAATAAACTTTAGCTATTATTATTTCTATTGATTCAAGAAGCATTTTTTTTAGCAGATGTCCTGTTCCAGATGCTGCGTTAGGGGCTGCAGAGTCAACAATTATAAAAGACGCAAGGTACCTGTTTTCCTAGAGTCAAGAGATAGAGACGAACAATCCATTCAGTGATTAATAGCTACTGGTTGCGGGACCAGCAGTTAGGGTAATGGCTATGTTGCTGGACTTCCACGTAGTCGACCGCGGTTTGCGTCCCAGACTCGGTGGCTTAAACTCACTCCGGGCGCGTGTGCGTGCGTGCCCAAGATCCCGAGCGGAGAACGGAGAAGGAATTGCGAGAGGAGAACGGAGGAGAAGGAATTGCGGCGTGGCCATCCCCCCTGGGGGGTGATTTCTCTGCTTTCTGGCTCTCTGTCTCTCTCTGGCTGGCAAGTGCACGTGCCCTATAGCAAAAACCTCTCAAAAATAAAAAATAAAAAGATAGTTACCGGTTGCAGGCTTTCTCTAGGTGCTTGTTGTATATCAGTGAACAAAACAAATCCCTCCTTTTCTACTTATCCTTTAGATACTAGCTCAATTGGTTTCTAGATAAATATGTATTACAAAGCAGGGTGGGAGGGGTGGGATGAGGGCTTTTAAAGGGTTTCTCATCAGGCAGGATGCTCCAGAGGAATACTTTGCAAGAAAGTGACTTTTTTTTTTTTTAAGAGAGAGATTTTTGCTATAGTGTGTGTGTGGGCTTGCCAGAGAGACAGAGATAGAGAGACAGAAAGAGAGAAATCAGTCCCCAGGGGAGATAGCCACATCACAGCTCCTTCTCCTCCATTCTCCTCTTGGGATTTTGGGCATGCATGCACACACATCTGGCGTGATTTTTAAGCCCCTGCATTTGGGACTCAAATCATGATTGACTATGTGTGAGTCCGATGACATAATCATTACTCCATTTGCTGGTCCCAAGGATGTGACATTTTAAGTTTGAGATCTGGATAAAGAGTGGGCTGGAATAAGGAGGAAAGTGGAAAGTGGGGGCAGAAAATATAGGCATAACAATGAAGGAACTTCAAAAAGTTCATGGAAGGTGGAATGAAAATACAAGTTTATTTTAGTGCAAAAAGACTTTGAAATGAATGCATAGTTTCTCAAAATACACATTTTCCACGAATCCTTTGAAGACCTCCTGATATCATATCCCAGTAACTCATATTTCATTCCATGTTACAGTGCCTATGCACAAATGTTCTAGAGGCTGGGACTGCCAAAATGAGAGACGACCTCTCATCAGAAGTTTGCAGTGAGATTGAATTTGGTCCTCAGCTACAGAGTGAATGAATGAATGCAGCTGTCTGTAGTTTTCTCCTTTCCAGGAGTTATTGACAGTTGGAACAGTCACTTCCTCAGCTTTCCTTGGTCCCCACTGCCTGGAACAATCAACTATGATAGAAATGACCTCTCTGGGAGCTGAACTTGGCTTCTTTTACTTGCTGTAATGAAAATCACCCGAGTGCCCCAGGAATATGTCAGCATACATTTGCTGCTGGATTTAAATCATCTAATGTGGGCTGAATAATCCATCTCTGAGGGCTAAGCTACCCTCTTCCTCAACACAAACATGATCTTTCAGCCCACTTTTCCCTTTGCTACTGAATTTTCTTTTACTTAAGTTTTTGTACCCTTCTTGTGTCATTCCCATTAAGTTTTCACAGCCTGGTTCATATTCCAGCTATGAAATAGTTCACATAGTTCTGTGTAGACATAATATTTATGGGAACTGAAGATGGGCGGATTGTGATAGTGGCTTGTGGAATAATCTCTCCAATGCAGTCAAAATAACAAAGAATTTGAGAAACGAATGCTTTGAGAGTTGAGTCTGCCATGAACTTCCCAAATGCACTTGCCTGAACCCCGTGTAAGAATCAGTAGAATCCGGGGGAGTGGTGCCCTGGGTGAGAAAGCGTGGTTTGTTCAGTGTTCTGCTATTTTACAGCACACATTCTAAGCTGAACTCTGTTTATTGTCAACAGCCCTCGAACTAACAAAGGACAAAATGGAATGTGCCTGTTTTCAAATTCCTGTTTTTAAAAAAATGGCCCTGGAAGCCCTCAAAGTCTGCTTTAGGTTAATTGACTTCACTGTTTTTAAATGCTTTTGTTGCAGACTCTCTAAACAATTAAGAGATCTTACCAACCATCACTGTTAGTATGGAGGATTCAGATGGGTTGTGATGACTTGAGAATGAAACACAACTGTCCATATCCTGTTTGAAGTGCAGGGATAGTTAGGGAGGAAATGGAGCTGGCAGGAGGTAGCTGGGAAATTTCTAGATCTGGGAGCACTGATCCCAAAGTTGGTGTTTAAGGTCTAGGGAAGGAGGTGGTTTGTGGTTACTCAGACAGTAGAGTTTGAGGTGTACCTTGTAAGGACAGCCAGATTGAGAGATATGGGGGGACCAGGACTTAGTTTCTTATAAGTTACTAAACCTCTCATTGGGTACTATTTCCTCTGCCCAGAATGATCGGGACCCTGTTCTTCCATAGCTTGTTCTTTCTTGTCATTGACTTTTTTTTTTTTAATGATTTACTTTTAGTTTTATTTATTCATTCATTTTATTTTAATTTGATGGGGCGGGGGGGGGGGAGAGACAAAGTGAGAAAGCAAGACACCAGGTCCAGGACTTGAACTGCGGTCAACCATGTGGGAGTATCCAGCGCCTTAACCACCATGCCACCTGCTGGTCTCCCTCTTGTCATTGACTTCTCATGGAAAATGTCATTTCCTTCCACCGAATCCAAAGGAGCAACACAGTTGCTGACAACTTATCTTCCCATTTTACTTTAAACTTCTTTTCTTTATTCATGATAGAGCAAGTGTGTGTGTGCATGTGTGTGAGAAAAAGAAAGAGAGAGGAGCACCCTCCACCGTATCTGTTCATGCTGCAATCCCCTTCAGTCCTCCAGCCTGCAGGATTTGGGGCTCTTGCATCTGTGCTCAGCATGTTTCAGACTGACTGGGCTGGGAATTCAAAGAGCAGTCATCCTGTGAGTTCTGGCTTCTCTTGAAGAGTGTATTGCCACTGCCATGGAGCCAGTCACTATTTCTCCATTTTTATTACTGGCCCAGCACTTACTTTGAGCCAACATTTTTGTTTATTTTCTTGTTTACTATGAAACTGTAAGCTTTGTGTTAGTAGGAAGCTTGTCCGTTCACTATGGAGTCCAGTGTCTGGCACATAGTAGGTGCTCAATAAAGGCATTGAATGAATAAAGAACAGGATCGTTGACTCCATACAATTTGAATTAAGAAAGGATTAACTTCGTAGAAGCCACACACCAGTACCTGTAGGTAATTGTTTTTCCTGGCACTTACACAGGGTAATACTCTTTTGAGGTATGTGAAACCCCTTTCTTCCCTGGAGGGAATTCTGAGCCAATGGAAAAACAGAAAGCAGAATAGAGATATCTGATAAGAACACAACTAAATTAATCTCAAACTAGATGTGTGATATAAACACCTCAAGGCTGCTCTTATCTAAACATAAGATCTAAAACTATTTAATCTGAAACCTTCCCACTTTCTCCATTATTCTCTGGGCCTTTTACCATAGGGCCAAAAATGGATAAGAAAGGCGGAAATTCTACACTGTGGCTTGGAGCTGTCGTTCAGTGAGCTGGTTGACTTGGGGGGCCAATGAGCAATGAGTTGAGGAACATCAGGGTTTTCCCCATTTCCTCAGTCTGTTTCACAACCCTTTGTTTCCCTCTTTTCCAAATTCTAAGCTCAGACAGACATCAGCTGAATAAAACCCTGGGTTCAAATGAACTTGACTTGGATGTCAAAGTACTAGCAGCAAATGAACTCCAAAACCCCACGGGCCACAAAGTTTCCCACTTACAGTAAGCAGAGTCCATGTGAAAGCAAAGAGTCTTCAGCCACAGACACTCTTGAGTAACCCATGACTTATTCCAGGACACCTGACGAATGTGGATAAAGTACTAGAATGGTTCTAACAGACAGCTGGAACGAAGGATCCTGTGGGCCCAGCCCATCCCATCCGCCCGGAACGATCTGAAGCAGCCCGGAGTACACGCAGCACTCGGAGAGCAGCTCCAGCCCTGCTGGGACCAACAGAGGCACTGCATCCAGGCCTCGGGTGATCCCGTGATACGTGACACTCCAGCCCCTCTGTTGCCTGCGATTCAGTCGACACGTACTGCCCCAGCCAGGTACTCACTTAGGGCTGGATTGCCCAAGAAGCCAAGTAAGCACATACTGGGCGGGGTGAGGGGTGTTCGAAAAAGAGAGAGACCTGTGTCCACTCTCTGTTCACCGAGTGCTCGCTGTTACGGCAGGACTGTTCCTTGCACTGGGGAATTGGCAATATTTTTCTCCTTCAAGGAACTTACATCCTGGTATTATTTGACCATACTCATAAAAACGTTTTTAATAAAAAATTGTTAAATTAATTTATCTTTTCTTTCTTTTTTTTTTTTTTTTTTTCATGAGGGAGACAAGAGACAACACCCCCAACAGGGTCTTGAGAGAGAGAGGAAAAAGTAAGAAAGTGCCTCTCAGGGGAGTGGCCGCGTTGCAGTCCCTTTCTCCACGCTCCTCTCAGGATTTTGCACATGGATATGCACACACACACATGTGGCTTATTTTTCAAGCTGCCAGGTCCAGAACTTGAACCATACAGTAGGTCACTTGGAATCCAGCAGCCTTAACCACCATGCCACCTGAATGACTCACCAGTGGCAGAGTCTTCTCTTCTCCTTCTCCTCCTCCTCCTCCTTCTCCTTCTCCTCCTTCTCCTTCTCCTTCTTCTTTTGGAGAGATTTTTTTTCTGTAGGGTGAGTGTGCTCGCCAGAGAGACAGAGAGAGACAGAAAACAAGAAATCACCCCCCAGAGGGGATGGCCACGTCACAGTCCCTTCTCCTTCATTCTCCTCTTGGGATTTTGGGCGCACACACACACACATGCCCAGTGTTGAGTTTCAAGCCTCCGGGTCCAAGATTCGAATCACTATCAGCCATGTGGGAGTCCAACAACGTAACCATTACACCATGCTGGTCCTCACGGCAGGGTCTTTTGAAGTTTATTTATTTCTCCAGGGAGAGGTACCTCCGGCCGGGTTTTCACACTGTAGTACCCTCCCCTGACCCCAGCCAGCACCAGCCCGGGTCACAGGCACACCCACACGTGCCTAGCATGCATAGGGAAACTGAAATGTGAACCCAGAACTTACACGAGGGTCAGTTTTGCAAAGTGTCACATTTTACCACTGCAGCAACGTTCAATCCCTACCTTACAGTTCAATATTGTTTTTTGGGAGAGTTTTTTTGTTTTTTTTTTATTCCCCCCCCCCCCCCCTATGGGGGGGGTGGTCTCACAAGAGAGAGACAGAAAGCGAGAAATCACCCCCTGGGGATGGCCATACTGTAATCCCTTCTCCTCCATTCTTCTCTCAGGATCTTGGGCACGCACACACACGTGCCTGGTGTGGGTTTAAGCCACCGGGTCTGAGACTCGAGCCATGGTCAACTACATGGGAGTTCAGTGATATAGCCATTATGCCAATGTTGGTCCCCAATTCAATATTGTTTTTGAGTTGTTTGGTGGGGGGATACCAAAATCATTTTAGTATTGGGGGCATAAATGTTTTATTATGGCTTGATGGTCAATGCTGTTCAACTAAAGAATTGATCTGGGTTTTTTTGCTTGCTTGTTTTTTGTTGTTGTCTTACCTTTATGCCAACAATTTTCTAAGAAGTTGCTTGTGATATTGGGCTGGATTTATGGAAAAGAAAGGATTTTTGACTGTAACTTATTCCAGGTGAACTTTGTCATTGTGCTTATCACTATTTCTGGGAGGGATGATTGTCAATTTTAAAGCAAAGCAGGTGGCATGGTAGTTAAGGTGCTGGACACTCCCACATGGCAAACCACGGTCCAAGTCCTGGACCTAGTGGCTTGCTTTCCCACTTTCCCTCTCTCTCTCTCTGTGTGTGTCTTTCTCTGATCAAATGAAAAGGAATGAATTAATAAATAGAATCAAATAAATCATTCTTTTTAAAAAAACAAAGCACCCTTATCTTTTTGTGTGGCAGGTGGTGGAGACATTTAGGCAGCAGGTATGATGGATCTATGCAGTTCTCAGGATGGGGTCTCCCTCGGGTTTATAAGCATCTGAATCATTGTGCCTGATAAGGGAAGTGTGGCCTATGATGTTTGGCCTTCATCACCTTAGAAGGAAACAGGTAAAATATCCAAAAGGGGCATTCACGCTGCCTTCTCAGCCACAGGGAAGATAGCTGATAAGCCTTCTCTTTAATATTCATTCATTCATTCATTCTACGAACATTTATTGAATGCCTACTAGTGTCAGGAAGCTAGGCATGGAAACCTAGTGAATAAGACAAATAAGGTCCCTTCTCTTGTGGAGCTTATGGCTTCGGAGAGGAAGACAGACAATGAAGAAGTACCGAAGTACACAGACAGGGTAAAGTGGTGATAAGTGCTAGATAGAAAAAGAAAAACAGAGCCAGCTGGTGGCATGGAGGTTAGTGTGGCTGGATCTCACGTGGCTGACTGCGTGGTGAGAGTCTCAGACCCGACGGCTTGAATGACACGCTGGGTTTGGGTGTGTGTGTGTCCAAAGTCCTGAGAGAAGAATGGAGGAGAAGGGATCGTGATGTTGCCATTGCCCCTGGGGGGGTGGAGTCTCACTTTCTCTCTCTCAGTGTCTGTCTCTGTCTCTCTTTGGCAAAAGCTTGCTCCCTACAGCAAAAAAAAAAAAGAAAAACAGATAATATGATGGAAAGTGACTGCAGGGCAAGGAAGAGGAGTGTGATACTGGACAGGGCAGGGCAGGCCTGCTGGAGGTGGTATTTGAGCAGATGAGCAGATGTTGGTCATAAGGAAGAGTCAGTGTGTCAAAGTCTGGGGAAAAAACGGAACAGTAAGCATAAAAATTCTGCAGCAGTCATACTTGAGGAAGAGAAAGAAGGCCAATATGGCTGAAATGGAGTAAGGGAAAGTGACTCAAGACGAGGTTAGGGGGTTAGGCAGGGCCTGGACATCACAGATGTGGAGGACTTAGTAAGGACTGGAGATTTTTTTCTAAATGTGTCTATAAATGGCCTCTAAGCAGGTTTGGGGGGAATAACAGGTCTGATCAGTGTTATACTTTAATTCAGAGTCCCCCCCACCCCCACCCCCCGCCCAAGTGGGGGAGTGGCCCCTATCAGTGTGTGATCTGTCTTTGTCCTGATTACCTTACTATCTGGGGTGGGCCAGGGTCTAAAGGTGAAATTCTTCAGTAGAGCCATTTTTGGAATTTCACCGCTGATCTCTAACTCATTAATAATCCATGTAAAACGACAGGGGAGAAAATTGGAGCTCAGCTGAGAGTCACGGCTGGACATTTTCTGGTAGAACACAACCAAATACCAAACGAAGACAAAAAGGCAACCCTGAGGATGAAACTATGATCTATAGATGAGAAGGGAGCCTAACTCTGAATTTTCTAAATACACTAATCAGGATTTTTCTGGTTTAGAAAAAGGAAAAAAGAATTTTTTTTTTTTTTTGGCATTACAATGATCAGTCTCTTTTAAAGATCTGTCTTGCTGACTAAGGTGGTAAAATGATGTAAATTATGCTCAAGATGTCTTAACACCTCTGAGCACAGCCTGGGCCAGCCCATTCTGACTACTCTAGGCCCTGTCCACGCCAACTGTGAGATCTTCTCATTGGATGGGAGCCCGGCAGCTGAGGTTTCTTAGGGTGTGGGTATGTTGTCCTATAGGTCTAGTGACGTAGGTGGGACGCCTTTGCAATCCTAGCACCTAAATCCACCAGAGCCACAGAAGGTCAGCTCAGGACGTATAGGAGAAGGCAGCCTGGAGAAGACTCGCTTGTTTCTGCAGCAAGCTTCAGACAGACCGACAGAGTCCAGTGCTGCTGCTGGTAGTGAAAGACGCCACAAGCCCAGGCTGGAATGTGTCTGTCTTCAGCACCATGGCTGTTCCCATTTCCTCAAGTCCAGATGGAGTGTGTCCCGGGGACCACACAGAGCTTTGTTTAAATGCTCACATTAGCAGAAGGACGGGGATCCCATTGAATCATCATCTTCTGTCAAAAAGCCAAGTGTTGTTCAGAATGAAAACAGAGCTTTTCCCAGAGAGGCTAAATCCCTAGTACTGATTAGCCGTGGTGGTGTGCATGAGGGGTGGTGGTGTTGGGAGTCGTGTGCCTCCACTGTTCTAAAGACGGGCGCTCTTTGTCCTCATCGCTGAGGCACAGGCTGAGTAACCTTGACCCCAAGACCCTCTACTGGGCTCACATGTGTGTGAGTCCAGC
>NW_006208456.1:3458565-3463286 GCF_000334495.1 Tupaia belangeri chinensis
AGCAGGAATTGTGGAATGTGTCTCTCCCTTGTCTGATCCAGACATTAGAAATGAATACATTAAAGGATGGTGGTAACATGGGCATTGTCAACGCAGACAAAGTGCTATTTATGTATGGTCATTGGCTGTCTTTCTCATGGGGCTCAGTAAAAAGGGTAAGTTTGATCTTTCATCATGAATGACTGGGGTGTTCTTTAAACGCAAAGTCTGCACTAGCTGAAAATAGCCCAAACATTTTATTTTCTCTTTCCCAATTTTTGCCTATTCATACCCAGGAATAAAAGATTCAGCCAGTTCAGCTTCTCCAAAGATGTGAAGAACATTATCTGTTTGCTTTCTAAGTACTCAATAAAGGACAATCCTCTGTGTTCCCCTTGTCTGGATGAGGGTACGAATTAATTCACCTACTGAGTAGAAACTTAGCGAACACCTACTGTGGACTGTGCACTAGGCTAGGTGCTAAGTGAACATTAATATTTGAAAAAGGCAAAGGCCAAAAGTTGCCAAACAAGTCTAAGAAGCGACTTCCCCAAGTCCCAGAAGGAGATGATTTTGGTATACGCATCTTCCTGACTTCTGGTCCCGTGCTCTGACCACAACCCTTTACCACTAGACCACACTTCCCCAAATAAATAACTACTTCTGCATGCTGGCGACGGGCTGTGAGGCAGCAGTTACGTAGGTGGCACCGACAGCAGCCTTTCACTTAATGTTGTAATAATGCCAGGCTAAACAAAGTGCCCCAACTTCAGGGGTTATTGAACAGCTTCGTGTGGGTCAGCTCTATGTGAGAGCCACGGAAAGTACAAAGTAGGAAAGGTCTATATATGATAAGGACACGCTGCAGAGAAAAATGAATTCTGTTCCGTTTGGGCTAAAATCAGGTATGGGATTCTACCCTCCTGTTCACTTTTGGAACTCCCAGCTAGGAGGAGGAACTCAGCACACAGATAATCACAAACTACGTAAGTCTGGGTTTTATGTGCTCAGACTTGTCCAGAATGTGGAATCCCTGCCCTGCTGGAAGCCAGCACCCTGTTCACAGATACACACACACACCTGTCTCAGAGTCACCCTGACCTTTCCAAGTGGCCAAGACAATTTCACGAGTTGCTTCTGACTTGCTTTTATTTTTAGGCTACATGGTGTGTGCCCCACTTACTAAAATGTGACTTTTGCAGCCCTGAAATGGATACAATGGATTTACCGAAATGCAGAAATGTGTTAGCATGATCACTGGGATGCTGGTGGGGCAGGAGTCTGGGAGCCTATCACCTATACTTCTGCTTCTGTTGAATGCTGGCGTCCCTAGATGATGTTTTGACCTATTTCCATCTTCATCCTTTACCCAGAGGAGAGAGGATCTAGGTCCTGTGTCTGCATAGCAGTCACTTCCTCTGGGACCTGCCTCTCGTGCGTTCCATAGCACTCTTGTTCTTGAGCCCTGTCAGACCACTTACTACTGCCCTGCAATCCTCTGTTGACTTGTTTGTTGGTCATCCCCATGAGAACGGACTCTCTCTGAGGACAGGGACAAGTCCATCCTTCTCATTACAGTAAGCATCAGCCCCCTGTCAGGGCTGGACCACAGAAAGCTCTCAATAATTCTTTGTTAAATTAAAAGAAAAAAGGCCAGCAGGTGTCTTGGAGGTTACGGTGGCTGGATCCCATACCGCCAACAATGTAGCTTAAGTCCTGGACCTGGTTGGCATCTTGAAAGTCAGCAGGGTACCTGGGATTGCGGGGTGGCCATACCCCCAGGGGGTGATTTCTCACTCCCCGCCTCCATCTCTTCTGGTAAGCCCATGCACCCAATATCAAAAACTAGAAAAATAGGGAACCAGCAGTTAGCGTAATGGCTATGTCGCTGGACTCCCACGTAGTCGACCGTGGTTCACGTCCCGGACCCGGTGGCTTAAAACTCACGCCGGGCGCGTGTGCGTGCGTGCCCAAGATCCCGAGAGGAGAATGGAGGAGAAGGGATTGTGGCGTGACCATCCCCCCTGGGGGGTGATTTCTCGCTTTCTGTCTCTATGTCTCTCACTGTCTGTCTGGCGAGCGCACGCGCCCTACAGTGAAAATCTCTCCAAAAAAAAAAAAGAAAAACTAGAAAAATAAATAATGAACGAACATGTGCCTGTCCTTTTCAGAGTATGGATTTATTCTATCTCCAACTCTCTGGTCATAATGGTGCCAGGAAGGACAGAGTTAAGCTATCTGGAGGAGACAGGCTCGTCCAAAGACTCTTCCTTTTTTATTGGCAGAGGCAGGATAAGTGATATATGAGATAAATCCTGGATATAAAATCTTGACACATCTTTCAGGTGTTGGCCTGAGCTGCTTCAGACCTGAAGGGGAAGTATTAATAAATTAAGTGGTTCTAGGTTTTCTCTTAAGTGGCCCTGAGATTCAGTTGTGAATAGAAGGCAAGACCCGACCTAGGAATTCAGAGCTTGACCTACTTTGTCTAAAGCTAATAATAATAAGAGGAAAAGACGGATTCCTTCTTTCTTCTTTGTTTTTCTTTAAAAAAAAAAAAAAAGTAGCCAAGGACAGTAAAGTAAGTTGTCAGATGATAGAATTAGAAGCAAAGACTACAGAACAGCTTTCGGATTCAGGGCAGCTCCAAGAAGTCTGTTTATGTATTATGTGTGTTTTTTCTTTTCTCTCTCTGTGTGTGTGTGTGTCTGTGTGTGTGTGAAAAAAAGCGCCTAAATTCCCACCAACATAAACCAGTGACATACAATGATGAAATTCTGTTTTCACCTCTGCCTGAGACAGGGAATGCAAAAATAGCATGCGGCCCAGTTCCACGAATCCCCGCCTCCCAGCCCTGGCCGCTCCCGCCGGGTTCAGATCTCTAAGAATGGAGGTTAGCGCACAGCCCCGCGCGAGCGCGCTCAGCCCCCGAACCCGGCGGATGATGTCAGGCGGCAGGAGCGGCCGCAGCGGGCCCGGGAAGGCCGCGGCCCCCGGGGAGAGGGGAGGGAGGGCACCCTAGCCCTGGCCGACGGCGCGCCCGGCTGCGCCGCGTCGCCTGGAGACGGCCCTGGCGGCGCTGTGTTGCTGTAAACAGCCGCTTCCCTGTTACTATCTATAGCAGGATCGCCTGGCCTGGTGCGGCGCCGGGAGGCAGGTCCGCGGTCCGGCTCCCAGCGCGCCCGGAACGATCGCCTGCTGCCCTAATCCTGCTTTACCCTTCTCTAGGTGCCCACCGCTGGCACTGGTCCGTGGGCACAGAGTGGGGAAGGGGACATAGGAACTCTTCGGGGACCTGCGGCTTCGCGTCCCCGAGCTGACCGGCGGGCTGGGGCCTAGCTGGGGCAGGGTGACCCCGGCTGTCCTTTGCAGAGGGGCTGGAGACTGGGGAAGGTCTGGGGACGTAGAGCACTGTGGAGCACCTTGCCACCCGAAGCCTCGTTTTCCAGTATGCAGACCGCGCCTGGGGTCCTAGCAGCAGAGGTCTCCCAGGCTGGGCACTGCTGGGCACCGCCTTCCAGCTCTCCCCCTGTCCTGTCCCCCCCGCCCCGCCCCAATCCGCGCTGGAAAATCACTGGGCTCCCTTTAAGCCCAGCTTCCTGGCGGAACTGAACCAGCACCTCCACCCCGAACCTCTCCAGCATGGACTTGTGTTCCCCTCCCCCCAGAAGCTCACCCCCTCGTGTTATTCCAAACTGATGAACCTGTCACGCAGTACACCTTGGTCCCTACCCCACCGCCAGACCCATCTCAAAACGCAGCAAACGACCCACTAGACATCCTTGCACAGAGGTTTGCATAATGTTTATCGGCTAATGTTTTAGGGATTTGACAGGAACACTAATATTCGCCCCCCAAGTGACTGAGAAAAATAATGCGCCGTCTTCCTTAAAAACAAAACATAAAAGAAAACAAATGAAAGTACCCAACATCATATGCAGATGGAGTAGGTTATTGTATTCTCTATTGTTCTTATTTTGGACCCTTTACTTTCTGCTTCCAAACGCAGTTAACAACCCCAGTATTGCTCGAGCCGCGGGCAGCCCCTTCTGCTCCCATATGTCGCCCAGACTGGCGGGGGGGAAATGATTGGGAATGCGGGTAGGGGCGCATTCCTTCAGAAAGCCGAGACTCCAGCCCTTGGGGCTGTGAACCTGTGTCTCCTATCCCCGAGAACTCTCCCCAGTTCTGTAGTTTGGTCAAGGAGCGTCCCCGCCCCATCCCCCCGACTCCGGGAACAAGGGTCCGCATTGAACCAGGTGCGAATGTTCGCTCGTGTTCTCCGCCTTTCCCGCCTCCCCTCCCCGGGCCGCGGCCCCCGCCTCCCCCCGCGCTGCACCCTCAGTGTTGGCTGCAGCCCGGGAGCAGTTCCCGTCAATTCCTCCCCCCTTTTCACAGGATGTCCATATTAGGACATCTGCGTCAGCAGGTTTCCACGGCCGTTCCCTGTAGTCGTGGGGAGAGCCACCCCAAAGCTCTCTACCTTGCGGGGCCCAAGAGACCCCTAATGCTGGTAATACGAATCACTCGTATGATCTAAGCACGCAGCAAGACCAGGAAAGGGGGCTGCGAGCTCGGTGGAGGCGACCGGACGGCCGCGAAGGCGCCCCAGCTTGAGCGCCTCCCCTTCGGCGTCACGATGGTTACGCCCAGTGACGTGTAGGGCCCCATTCTTCAGCTACTGGATAAAAGCAGAGGCTGCGGCTCCTCGTACTCTAACCGCCTCCTCAACGCGCAGCCGC
>NW_006208456.1:3464240-3466335 GCF_000334495.1 Tupaia belangeri chinensis
GCCGAGCAGCAGAGACTGAGCCCGCGGCGGCGGGGGAGCGAGCGAGCAGTGACCGCGCTCCTACCCGGCTCTGCTCCGCAGCTCCCACCTGTCTCCGCCCCTCGGCCCCTCTCCCGACTTTGCCTAACCACCACCATGATGTTCTCCGGCTTCAACGCCGACTACGAGGCGTCCTCCTCCCGCTGCAGCAGCGCTTCCCCTGCCGGAGACAGTCTCTCCTACTACCACTCACCCGCTGACTCCTTCTCCAGCATGGGTTCTCCAGTCAATGCGCAGGTAAGGCTGGCTTCGCGGCTCCGCGGGGCCGGGACTCGCGGGGTCGCGGGGGAGAAGCTGCGTTGCGGGACGCGCAGGTGTTCGAGTAAGGGGCCCTCCTTCGCCGCGGTGGGTGGCTGCCACCCTTGCCAGGGAACGCAGGACTTGTCGTAGTAAGAGTTGGTTCCTTCTTCGGCGGCAGGTTCACTCCAAACAGCCCCAGGCCCGCAGTCTATGACTGGTCTCTAGCAGTAGCTGGGACAAACATGTCCCGAGCAGAGACTCACTTCACTAGACTCAGACTCCTCAAGAAGGCGGCAAAAAGTGGCAGCCCTCCCTCCCCGGGCAGCCTGGAGCAGGGAGGTGGGGCGAAGGAGGAGGGTGCAGCAAGCGGGTGTGTAAGGCAGTTTCATTGATAAAAAGCGAGTTCATTCAGGAGACTCCGGAGCGGCGCCTGCGTCAGCGCAGACGTCAGGGATATTTATAACAACCCCCCTTTCAAGCGAGTGATGCTGAAGGGATAACGGAACGCAGCAGCAGGATGGAGAAGGGCACTGCGCTGCGGAATTCTCGGGAGGACAGGGGGAGACCTTTCATCCAGGATGAGGAACATATAAGCGAACAAGAGCAGTCCACGGCAGGGCTGTTTTCTCCCTGTCTCCCTGCTGCATGCGGCGCTGGGAACTGGGCTGCCCTACCCGTGTCTGCAACCTGCGCGCTCATGACAGCGTTCCCCTTCTGTTTTGCCCTAGGACTTCTGCACAGATCTGGCTGTCTCCAGTGCCAATTTCATCCCCACCGTGACGGCCATTTCGACTAGCCCGGACCTGCAGTGGCTGGTGCAGCCCACCCTGGTCTCCTCCGTGGCTCCATCACAGGCCAGAGCTCCCCACCCCTACGGAGTTCCCACCCCCTCGGCTGGGGCTTACTCAAGAGCTGGAGTTGTGAAGACCATGACGGGAGGCAGAGCACAGAGCATTGGCAGGAGGGGCAAGGTGGAACAGGTGAGCTACTGTACCTTCTTTGGGGGAGGCAGCGGTGGAGACGAGAGGACAGGATAGAGAGGGTGAAGCCGCTGATGGAACTGACTGCACCTTCCGAACCTGGCTTCAAGCCTTTCCATGCCAAGTCAGGCTCTGGTAGTCCCACCCTGAGGAGTACCTTTATAAGGTCTCTTAATAGTTCATCTCATGCTTTCAGATGGGGCTGTTCTTTGTTCTCTTGCTGAGAATCTTATTTTAAATGCAAGTCACACCCAGCCTGCAACTGCAGGTTAGAAATGGCTCCACTGAAGAGACGCCAGGGAGCTGGGAAGCTGTAGGAGCGGGTTTCACTGGGACGGGTGAATGGAGGCGATGGCAGACACTGTTACTGACTGTCGGTCTTTTTATTATTCCAGTTATCTCCAGAAGAAGAAGAGAAAAGGAGAATTCGAAGGGAAAGGAATAAGATGGCTGCAGCCAAATGCCGTAACCGCAGGCGGGAGCTGACCGACACGCTCCAAGCGGTAGGTAGACCCTGAGGATCACTCCTTTTAAAAACTTCCAGAGAAAGTTGGAGATGGGGCTTCAGGGAGCAGGGCCTCCAGTAAGACTGTGTCTTATGCTTTCCTTTGTCCCTCTGAATATAGGAGACAGACCAACTAGAAGATGAGAAGTCTGCCTTGCAGACCGAGATTGCCAACCTGCTGAAGGAGAAGGAAAAGCTGGAGTTCATCCTGGCAGCCCACCGACCTGCCTGCAAGATCCCTGACGACCTGGGCTTCCCAGAAGAGATGTCTGTGGCTTCCCTTGACTTGAGTGGAGGGCTGCCCGGGGCGGCCCCCACAACGGCGGGGGAG
>NW_006208456.1:3466371-3472370 GCF_000334495.1 Tupaia belangeri chinensis
GCTGCCACTCCAGAGTCGGAGGAGGCCTTCGCCCTGCCGCTCCTCAGCGACCCTGAGCCCAAGCCCTCCGTGGAACCTGTCAAGAGCATCAGCAGCATGGAGCTGAAGGCAGAGCCCTTTGATGACTTCCTGTTCCCGGCATCATCCAGGCCCAGTGGTTCTGAGACCGCCCGCTCCGTGCCGGACGTGGACCTGTCTGGTTCCTTCTATGCAGCAGACTGGGAGCCCCTGCACAGTGGCTCCCTGGGAATGGGGCCCATGGCCACAGAGCTGGAGCCCCTGTGCACCCCGGTGGTCACCTGTACTCCCAGCTGCACTACATATACGTCTTCCTTCGTCTTCACCTACCCTGAGGCTGACTCCTTCCCCAGCTGCGCGGCTGCCCACCGCAAGGGCAGCAGCAGCAACGAGCCTTCTTCTGACTCGCTCAGCTCACCCACGCTGTTGGCCCTGTGAGCCGGCAGGAAAGGGGAGGCGGCCGGTGCGCACGAGTGCCACTGCCTGAGTTGGTGCATTACAGAGAGGAGAAACACGTCTTCCCTCGAGGGTTCCCGTAGACCTAGGGAGGACCTTATCTGTGCGTGAAACACACCAGGCTGTGGGCCTTAAGGACTTGAAAGTATCCACCTGTGGACTCAAGTCCTTACCTCTTCCGGAGATGTAGCAAAACGCATGGAGTGTGTATTGTTCCCAGTGACACATCTGAAAGCTGGTAGTTAGTAGCATGTCGAGCCAGGCCTGGGTCTGTGTCTCTTTTCTCTATCTCCTTAGTCTTCTCATAGCATTAACTAATCTATTGGGTTCATTATTGGAATTAATCTGGTGCTGGATATTTTCAAATTGTATCTAGTGCAGCTGATTTTAACAATAACTACTGTGTTCCTGGCAATAGTGTGTTCTGATTAGAAATGACCAGTATCGAACTAAGAAAAGATATGACTTTATTTTCTAGTAGATAGAAATCAGTAGCTATATCCATGTACTGTAGTTTTTCTTCAACATCAATGTCCATTGTAATGTTACTGATCATGCATTGTTGAGGTGGTCTGAATGTTCTGACATTAACAGTTTTCCATGAAAACGTTTTATTGTGTTTTTAATTTATTTATTAAGATGGATTCGCAGATATTTATATTTTTATTTTATTTTTTTCTACCTTGAAGTCTTTTGACATGTGGAAAGTGACTTTGAATGAAAAATTTAAGCATTGTTTGCTTATTGTTCCAAGACATTGTCAATAAAAGCATTTAAGTTGAATGCAACCAACCTTGTGCTCTTTTCTTTGCATTCTGGAAGTTTCGTAAGAGTCTCAAAGGTATAATCGGAGCCCCGTTTGTCATGAAAGGTAGCTCTTGAGAGGAGACATGCCCCTCTCAGAAGGAAACTCGAACTGATTTTTGGAATATTTCACAAATCCATGTCTGTCTTCACATCACGATGGTAAAATTCTGTGCACACTGATCCTGGGGTAGGAATCTGCTGTGTAATAACTTTTGTGGGAACATGTTTTTCTGCCAATTCGTCTGTTTTGGTAGTCAAATGAGGGGGTATTTAAATCTGGTTATGCTAATATTAGAGATCAAGATGTCTTGGTCTTAAAGGAATCCTTTTGGCAAAAAGACTAAGCTTTACACAAACTATTTTAATTTTTCATTGCTACGAAATCATGTGAACGGTTACTCCTACCTTAAAGGTGAGCGATTGAAGCATGACTAGAATGAATGGCTTTCTCAGGATTCCACCTTGGGATTAGAATCTTACCTTTCCACTCTATCCTATCCCTTACACTGATCTGCCTTTTAACATTTGGTTAAAAATAGTTTTTGCCCAGGGCTAGCCAGGTGGTGTGGTGGTTAAGGCAGCTGGATCCCACATAGCCAATTGCACAGTTCCCGGACCCAGTGGCTTGAAAAAAACATGCCAGAAATGTGCACGTTCATGACTAAAATCCCAAGAGGAGAACAGAGGAAAAGGGATGGAAGCATGGCCAGCACCCCGGAGGGGAGGGGGGCATGATTTCTCACTTCCCCTCTCTATGTGCTCTCTCTGGCAAGTGCATGCACCCTATAGCAAACTACAATGGCGATAACAAAAGGTTAAAACAGCGAAAATGTTTCAGTCTGTGACTAGAACGTATGATCATTTAGATGGGCGGTCTTGTTCTCGAAGAAGAGGGCTTTTGTTCTATCCCATCCTCATGAATGCCTTGTGATTTCTGAAGTTTCTTTTAGCACCATATGCTGTTCTTTTAGCTTACACTGGAGGAAGAAAAAGTTGGCTCTGAGAATTCGAGAGGGATTTCAAACATATAAATCATGGCTGATCATATTGTAAATAAAAAGTTACATAATAGTTCAGTAAGGAAAAGTCAGCGTGACTCTGAGTAAGCCTTCGCTTAGAAACTTTATCACCTTAAAGAACATGACCTTTGGCTGGGATACCCCTGATAAGAGAGCACTTACACGCACATGTCCAAACCACAGAGAAAGGAGACCGTGCCCTTCTGAAGGCACCATGCATGGAAGCCAGAGGCTTTGTTTCCAGGCATGCCAAATGGAACAGGAGCTTCAAGGCCAGTCTTCTAATGCTTTGGTGATAATGAAAATCACTGGGTGGTTACGGGTGTCACAGTCAAGTTAAAAGTTTGCATTTAAAACGATTGTTCCGTGAAGGTCAATGGTCTCACCCATGATCTCTCTGCGACTCCCATCATAACTCATTTGAAAGCAACCGACCTAGGTTCTTTAGAGCACTATTTTTTTTTTCAAACAACACTTTTTTTTTTTGAATTTTAGAGAGATTTTTGATATAGGATGCGTGCGCTCAACAGAGAGACGGCCAGTGAGAAATCATCCCTTGGAGAGATGGCCATGCTGCAATCCCTTCTCCGTTCTCCTCTTGGCATCGTGGGCACACATGCACACGTGCCCGGCATGAGTTTTAAGCTGCTGGGTCTGGGACCTGAACCATGGTTGACTACTTGGGAATCCAGCAATGTAACCATTATGCCTTCTGCTGGTCCCTTTAGAGCGCTTCTATATCACGTGCCACTTGGGTATTCTTTCTGCCAGCCTGGCAGTAAGGAAACCAGCCTTAAGCTTGCTCTTTCCTGTTCAAGGGTACATATTCTGCAGCCTGTAAACATGCCCTAAACTGAATCTGAAACGAATGTCAGTAGCACCCAGGTCTGAAATGACAAAGTGATACCTTGTAAGGAGCCCGCTGGACCGCCTAAGTGCGTGGTAATAACAACCTGGGGAGGGAGATTTTCCAGATGGAGAAGGGCAGCTGGACCTTCAGCCATGGGAGTGGCCTGCTCCTGGGGACCTCACTGATGGCCCGTCTCAGTCCAGTGCTGACTATAGAGGAGAACATTGACAGGCTTGGCTGAGGCCTAGACATAGGCCTTTCCTCTATTTCACAATAGCCCAGTTGGGACCAGGCTGCTCCATCTACAAGATGAATGAAAGGTTCAGGGAGAGGGAATCTCTTCAATGGGCTTCTCAGGGGCCACAGTGTCTCCAGTAGTATTGACACCTCACTAAGCTCCCTGCCCATCATTTTCATGGAACTGACCAAAAAACAAAAACAAAAAACCCCCAGGAATTCCCTTTTTCCAGCTAATGGGCTCCTTCCAAGCCCTCTTTTCCTGAATTAGGATTCAACAACTCCCATGGATGACTGAAACTGAGCATGTCAACTTTCTTTCAGAAAAGATGATGATCTCTACCCACAAGATATGGCTTTCTGCTAGTCTCAATAAAACAACTACCTCTGGACCACCACTTAACAACAATACAAGACATACACATGTAATAGAAGGGGACGGAGGCGGGGGTCATTTCCTCATAGGGGCCATGTCCAGTGTAGCTCACCAGTAAAGCCCCAGGATCTAGTGCATTGCCTGGCATACCGCTCAGCGGATGAATAAATTCTGCTCTACTTCCACAGGCAGAAATATATTCCATAGATACTCTCCAACTACTCTTATTTTGGGCCCTATTTGTATGTTAAACAATGGGGATTTTACATCTTTTCTGTCTGGCTGCAAACATACCCCACTTCTATTTTTACCTCCTGGGATTCCTCCACTGTCTCCCTGGAATACCTTTGCCAGTGAAACTTCAGAGCGAATGTGCCCCCCTGTGCTTCTGGCTCCATGTTAATTTTAGATGGAAAAAAGGCAGAGAAAGGAGAAAATATTTATCTTCATAAAACAGTGAATTGTTGATTCTGTACCATCTTTACAATTCACTGTGTCTTGTGTAATTATCAAAATTAAAGGGTAGGATTTAACAGTTTTTTTCTAATAACAGTAATTTTGTATCAACAGCAATTCTCATCTGTGAATGAAAGTAAATCAATTATGGTATCTCTAATTAATGGACAAAGAGACGGAGGCACAGTAAAAGTTCTCAGATGATTAAGGAAATCATCTGAAGTGTCAATGTTTTTTGAGTAAAAAAAAATTGCAAACAAAACTTAATCTTTAAACTGTGTGAAACTCCTTCAAACAATCAAATTCCTCAAAAAGTAAATGGAACAAGAGCATCACATGAATGAGGAGTAGCAGAGTGCATTGTGCCGCTTCGCTATTAACATTGAAGAGTTTGGAGCCAGCAGGTGGTAAAGTGGTCAAGGCGCTGGGCTCCTGCGTGGCTGACTGCAGTTTGAGTCCTGGACCAGGTAGCTTGAAACTCATGCTGGGCACATGTGTGTGCATTCCCAAAATCCTGAGAGGAGAATGGAGGAGACAGGATTATGGCGTAGCCATCCCCCATGGGGGTTGATTTTTCACATTCTGTCTTTCTGCCTCTCTGTGTCTCTGGCGTGTGCATGCACCTTATAGCAAAAATCTCTCTTAAAAACAAACAAACACATTGAGGAGTTCACTCTGATTCCTCCTCGACTTCATCTCCTGGTCTTTTCTCCTACAAGCACTCTGCTCTCAGGACTGCCTCCATTCTTTTTTTTTTTTTCCTGGAGAGGTTTTTGCTATAGGGGCGCATGTGCTTGCCAGAAAGACAGAGAGAGACAGAGAGATAGAAAGCGAGAAATCACCCCCCCCCCCCGGGGGATGGCCACGCTGCAATCCCTTCTCCTCCATTCTCCTTTTAGAATCTTGGGCATGCACGCACACACGCCTGGCGTGAGTTTAAGCCACCAGGTCCAGGATTCGAACCATGGTCGACTACATAGGAGTCCAGCAACATAGCCATCACGCTAACTGCTGGTCCCTAGGACTGCCTCCATTCTTGACACAGACAATGCTCGGGCATACAGCAGGGCCTTTGCACTTGCTGTCAGGCTGGTTGGGCCTCTTTCTCCAAGCTGGTACCTTCAGGTTATTCAGGACTCTGAGATCAAAGACCTTCTTCTCCAAGAAGGTTTCCCTGATCATTCTATCTAGGGTAACCTCTGCACACACTCTCTCCTGGGGACTCTCTCATTACCCCGTGCTGTTTTTTCACAGCATGTACCACCATCTACAACATCTCATTTTTTTTCCTTTTCCTTTTTAAACACCTTTTGCTTCTTATCGCTGGACTGTAGATTCCACATGAGCAGAAACCTTTTCTGTCCTAATCATATCTGTACTGCCAGTGTCTATTACACAGTTGAATGCTTGTTGAATAAATAAAGATGGAGGAATGAATGAATGCAGATCAAAATTACAAAAATTTCTAAAGGAAAATAGAACTTAAAAGTGAAGAAAAACTTTGGACCTTGTAGATTTCTTCCAGACTAAAAGAGCACGGTCCCCTAAAAAATTCCCATCAAGAGCTGGCCCAGCTATCGTGGCATGCACGGGTAAGACATGCCCTATTGCTCCACAGGCTGAGGTCACATGGGAGACCTAGGTAATTCCCAGCCTACCCCAGCTATATCAGAAGAGGAGGCAGGAGGATTGAGACAGAATGAGGCCCTGTCTAAAACAAAACAAAATAAAATAAAATAAAATGAAATAAAATTCCTGTCACGGGTTCTATATATTATAG
>NW_006208456.1:3490552-3495626 GCF_000334495.1 Tupaia belangeri chinensis
ACATATATACATATATACATATATACATATATACATATATACATATATATATTTTTGAAGAGGTTTTTGCTATAGGGCGCATGCACTTGCCAGACAGACAGAGAGAGACAGAGAGACAGAAAGCGAGAAATCACCCCCTGGGGGGGATGGCCACGCCGCAATCCCTTCTCCTCCATTCTCCTTTTGGGATCTTGGGCATGCACACACACGCGCCCGGCGTGAGTTTTAAGCCGCTGGGTCCAGGACGCGAACCACGGTTGACTACATGGGAGTCCAGCAACATAGCCATTATGCCAGCTGCTGGCCCCAAGTTCTATAATATATTTTTTAAAGAATTATTTTGTTTAATTCTCTTTCTTTCGTTCTTTCTTTCTTTCTTTCTTGCTTTTTTTTTTTGAGAGGTTTTTGCTATAGGGCACATGCACTTGCCAGAAAGACAGAGAGAGAGAGAGAGATAGAAAGTGAGAAATCACTCCCCAGGGGGGATGGCCACGCTGCAATCCCTTCTCTTCCATTCTCCTCTCAGGATTTTGAGCACACATGCACAGGCGCCTGGCATGAGTTTAAGCTGCCAGGTCCGGGACTTGAACCGTGATCTACTACACAGGAGTCCAGTGACATAGCCATTACACCAACTGTTGGTCCCTAACTTTATTTTAATTTGACCAGATAGGGACAGAGAGAGAGAGAGACAGACAGACAGAGAGAGAGAAAGAGAAAGAAAGCAAGTCGCCAGATCCAGAACTGAAACCATGATCCACTATGTGGGAGACCAGCGCACTTAACCACCACACCACCTGGCGCCACAAAGGTTCTATAACATTAAAACAAGGAACTGGGTAGCTTGAGAAGTTTGAAGGGTAAACTGAAAGTCAGTGATGCTTCTAGATTAATTACATATGGAAAAATTGTTTTAACATCCAATACAAAGGAACAGGGGTCAGCAGGTGGTGTGGTGGTTAAGGTACTGGACTATGGTTTGAGTCCTGGACCTGGCAGCTCGCTTTCTCACCTTCCTTCTCTCTCTGTGTGTGCCTCTCTCTCTGGTGAACGCATGCGTCCTATAGCACACTTTTTAAAAAAAGAAATACTAATAAATAAGATTTTTTAAAAATGCAGAACAGAAGCATCTATAAACTAGGCATAGCCACCTTCAAAGGAACAAAAGGTTATGGTTTTAACTTTTATCAATATAAAAATTTCAGAAAATCCCATGAATCCATTTGAGTTCATTGGTTCCTCGTAGTCAGTATGCTAAAAGTACAACCTCTCTCCTAGTTTGCTTTAGTCCAGGTTAGAATAGAAGAATCAGGATTGACAACTACCATTATCATGATCAAAATCAATGCCATTTTCATAACCCTCACTTGCCGAGGATATATGCCCAGACCTGAGGAAAAGCAGGTGACAACAGGTGCACCTGAAACCTAGTAAATGAGTTCAAAGTCTCTGAAGGGGGCGGGCTAGACGGATTTCCGTTTTTGTTGCACACATGAGAAAGCAACAGGAACATAAACCAGTTTAGTTGCCACATAATTCAGTTCAGTGGTTCCACACACCCATTTATGGACTAAACCCAGCTGCCCTTCCTTCGCCCAAGGAGCATTGTTTAGTTGCTTAAGAGGACACAGAACAGAAAGGGCTTTGGCCATTGTCCCAAGGAAGCTTCCTGGCCTAATGGTCATTGGTTCTTCTTTATTAGAAGCTGTTTTTCTTTCAGTTCATGGTGCTTGGGTTAGGTTTAATAAGGTGATTAGGAGATCCAAGAACCCACAGGGGTCTAATTGTAGGTTCCATCAGAAGCAGACCTGGACTGGCCTTATGTCCTGGTGATTAAGGGAGCCAGATCCCATCTGGAGGACCTCGCAGTCTGAATCCTAGTTCTGGTGGCTTGAAAAATACGTGAGTGTGTGTGCGTGCATGTTCAAATCCTGACAGGGTGAAGAAGTGGAGGAGAAGGGTCACAGTGTGACCCCTTGGGGGTGCTCTCCCCCAATCTCACTCAGTACATCTCGCCAGCAAGCACACATAAACTGTGGCAAAAAAGAAAAAAAAAAAGAAAAAGAAAGATGGCGACTCATATGAAGGAATAAAAGACAATACCTTCATCCCAAGGGCTCCAATTGCTGCCATGTTTATTTTGGGAAGCAATTTGTTGTCAGATTTACGAAAAACAATAATCTTGTTTTCAGGCTTTTTGAAGGCAATCATGGGACTATCATCACATCTTACTTTAAACAATACAGTAATCTGAGGCATTACTGTGGGTCCATCACGGCAGAGCGGTTCAGAGCATAGGCTCAGCTTGACTTTGGGGAGGTTACCTCTTTGAACCTTAGTTTCCTCATCTGTAAAATGGGGGTAATAATTTACCTATTTGGAATTGATGTGAATATCAGGTGCATTATTACACAGCTAGTGCTTATTTCAGAGCCTGGCACACGGAAGTTTGATAGAAAGGTTAACTGTTATTATCTTCATCATTTAGGAACATGGAGGTCGAGAGGAGCAAGCATGGGCTTCATTTCACTCAGTAAAAAGTTTCTGGGTGTCTACTATGTGTCAGCTGTTGGATTCAGATGTGAGCCAAACACAGTCCTGTCTTCAAAGAGCTACTGGTCTAGTATGAGAGTAGGAGAGACACAGAAAGACATACCTTGTCATATACCGTAACAGTGGAAATGAGGACCAGGTACAGGGGCACGCAGAAGAGAGAGTGAGGAATTCTACCTGGGGAGTCTCTGAGGTGGCCATCTCCTAGTTGGGCTTTGAAGGTCTATGGAATTTGCCAGATGAGCAAGTGGCAGGGTGGAGAGAATCCAGGCAGACGCATAGCAATGTCAGGCACAGACTCATGAAAGAGCATAGGCTCAGCTTGACTTTGGGGAGGTTACCTCTTTGAACCTTAGTTTCCTCATCTGTAAAATGGGGGTAATAATTTACCTATTTGGAATTGATGTGAATATCAGGTGCATTATTACACAGCTAGTGCTTATTTCAGAGCCTGGCACACGGAAGTTTGATAGAAAGGTTAACTGTTATTATCTTCATCATTTAGGAACATGGAGGTCGAGAGGAGCAAGCATGGGCTTCATTTCACTCAGTAAAAAGTTTCTGGGTGTCTACTATGTGTCAGCTGTTGGATTCAGATGTGAGCCAAACACAGTCCTGTCTTCAAAGAGCTACTGGTCTAGTATGAGAGTAGGAGAGACACAGAAAGACATACCTTGTCATATACCGTAACAGTGGAAATGAGGACCAGGTACAGGGGCACGCAGAAGAGAGAGTGAGGAATTCTACCTGGGGAGTCTCTGAGGTGGCCATCTCCTAGTTGGGCTTTGAAGGTCTATGGAATTTGCCAGATGAGCAAGTGGCAGGGTGGAGAGAATCCAGGCAGACGCATAGCAATGTCAGGCACAGACTCATGAAACAATGAATTTGGTTTTGTTGGGCTATAAAGTATGCACGCAGAGGGGGGAGAGGAGGAAAGGGTGGAGATGTAATTACAGAACATCGCATAAGTACATTTAATTTCAATTACATCAATATTGCAGCTTCAAAGTGGAGGGGGCTGGAGATAGGTCAAGAAGAGGTAACTGTGGCCAGATCATGAAGAGACTAGTATTTACTTAGTTCAGCTGTGTGTAGGTTGAACCAAGGCAATGGTGGTGGGAATGGAGAGGCAATGAGAGGTAATTAGGGGGTAGGACTGTCGGGACTTGGTGATTGAGTGGATGTGGGAGGCCAAGGAGAGGGAGGAATCTGAGCTCACTGCCAGGTTTACCAGGTTGACACACAAGGAGGCCTGTGGGTCCATTAAAGACCTTGTGACTATAGGAAGAAGAGCAGGTTTGGGGAATGAAAAGGTAACCTCCGTATCGAACATGGTGAGTTTGCAATGCCTGTGGAATCTCCAGGAGAGATGTGGGCAGCTGGAATTGCACAACAGAGGTTCTATAAGATGCATTTATAGAGCTTGTCTGGATAGAAGCTGGAGCCCTGGGGAAAAATATTGATAATGGCTAACATTTTTGCATGCGCTTGCTACATGCTAGTCTGGGCTATGCACTTCACAGGCAAAGCTAAATCAGAGGCCATATTTGCTTTGCTCATCCTTGCACCTCTAGCAATTGGCACATAAAAGGCATTACATCAGTAGTGTGATTTAGTAGTTGCACTCCTAATGCTAGGTAAGCTTATCCTGTGCTGCCTAGGAATAAAAACAAACAGCTCCCAGTAATGTGGGCTTACAGTATGCCAGACACTTATGAACATGTGCATGTATACACATACATTCGATTTAAAAAATTAATTATTTTAATCTGACCAGAGAGGGACAGAGTGAGAAAGAGAGAGCAAGAGCGATAGAGTGAGAAAGCAAGCCACCAGGTCAGGGCCTCGAACCATGGTCCACCACGTGGAGTCCAGTGCCCTTAACCACCATGCCACCTGCCGGCCCCTATATATTCAATTTTTTAAAAATCCTAGAGTAGGTCCTACTATTATTCCCATTTCACAGATTAAAATCTGGTCGCGGTGTAGAAGATAGTAATCTCCTCAAGATCATCCAACTGCAGTGGCAGAGCTAGAATTTGAGCCCAGGTAGTGGCTCCTGGGCTCAGCCACTAGGAAGGAAAAACAAAGCAAAACCAATATCCCCAACAATCCTGCAGGCCGTTGGAAGCGCTCCCGTCCTTCGGAGAGCCTCCCTCCACTCAGGAGGGCTTCTTTCCATTCCTGACCCGCCCCTACTGGCTCCTGGGCGGAGGGAGGGCTGGCTTCTTAGGGACCTCCCAGAGAGACGTGGGGGGATGCTCTCTCAGCGCCCCTTCTCCGCGCCCTCTGCACCCTCGCGGTGTTCCTGTCCCAGTCCGCCAGGCCAAGGTTTCTCCTGGCCCTTCCCAGCTTCCGGCCCTTTGCTCCTGGCCAGGTCGCAGGGGCAGGCGGTGCCAGGAGCTCGCGAGCCCTCTATTTACTGTTTGGTTTCCACGGTGACACGTAGGCGCCGTCAGCGCCTCCAGTCACCCGCCCCGCAGCGCTGCCCCCGCCCGGCGCCGTGACGTCCGCCCGCCGC
>NW_006208456.1:3495959-3523746 GCF_000334495.1 Tupaia belangeri chinensis
CCGCACTGCGCGCGCCGCCTGGCGCTGTGACTTCTCCCCGCCGCTTCCGTTCTGCCCATATTTGGCTCAGCCACGGCGCCGCGGGAAGCCGCGAGCGGGACTCCCGGCGCGCCCCGCCCCTGCCCGGCCACACCCCCGTGGAATGCTGGCCGCGGCTCGGTTCCGCGCCCCTGCCCCTCGCCCGGGACCCGCGTGGAGGCGGGCGCGGGGGCTCTTCGGACCCGGGAGAGGGCGCGGGGCGTTGAGAGATGAGCTCAGGTCTCTGCCGTCCCGTGTCTCTGCGCGTTGAAGCTGCAGTCGAGACGTGGGGCTGTCTCGTCTGTTCCGGGTGGGTGATCTGGGATCACGATGTTCTCGCTCAGTGCCCGGAAGTCGTGGAAACAGCCACCCCTCGCCTAACTCGCTTTTATAGGCGCAAACTTAAAACCCCTGTCCTGGGCGCGGTAGAACGCTTTGAAGACGGAGTTCTGGGGTCAGTCTTGCCCCTAGGGAGAGAGGTGACCTTGGGAAGGCCACTTCCTTTTCCCTGGCGAGAGGAAACGGGGGCGGTTGCGGCATAATCAATGGCTATGGGGCAGGCGTTCCAGCACCTTCCAACCACCCCCTCCTCAAGACGTTATTGGACTGTCAGTGAAGGTCTTTGAGGATCCCTGCAGTAATTGGATCTTTGCCTCTTTGTGCCTTGCTCGTATTAGACGCTTAATTAACTTTAGTTAACCGATTATTGATAAGGACGGGTTGCCTGCGATTTCACCTTCGTGAGTCCAGACCCCCGCAATTCCTCTTCCAGGCGGAGATGTTGCAGTGATTAATACTTGCGCGGCGGGGTTGCTGATGTAAAGCGATTTGCAGATGTAAAGGGCAATAAACATTCCTGGGAGGAATCCAGCGAGATTCCAGAAGTCTCTGAGGGAGCCAGCCGTGGGCGGATACTGCCGGGCCAGGAGGCGGGGGTGGGGCGGGCAGTGCCGCAGTGACTACTGCTCCAAGCCGATCGATCGCCATGGCAAAGACAGGAGTGGGGTTAATTCTTTATTGTCACCGTACCCCTCACCCCTGCCCTCCGGATTCCTCAATTCCTCTGCCCAAAGAGTGTGCGTTTTAAAATTTCAGGACTTAAAGACGTCAGAGATTAGTATCGGACCTATTCTACAAATGGGGGAACCGAGGCTCAGAGAAGTTGGTTCATTCATCCCACCTTGTAAGATAGAAAGGGAGAAAAGCCAGGCTTTCTGCCTTCACATACTGTCCCTGTCTCCCTGCCTGGGTGCTTCTACCGTGTTCCTGTGGCTCCGGGACCCTGTGGGCTGGCTCGGCAGGTGGAGTGGACTGTTAGGCTAAATACTGACTACTTCTGGCCTCTGAACGAATGCCACTGACACGTGCTGCCATTCACAGGCCACAGCGTGACGCCAGCCCTGGGGTGACAGCCAGCAGTGTGTACTTACTCCCTTAAGTCACAAGCATTCCTCCTTAGGCTACCCTTGCCTGCAGAACTGGACTTGGCTGTTCTGAAACCAGTCTCAGACTAGCACTTGGTCACTTTTCTTGGTTACCCGATCCCTGCATTACAGTTTCCTCAGCCAAGACCAGGCAGAAGGCCTGAGTAACCAGAGGCCCTGGAAACCTCTTTTCTGCTTTGGAGGGGCTTTCCATGACACGTGGAGAATTGCTGTGGAGGGGCAGAGCCCCTTGAATTTTCACCTGGCTTTTCCCTTTCCGTCTCAACCAGCTTCCTCTCACACACCGTTTCTTCCTTAACTACGAAGCTGAACGTGAAGACAGCACATACTGAGAACCTGGGCCCTACCTTCGCTCCAAGCCCCCTGGGCTTGAGGGCAGACTTAGATCCCCTCACCTTTCTCGCAAAAAAAAAAAACTCGGAACTACCCGGCAGAACAGCAGCTCTGCCACCTGGTGGATGCATGAGGTACACGCCCTTCTTCAATTCCAGAAGCATCTTGGTGCGGCCTGGGGGCAAGTGTTTCTTTGCTCACTTTGATAGAAAAAACAAAACTTGGCAGAAGCAAAATAAGACCAACAACCTCTCCCCCCAAGAAACCTTTCCAGTTTTTTCCCCTTCCTGATTTATATCTGCGGATCTAGTAGATTTGAATGCCAAAAACAGTTTTGTTGTTTCTTTGGCCAGGTCTGCATTTTACTTTTCTGCTCTCCACACTCTACTGGGGTGGTCTTCGAACGTTCATAGAAAACATGCATTATGAAAAAAAAATGTAAAGGTTTTGAAATTTTTTGGACCCAAATAAATCCATTCTTTAATTCTACTTTCCATGAACTTTTCAAAGAACCTTGCCATTGAATTCCCACGTCCTCCATGACAGCCTTTGAAGTCTCCTCTGCTGTGATCTTCTGTAATACACCTGCACCCTACCGCACCACGCACGGTCCACTTCCAGGCTGTCTTCCTCACTGTCTTTTCTTTGAGGGGGGCGGCCAGATCTTGTATGTCTTTGTGTTTACAGACTTCTTAGTGCTTAGCACAGGACTGGAGACAAACCTGCTCTTATTAGAACCTTAATTATCAATTGATTCATTTATTTCTACAGACACAGCCCTAAGCCTTTGCTTCCATAAATCTTTCAGAGCTCTTGGTTCTTTGAGGGAATCTAGATAGTGATCTAATCAAAGGCGGCCTTGCACAATAAGTAGTTTCACAAAGCAGTTTCACAAGAGAACATGGACACCACCCAGGGTGGGATGAGGAAGTTTGAAAGTGGACTCAGAAAGATCCGGAGGAGGTCGGCAAGGAAAGGTCAAAGGACAAAGACTTAGAAGGGGTGAGGGTCTCTGATTCTGGGATTGGAGAGGTGTCACAGCCAGCTTTATATCCAGACTCCCACCACTTGCTGTGTGGCCTTGGGCAAGTGTACTCTCTTCTCTGTGCTGAGTTTTCTCATCTGTAAAAACAAACACCTGTCTCACACCGAGACAATGAGGATGAATGGAGGTGATATTTGTAAAGTGCTGGAATAGCACTTGGCGGATGGTAAGTGCTGCAGGTGGGTTCTCCGGTGTGGCTGTCCCTTATGCAGAATGGCGAAGACGATGTGATCTCTTGGTTCTCATCTACACTGGCATTTGGGGCAATGCATCAGCTTTGGGGGCCGGCAGGTCTGAGCTGATTTGCATCTCTGTTGGTGCTGTCTGACCTTGGGCAGGTCGCTCCTAGTTCTTGGAGCCTCAGTTTTCTTACCTGTGAAGTGGGGATAATTGTACTTCAAAAGACTAGTGAGTTCTGCATTGGTGAACTGCCTGGCACGCAGCTTAAAAAACAGAAGCCGTAGTGACTATTATGGACAAGAAGGGCCTTATAAAAAGGAGAATAGAATCCCCCAAGTCTTTGAAGTTTCAAGAAACATATTAAACAGCAGTGAGACCAGTCTGCCTCCTAGAGCTCGACGGTGAGGTGGTGGGCCATGGGATGGGGCCAGGAGGCGATATCGCAACATCTGAAATCAGGAATGGTCTGAATTGCACAGAGGCTCTGTGAACATTTTCTGCTCGAGGCTGTGCCGAGGGTGTGGACCTAGTAGGGCCAGATGCCAGTGGGCCCCTCCTGCTCTCCACACACCTGAGGGGGGGTTTGTAGGAGAGGGTGTGGCTGGGTGGGCCCTGGAGACCTGTGTTGTTGAGGGCATGCGTGTGGGGGGGTGGGGAGTGTGGAAATGGCCTAGAGAGGTCCCGCCCTGGGAGTTGGACTCCCAGGCCTGGCGTGGCCTCCCGCGTGGCAGAACCTGCCTGCGCAGCTCCTCAAAGCTGCCATTCCAAATCCTGACCCAGGACACCCAGATTGATGGCTAGTAATTATCCGCAGGGGTGGTGGTGGGGAGGGTTAGGGTAGTCTTCGAGACAAATTGATCTCAAGTCCCTTCCATGCATGTGTGGAAAAGCACTGAATGGGATATGCAAATACTGTGTGTATTTGCACATAGCTCTTTTTGAAGGAGGAAGAAGCGTGGCCAACCGCACAGTGCCAGGGCGCTGCAGCCCCTGGGGTTGCTGGGAGTCCTCTTCTCCCTACACTTGACAGTCTGTGTACCCTGGGACATGCGAGGAGTTCTGTACTCCCAAGAGGCCGGGGCAGGGATCTACCACTGAGTAAGCTGTTTGGGGCTCCCCAACACAGTCAGACCTGGATAGATTCACCTGAGGGGGCTTCTGGGCTTCAGAGGAGACTGTAAACCTCCTTCCAAACTCATATCCACTAGTGGCAGCAGATTGGGCCCTAGTGAGTAGCCTCTAGACCAGAATTCTATTTTTAAAGATAGGGATTAAAGGGAACCAGTAGGCGGTGTAGTGGTTAAGGCGCTGGACTCCCACATGACCAGTTAGTGAACCTGGTGGCTTGAAAATCATGCCAGGCGTGTGTGCACGTGTGCCCAAAAGCCCACGAGGAGAATGGAGAAGAGATTGTGGAGTGGCCATCCCCTCGGGAGGGTGATTTCTCACTTTCCCTTTCACTGTCTATGTCTGTCTGTCTCAGGCAAGTGAATAAACCCTATGGCAAAAACCTATTTTATTTATTTTTTTTAATTTTTAAAAAGGTAGAGACTACTTTTTAAAAAATACAACTTATCAGATTGGCCCCATGGCTTGAGGGTTGAGAGCTGGACCTTACATGGCCGACTATGCAGTTGAACCCTGGACCTGGTGGCTTGTACAAGAAGCTGGGCATGTGTGGGGGGGTGCTCCAATTCCTGGCAGGATGGCGAAGTGAAAGAGAAGGGACTGTGTTGTGACAATGCCTCATTGGGAGGGGAGGCTCTCTCTCTCTCTCTCTCGCTCTCGCACGCGCGTGCTCTCGGGCACGTGAGTGAGCATACCCATTGGTAAAGTAAAACAAATATAGCTTTCAAAGAGTCACGAAGGTGCTAATATTGTCGTCCCTGGGGAAGAGGGAATGCGTGTTTATTTTCTTCTTTTTGCCATTTGTACTTTCTGATTTTTTGCTTTTGGCAAGCACATACTGTTTTTGTAATAAGAAAAAAATATTTAAGAAATGTTCTCGGTAGAGCAGTATGTTTGTTTTTAAATAGATAATAGAACATAATAAACGGGAAGGCTCAGACACCCTCTTCTTTCTTTCTGTTTTTGCTTCGCCATCCTCTTTTGATAAGAAACAGATGCTCCTGGTAAAATCTTTAAAAATTCAGGTAATCAAAAAATAGAAAAAATAAGTAATTGGCTGCAATCCCATCACGGGGATAAATACTGTCTTTTTAAAAAAAATGTTGAGAGATTTTTGCTATAGGGCACGTGAGCTCACCAGAAAGACAGAGAGAGACAGAGAGACAGAAAGCGAGAAATCACCCCCCAGGGGGGATGGCCACGCCGCAATCCCTTCTCCTCCATTCTCCTCTCGGGATCTTGGGCACACACACACATGTGCCTGGCGTGAGTTTAAGCCACTAGGTTTGGGCCTTGAACCTCAGTCGACTACATGGGAATCCAGTGACATAGCCATTACACCAACTGCTGGTCCCACCACTGTCATTTTTTATTCTACCTTTCTAATGCAGGTTTTAGGTTTTTTTCATTTTAAAAAAAGTTTTTGCCTTAGGGCACACACTCTCACCGGAGAGAGACAGAGTGAGAGGGAAAGTGAGAATACCGCCCCCACCACCACCAGGATATGGCCAGGCCATAATCCCTTCTCCTGGGATCTTGGGCACACGTGCACATGTGTCCAGCATGAATTTAAAGCCAGTAGGTCCAGGACTCGAACCACGGTCATCCATGTGGAAGTCCAGTGACATAACCACTATGTCATCTGCTGACCTCATTTTCTTTTTCTTTTCTATTTTTTTTCCAGAGATTTCTGCCTTAGGGCATGTGCACTCACAGGAGAGAGATAGTGAGAGGGAAAGTGAGAAATCCACCCCTCACCCCCGGGGGATGACCACACTGCAATCCCTTCTCCATTTTTCTCCTGAAAACTTGGACACTTACACGCATGTGCCTGGTGTGTGTTTCAAGCCACCGGGCCTGGGACTCAAACCATGGTGGGAGGCCAGTGAAATAGCCACTACACCATCTGCTGGCCCTCTTTTTTTCTAGGACAGGTCTTGCTCTGTCACAATCCTCCTGCCTCAGACTCCTGAGTAGTTGGTACTACAGACAGGCATGTACCATTGTGCCTGGCTTTAGGTGGGCCAGAAATCGAACCTGAACCTCGCATGTGACCTGAGCCTGCAGAGCAGCAGTGTCTTACCAGCATCTGCCACTGAGGCAGGGTGATCACTTTAGCTTTCCTTTTTTCTTTTTCTTTTTTCTTTTTTTCTTTTTCTTTTTATTTTCTTTCTTTTCTTTTTTTTTTTTTTTTTTTTGGAAGTTTTTGCTATAGGGCACATGCGCTCGCCAGACAGAGAGATAGAGACATAGAGACAGAAAGCGAGAAATCACCCCCCAGGGGGGATGGCCACGCCGCAATCCCTTCTCTTCCATTCTCCTCTCGGGATCTTGGGCACACACGCACACGTGCCTGGCGTGAGTTTTAAGCCACCAGGTCCGGGACGTGAACCACGGTCGACTACGTGGGAGTCCAGTGACATAGCCATTATGCTAACTGCTGGTCCCATCTTTTTCTTTTTTCTTAATTGCCAGAGAGTATGTATGTGCACACATGTGTGCATGCATGTGTCGGGGGAGAGAACACCTAATGGGGTCATGCCGTAATCTTTTTCCTCCATTTCTCCCTCTCATCAGCATTTTGGGCATGCGCACACATAAGCCCAGTGTGTTTTTCAAGGTTTCAGGGCCGTGATTCAAACCATTGTGGGTCGTGTAGAATCCAGCTCCCTATGCTCTGGGCCTAACTGCTGAGCTGTGGGATAGGATCTATACTTTAGTTTTTTGTTTGTTTGTTTGTTTATCATAGGGCATGTGTGCTCGCCAAGGAGAGACAGAAAGACAGAGAGAAGGCAAGGGAGAAATCACCCCCTTTGGTGGATGGCCATACTGCAATCCCTTTTCCTCCATTCTCCTTGTGAGGTTTTTGAGCACACACACATAAACCAGGTGTGAGTTTCAAGCCTCTGGATCTGAGACTTGAACCGTGGTCAACCATGTGGGAGTCCAGTGCCCTAACCACTATGCTACCTGCTAGCCCCACTGTACTTTAGTTTCGTATTTTATATACTATAGTTTTTGCAAAAATAAGACCATGCCATAGAACTGTTTTATAATCTAATTTTTCTATATGGTACATCATGGCCCCATCAAATATTTTTCTACATGATCACTTTAACAGTCAAATAGATTTCTAGTTATGAGCACACACAATTCGGCCAGTTCTGTGTCATCAGGCCTTGGGTTGTTTCTTTGCCACTAGACAGGCTGAAAAGATCTTGTCTAGATTGTGCACATTTAAGGTTATTTGTCTAGACGTAGGCTGAAGGAACTGCTCATTTCTGAGGCTTTTGAAATGGTGCAGAGGGTGGGATGCATAGTCCCCGTGGCTGAATAGGAAGTTTCTAGCTGCGTGATCTTGAGATTACTTACCTTCTCTACATTTCAGTTTCCTCTAACTGTAAAACCAGAGTGATAGCAATTATCCAGTAAGATTGCTGTGAGGATTGGCTCTATTCATTTTTTATTTTGCTAGAGGGTGCAGGCGCTCATCAGGGAGAGACAGAGAGAGCCCCGTATGAGGCATGGGCACACCACAATCCATTCTCCTCCACGTCTCCCTTTTTTCAGGACTGTGGGCATACATGCACACATGCCTAGTGTGTTTTTCAAGCCTCTAGGATTCAAACCATGCAGTAGGCCATATGGGATCCGGCTGCCTTCACCACCATGTCATGGGCTGACCCTAAGATTGGATTTATTTATTTTTTAGTTTTAGTTTTCCTATAGAGTGCATGCACTCACCTGACAGACATACAGAGAGAGAGAGAGCGGTAGGAGAAAGTGAGAATCACCTCCCAGGGGGGATGGCCATGCCACAATCCCTCTCCTCCAGTTTTCTCTTGGGATTTGGGGCACACATCCATGCACACCTAGCATGATTTTCTAGGACTCGAACTGCACAGTTGGTCATGTGAGATCCAGTGCCTTAACCTTGACACCGCCTGCTGACCCAGAACTGGATTTTACAAAAGTGTAAAATGCCGTGTGGTGCAGCCTACGGGGAACTCTCAGTAGATGGTGGTTGTTTCTGGTTTATATATTGTCTTTTTTTCAAGGGAAGGTGTATGGGAGATTGGGGTCTCGTGTCCTGGGAGAGTTGGGAGCAGGTTTGAATGGTGAGTGGGGAAGATGCTGGAGGGTGGAGGTAGAAGTGGACAAGCAGCAGAGAAGGAGCTGGGGTGACAGGGCAAGGAAGGGCTGAGTGCAGGACAGAGCAGGCGTGGGGACCCAGTGGACAGAGGGGAGATGTCCTCACGGGCCAGTCTCAAAAGAAATTCCTGGAAATATTAGGGGTGGGAGGAACCCGACACTCATCTAGTGAGCAGTTCCTGAGACCATGGGAACAGAACCGTGGACAGTCATGCTGGGCCTTGGGGCCACCTCTCTTGGGTCTGAGCTGGAGCTGTGTCCTCTGGCCCTGACCCCTCCAGGCTGTGCTTCCCCCCTCCCTCCCAGCCTCAGCTGGCCCCACTTCATGCAGGCCTCCTTTCGTTCCTTGATAGCGCCATGTCGCTCCCTGTCACATGACCTTTGTATGTTCTCCCCCTGGGAACTCTTTTCCCAGTTCACTCCCATGCACCCTTCAAATCTGCAGCTTAAAGCTCACTTCCTCAAAGAGGCCTTTCTTGACCATTCGGTGTGAGCCTCCTCATCCTCTATGACCTTCTCTCAGTTCCTGCGTAGCGAGGTCCAGGCTCAGTTGTGTGCATGTGTGTGTGTGTGTGTGTGTGTGTGTGTGTGTGTGACTCCATGTCCTTGGTGGCCCCAGTAGGCTGAACTCTCCATGAGTGCAGGAACGGGGGCTGTTTTCTGCTCACTGTGGCATCCCCGCTGCCCAGCACAGACTAGGCACTAACATGCATTTATCGAAATGGAGGAAGTCAGTTCCTTTGCAATCTGCCAATCATACAGCACCTTCTCCCGTGGCTTCAAGCCCATCTTGATTGATGAGGACATCTCGGCTAAAGGAACAGATAACAGGGGCTGTGAGGAATGCCTGAGCCCCCTCTTCTCCTATCCGTTTTTCCCTTAAGGAAGTAACTAACTTCTCTTCCTAAGATTAGACGATTTAAACAGTGCTTCTCACACTTGAACGTGCATTTACATTGCTGGGGATCTTCTCACCATGCAAATCGCTATGCAGAGGTCCGAGGTAGGACTTGAGATTCTGCATCTCTCACAAGCTCCCAGGTGACATCTAGGTGTGGGTCCCAAGACTACGTTCTGAACAGCAAGTCTTTCAGACCGCAACCTCTGCAACTCACCACGGAGGTTCCCTCGCCTCCGGTTGAGTCGCTGCGCCCTCTGTTGGCCGCTATAGGGCATGACGCTCTGACGGAGGTGATAAAAGAGCTGGCTGAATTTTAAAGCACAGAAAATTCTTGGGGAATAAGATCTTCTGTTATAAGCAAATAGGCACATAGATTCGGATAGCGTTAGGAAATTTACTCTTAGGAAATACGCTGTAAAAGATTCCTGCTATCCTGTAAAAAAATTCTGGGAAATGTTAAGGGTGGGAGGAATGCTACGCTCATCTAGTGGGCACTTTCTTTTTCATTTGCCATGGTCGTTTGCTTTTCCTACTTTTTTTTTTTTTTCATGTGTGTGTGCTATATGGTGCATGTGCTCACCGGAGAGAGACAGAGAGAGAGGGAAAGTGGGAAATCATGCGCCCCCTCCCACAGAGTTGAGAGTGACCACATTGCAATTCCTTCTTCCTTTTCCTCTAGGGATTTTGGGCATGCATGCGCACACTCCCGGTGTGATTTTCAAGGCACCAGGTCTGGACTTAAATTGCAGAGGGGCTACGTGGGATCCAGCTTCCTTAATCTCCACCCCACCTATTGGCCTCCTGTTTAATGACCAGAGGGCACATGAGCTCCCAGTGAGAGACAGAGAGAGGGGGAGCACCCCCAGTGGGGCATGGTCACTTTGCAATCCTCCTTTTCTTCCTTTTCTCCACTATGAGAGGTACAATAATGAGCAGCTAGTGGTCATTCCCTTCTCTCTCTCCTTTCCATCCTTTCAGGATGTGGGGCACAACATGCACATGTGCCCAGTGTTTTTGAAGCCGCTGGGGCTGGGGTTAGATCCTTGATCAGGCACGTGGGATCTGGATCCCTTAACCAGCAGGCTACAGGCGGGCCCTCCTCCCTCTTCGGTTTTTAAATGGCAGAGCCTTTCTTCGTCAGGGCTGCACTATGACCTTCATGGGCTTTAGGCACTTTGGCCTTTGTGAGCCCCTTCCTTTATAAAAATCAATTAAAATTATACATACATACACACAAGGGTACTTCAACCCATTTGTGGAAAAATGAAATCAAAATATATCTTTATTTTGGTGCAACAAATTTTTGAAATTCATGCATAGTTTTTTTCTTAGTAAGCATTTTTCATGAACTTTTGAAGACCCCCTCCCTGCATATGTCTCTATACATACACATAGACACATATGTTTTTATATTTAATTGGCTTTATTCAAATTTCCTACATTTTCTCCTAATTTAAAAAATCATGGTAATAGGTCAGTAGATGGCACAATGGTTATGTTGCTGGACTCCCATGTAGTCCTCCCTAGTTTGAGTCCCGGACCTGGTGGTTTAAAACTCACATCAGGTGCATGTGTGCGCATGCCCAACATCTTGAGAGGAAAATGGAAGAAGAGGGATGGCGTCATGGCCATCCCTTCTGGGGGGGATTTCTCACTTTCTGTCTTTCTGTCTCTCTGGTGAGTGCGCATGCCCAGTAGCAAAAAACTCTCTTTAAAAAATGGTAAGATACACATAGCATAAAATTTAGCATCCTCACTCTGTTAAAGTGTGCAGCTCAGTGGTATCAAACGCATTCATGGTGTCGCATGGCCATCATCACCATCTATCTTTAGAAATCTTTTCATCCTGTAAAACTGAAACTCCACACCCATTAAACCCACTTCCCATTTCCCTTTCCCCCAGCCCCTGGCAACCACCACTCCACTTTCTGTCTCTATGGTTTCCACTGCTCTAGGGAACTCATGTAGAGTAGAGTCCTACAGTGTGTATCTTTTCCTGACTGGCTTATTTCACTTACCATAACAGCCTCAAGGTCATCCATGTTGTAGCATGTGTCATCTTCCTTTTTAAGGCCGAAGCACAGTTTGCTTTTTCATTCATCTATCAATGGGCATCGGCTTGCTTCCATGCTTTAGCTGCTTGTGAATAATGCTGCTATGGGGAACCAACAGTTAGCGTAATGTCCATGTCGCTGGACTCCCACGTAGTCGACTGCGGTTCGTGTCCTGGACCCGGTGGCTTAAAACTCATGCAGGGCGTGTGTGCATGCGTGCCCAAGATCCCAGGAGGAGAGTGGAAGAGAAGGGATTGCGGCATGACCATCCCCCTGGGGGGTGATTTCTCGCTTTCTGTCTCTATGTCTCTCTCTGTCTGGCGAGTGCACATGCCCTATAGCGAAAATCTCTCTCTCAAAAAAAAAAATGCTGCTATGAACACAGGCATACAAATATCTCTTTGAAATTTGCTTTCAATCCTTTGGGATATATACCCAGAGGCAGAATTGCTGGGTCATATAGTTATTCTATTTTGATTTTTCTGTGTGTGTGCTCATCAGAGGTGGGGAGGAGAAGAAAGAATACAACTGCAGCCCCCCCCCACACAATCCTATCTCCTCCCTCGCTTCATTTCAGGATTTTGGGCATGTATGTGCACATACCTGATATAGTTCTTTTTTTTTTTTTTTTTTTGAAGAGAGGATTTTGCTATAGGGCGCGTGTGCTCACTGGAAAGAGGGAGAGAGAGAGACAGATAGTCAGAAAGCAAGAAATCACCACCCGGGAGGATAGCCACACTGCAATCCCTTCTCGTCTATTTTCCTCTCGGGATCTTGGGTGCACATGCACATGTGCCAGGTGTAAGTTTAAGTCACTGGGTCTGGGATTCGAACCGTGGTTGATTACATGGGAGTCCCATAATGTGACCATTAAACCATGTGCTAGACCCTGTAACTGATGTAGTTCTTAAGCCACTGTGTCTGGAACTTGAACAGCAGGTCAACTCTGTGAGATCCGGCTGCTTTAATCACCAGGTTACTGAGCCAGCTCCTATTTTGAAATTTTTAAAGGAGGCATCATACTGTTTTCCACAGTGACTCTACTATTCTATGTTTCCACCAAACAGTGTACAACAGTCCAGTTGCTCCATATCGTTGCTAATACTTATTTTCTTTCTTTCTTTCTTCTTCCTCCCTTTCTCTCTCTCTCTCTCTCTCTCTCTTTCTTTCCTTTCTTTCTAATAGTAGTCATCTTAATGGGTGTGAGGCGATGTCCTTTGATTTGCATTTCCTAAATGATTAGTGATTTTGAGTATATTTGCATGTGCATATTGTCTATATGTTTATCTTCTTTGGAGAAATGTCTATTCAAGTTCTTTGCCCATTTTGAATTGGGTTGTTTGCTTTTTTGTTATTGAGTTTTAGGCGTTCTTTACATTTTCTAAATAATAACCCTTTATCAGATATATTATTTGCGAATATTTTCTCCCATTCTGTGGGTTGCCTTTTTATCCTATCAATAGTGTCTTTTGCTGTACAGAATTTAAAAATCCTTATGAATTCCAATTTCCTGTCCTTTTCTTTATTGCCTGAGTCTTTGGTGTCATGTTCAAGAAACACCAAATGCAATGTTGTGAAGATTTTGCCCTGTTTATTCTTCTAAGAGTTTTATAGTTTTACATTTAGGCTTTTGAGATACATTTTGAGTTAATTTTTTGAGTTAAATGTGCTGGTTAAGAGTCTAACTTTATTTTTTTCCACATAGGTATCCAGTTTCCCCAACACCATTTGTTAAAAAGACTGCCCTTTCCCCATATATAGTCTTGGCACCTTAGCCAAAAATCATCTGACAATTACAAATTGTATTTTATGACTGAGCTGGTAGAAAGATGTATATGTTATTAATACAATATATTAAAACTATTTTTTACTTGAAAGTTTTTTTTTTTCATTCAGATTTTTTAAAAAGAGTCAGTCCCATAGCACAGCAGTTATGTTCTGTGTAGATGAAATTGATCTCACATGGCTGACCAGGGCTCAAGTCTCATCCTTGTAGGCTTCATGCTGGGCATGTGTGTGTGTACCCAGAACCTTGATGGTATGAATTGCAGGAAAAGGATTGTGCTGTGTCCAGGCCTCATTGAAAGGCGATCTCTCTCTCATATGTGTGCATGTGCCTTCCTAAATATCATGAACTTCAGGTACTTACTATGCCTTCCTGCATGAGCTCTGTTGATCACACAGTGGCAGACTTATGTCTCTCTACGATGTGCCCAAGACTGCTAGATGCTCAGAGGGTCATGCTACTTCTAAGCAGGTGGCCATGATGACGGTGTTAGACAACTTAGACACAGAATGTGCTGAGTTCTTACTATGTGCCAAGTGCTTCAAACATCATGTATGTTTCAGAGCAGCCCTGTTAGGTAGGAACTATCTGCATTGTATCCATGAGAGAACTAGATCTCAGGGGGAGAGACCACTTTGCTCACATCGCGCTGAATAGAGCTGTGACCCCTGGCCTGTCTGATCCCCTCCAAATGCTGTGCCCTCATTGTGGCAGCATAGACAATGGCGTGCCTTCTTGGATGGATGTTCCCCAGTATATGTGACAGCTCATAGTATTAGTGCTGCAAGATATCAGGGAGGCCTGGAGGGTCTTAGGGAGGGGGACACCGGAAGTGGGCTTTGGAGAAAGAGTCATTGCAAAGTTGAAGTCGTAGGAAAGATATTTGGGGCCACATTGGTGCAGAGGTGGGAATAAGGGGATTATAAGAAAACTTCACAGACTTGAGTGGACTCAAATGTAGGACACGAGGGCCACAAGGCAGGGCATGGTTCTGAAGAGTGAAGAATTCAAGTCCAATCTAACGTTTAGTGGGAGGGTCTTTGTCCCTAAAATCTAGTCCTAAATCATCAATAAGACAGCAAAGTTTGAATTGACTTGCGGCCTGTGGTTAAGGCCACTGGATCCCACAGGTCAACCACATGATTCAAGTCTAAGACCTGGTGGCCTAAAAAACACACTGGGCATGTGCGTGTCCAAAATCCACAAAGGAGAGAGAGATGGGCAAGAAGGTATTGTGGCATGACCATTCCCCATGGGGGTGCTTTCTCATTGTCTCTCTCTCTGTCTCTCTCTGACAAGTGCATGTGCCCTCTGGCACATTAAATAAAAAAAGTCTTATCTGCCCTCTCTGTCTCAGTTCCTTATCTATCAAATGGGAGTTACAAAGCTTGCCCACAATCTCAGAGATGTCAGGATGTTCAAATGACTGTCAGCCACACAAGAGTAAGGGACCTGTGTCTGATTCAGGTCACGTCCTATAGTTTAAGTGCTCAGGACAGACTTGCTAAAGACATAGTCACTATGCAGGTCTTCCATTTGTGGAAAATGCACATCATGAAAAAACTATGCAGAGATTCAAAAACATTTTTACACTACATTAAACTCCTACCTTAATTCCACTTTCCACCAACGTTTTGAAGTCCTCCCGCCTACAAATCCTTTTAAAAGCTTCAGCGATAGGAGACAACACGGCTGCAGAAAGGACCCGGCAGCAGCAGAGGGCGCTCTTCAGTGAAACAAGGTTTGCCGGAAGGACACAGCCAGGATGTTTCCGCAGGATGGCAAATGAGAATTTACATTTTGGGGTTTTAGGATTTAGGGGACTCAGTTATTCCATTCTTATATGTAACCTTGCGTTAACTCTAGTTTCCTAGCTAGGAAAAGGGGCTAAAATGTAGTCTGTTTCATGTTCTCTTAATGCTTTAGAGACTTAGAGCAGATGTGATTATTCTTGGGGGGGGGTGATAGGGCTTAAAATAGCAACCAATTTATTGTGTTTTATGATTTTGTGGATCAGGGATTAAGGCAGGACTTGGGTGGGAACTTGCTCTCTATTCTATGGCAGTGACTGAGGTGGTATCAGTCAGAGCACGGGCTAATCTGGAGGGTACAACTGTGAGAGAGACAGAGAGAGAGAGAGAGAGAGAGAGAGAGAGAGATTACCCCCTGGGGGAATGGCCATGCCACAGTCCGTTGCCCTCCATTCTCCTCTGGGAATTTTGGGCTCATACCTGCACATGCCTGGCACGGTTTGGGACTCCAGCTGCACGGCTGGCCACGTGGGATCCAGCTTTCCTAACCCTGCACCAGCTGCCGGCCTACTTACTTATGTTTACTGTCTACACAGCTGGCCCGTCTGACAGCATGCTGTATTGATTCTTCGGTTTTGTTGAACAACTGGTGGGCCTGTAGTCGTGAGTGTGGCATCCTTGATTGGTTAGAGCAGGGCTCTGGATCGAAGCTGGTGTGAGGATGAGAGCATTTGGGGGTTACCAGATGCCCCGTCTCTTTGTGGTTTGTGCTCTATCTGAAGGGAAGACTGTGTTAATCAAACTGGACTTCAGATCCTGTTACTGTGGTGAGGAAATACCTCCTGGTGCCAGGAAATCCCTGCCCAGGGAGGGAGCTGACTTCTTGGTGTTCCAGGGATTCTGATCTCAGTCCCCTAGAGCCAACCAGTGAAGGAGCTGCTTCAAGCTGACAAGCGAAACAAAGTCCAAACAAAAGTAGCTGGAACCTAGACAGACAGACTTGGGTGAGGCTGGGAGGGGAATCAGGCCTGGCGTCATCGGGCTCCAGGCCAAGCTGTTGTCATGGTGACAATCAATCCGTTTACCAGTGGGCAGCAGAGCCAGTTCTCTGAGGGGGAAGCCCATGGGGGAGGGGGTGCCCAAGGAACCTGCTTGTCTCCGAATGGTAGCAACCCGCAGAAAGAACTTGGCCACTTGCAGAGAACAGGCCTGCAGGAGCAGGGCTGGCAGCTGGCTGGGAGACGCCTTCTGCAGGAGCTGGGCTGGCGGCTGGGAGACAGTGTGCTGGGAGAGGCCGCTCCAGAGGGAGGAAAGGGGCCACCAACTGAGAGAAGAGGCCCCTGGAAAGGCTGGAAGGCTTTCCCTGCAGAAAGAATTTGCAGCTGTGTACGCTTTCTGGGCAAAATATGAAGTGGATTGCAGAAGTTTTTCAAAACACAACACAAGGGGCCAGCAGATGGCATAGCAGCTACATCACTGGACTCCCATGTGGCTGGCTGCAGTTCGAGTCTCAGATCCAGTGACTTGAAACTCACACCCTCACACCAGGTGTGTGTGCATGCATGCCCCAGATCCTGGGAGGAGAGGGATTGAGGTGTGGTCATCTCCCCTGGGGAGTGATTTCTCACTTTTCCTTTCACTGTCTCTGTCTCCCCAGCCCTCCTAACCAGCCAGGATCCTGGGCACATATGCATCCAGCTGTGCAGGTCGACCAGGGAACCGAACCTGCAGTCTCCGATATGGATCGGCATGGCTGGAGCAGCACTCTACCTCTGCACCCCCAAGCCTGCCCCAGGATGTGCTTTCTGGCTGATGTGCAACATTTCACCAAAACAAATGCAGTAGAGGAAAGACTCTTGCTGCAAAAATGTCCGTCACGCAAGAGGACAAGTATAGCGTGATTCCACTACACATGGTTCCCGGAGCCGTCAGGGCCATAGAGACAAGAGTAGAATGGTGGTTGCCAGGGGCGGGGGAGTGGGGAAAAGAGCGAGTTATCATTGCTATTGTTTAATGAGAATGGAGTTGGGAAGATGAGAAAGTTCTGGAGATGGATGGTGGCGGCGGTTCACAACCATGGAATATGTCATACTTAATGCCACTGAACCGCACACTTAGAAAAGGTCAAAATGGTGAACTCTGTGTTATGCATATTGGGCCACAATAAAAAGGAAAGTGTGTGCCTTAGGAAAGACTGTCTTCTGGGTCAGTTGGTAGCATGGTGGTTAAGGTGGCCGGATCTGACATGCTGATTGTGTGGTTTGAGTCCCAGCCCCAGCACACCAGGGGGACCAGCAGATGGTTGTTTCTGGACTCCCATGTAGTTGACCACAGTTTGGATCCTGCACTGCATGTATGTGTGTGCATGACCAAAATCCTGAGAGGAGAATTGGAGGAGAAGGGATTGCATGTGGCCATCCTTCCGGAAAGTGGGGGCGGTTTCCTCACTTCCTGTCTCTCTGGTGAGTGCACATTCCCTATAGCAAAAATCTCTAAACAAAACAAAACAAAACAAAACAAAAAACCACACCAGGTACGTGCACATGTATGCACAAAATTCTGAGAGGAGAATGGAGAAGGGATTGTGGTATGGTCATCCCACCTGTGAAGGGTGTTTTCTCACATTCTCTTTCTCTCTCTCTCTCTCTTTCTTCAGCAAGCACATGTTCCCTGTAGGAAAAAATATACAAATATGACTGTCTTGTTGCACCAGGAGGCAGTGGGATCTGCTCAAAGGCCAACACCAAAGCATGTCTGCTCACCACTCAGCCTCAGCTGTGTGGTCCCTTAGTGGGTCTTGCAGTATCTTCCTCAGGGCAAATTGTGAGGAATGGATATGAGAGCACCAGCGAACAGTGAGCAGAAAGACACAATTAAATAGGAAATGTAATTAAGGTATTATTTCATTGTTTCAATTTATTGTTAAGGTACCCAAACACCAGTGGCGAATTGAGCTTTGCAGGAAGGATTGTATTGGGCACTAAGAGATGCTGGAAAATGCCCAAATACCTTGGAAGAATAAGGAGAGAATTTTGAGCTCACTCTCATGGGCCAGAAGGTAAAACTGACTTAGACTATCACTGGATTTAAGATACTTCTCCCTTTTGCTCTGCTTAAGTTGAGAAACAGGTTAAGCCCACCCATCAGGAGGAAATGAAATGAAATGAAATGATGTCAAAACACCGCCTCTCAAATTTCATGAAGGGAAATGGTACAGTTACAACACAAAGCTAGGTCGAAGTTTATGGGATCTGGAACCTCAGGCACCATAAGAGTCCCATTAACTGTCAACAGTTCATCTAAGGCAACTTTCTTTTTTCTATTTAAAACAATAAGCCACCAGTCAACCACTACCACTTCCTCAATACATGTTACATTAGCATGTATTCGTATGTGCCAAGCACTCTCTGAAATGCAGTCGTTTTTATCTTTCCATTCCTTATCCAAACCACATTAAGGTGAATCTTTATAGATAATAACGCGACACTCATGTTTACCAATTTGGACTTCCTGGTTCTTAGTTTCTTAATCCATAAAATAAGACTAATGTTACAGGAGTCAGCAGGTGGTGTGGTGGTTAAGGAGCTGGACTCCCACATGGCTTACTGCGGTTCAAGTCCTGGACCTGGTGGCTTGCTTTCTCACTTTTTTTCCCTCTCTTTCTCTTTTTTGTTAAAGAATTGTTTATTTAATTTTATTTATTATCACTATTATTGTTATTATTATATTATTATTTAATTTGACTAGAGAGAGAGAAGGAGTGAGAAAGCAAGCCACCAGGTCCAGGACTCAAACTATGGTAGGCCATGTGGGTGTCCAGCATCCTAACCACCATACCATCTGCCAGCCCCCACTTTCCCTCTCTCTGTCTCTCTTTATTGGGTGAGTACATGTGCTCTATAGCAAATAAAACATAATAAAATAAATAACATTTTAAAAAATTAAATAAAAAGAGAAGACTAATGTTCCAGTTAGAGAAGTTTAGCAACCGGCCCTCGACCACACAGCTGGGAAGTAGCAATGTCAGAGTTCAAGCCCACGTCCCTCTGACTCCAAAGCTCTGTCCTTGAACACCAGAGTGTGTTGCAGTAGACACTATTGCTAAGACGCTTATGGAACAAAATTGGTAATGAATGCTCTGCTCCAAGAGCAATTAGGATGAGCCATTGGTAAACTGCTTTATCATGACGTCACATGAAATCTCACTGACGTCACTGGGGAAGAGCAGCGAGCATCACACGTGTGTGTGGGCAGGGATGTGGCTTTCAAGTTGGATGAGGCCACAAAGTACACACAGTCCACACAGTGCAGAGCGTGAAACAGTGCTTTGCTGCGTTATGCATGCCGTGCACATTTTCTTGCATGCGTGCTGTATGACACATGTGTTGTGAATGTTTGTTGTGTGCCTCATTGTGTATGTGTGTGTTGCATGTGCAAGTGGGTTGCGTAAGTGAAGGAGACTTGCACGATGAACCGTTTCTTCAGCACTGGAGACCACATATTCCTAGGCCAACACTTACTCAGTGCTCACCGAGAACCAGGAATCCTCTCATTGTTTTACATGTAGTAACTCACTCAACTTCCCAACAACCCTCTTGGCTGGTAATAGTATCTTTATTTTAAGGATGAGGGAATGGGGGCATGGAAAGCTCAAGCAACTTGCCCTAGAATACCCCAATAGTAAGAAGTAGAACTGGAATTTGAACCCTGGCAGAGTGGTTTTCAGTCTGTCGTTCATTCTTTTCTTCACTTGTGCCTCAGATCCCTTCTGAGAAATGATGGAATTCTCCTTATGGTTGGAGAACCAGTGCACAACATGAACATGGGGCTAAGATAATCAGCACCCTTTAATTCCACATTAGCCTGGGTGAGCCAGCCATCGCAGGCCTTGCAGAGCATGTGCAATTTTTATAAACTTATTGATTATTAAGAAAGGAAAAGAATGGGGGCCAGCAGATGGAATAGTGGTTACATCACTGGACTCCCACATGGCTGACTGTGGTTCAAGTCCTGGACCTGGAGGCTTCAAACTCACATGGGGTGCATGTGTGTATGTGTGCCCAAGATCCCAGGAGATTGGAGGAGAAGGGATTGTGGTGTGGCCATCCCTGTGGGGGGAGATTTCTCACTTTCCCTCTCACTATTTGTCTCTCTCTCCATGAGTCCTAAAGTAAAAATGTCTCTCAAAAAAAAAAAAAAAAAAAGAAAGAAAGAAAAAAAGAAAAAGATAGATGATCAGTTGGCATAATGGCTATGTGGCTGGACTCCATGTATCCGACCGCAGTTTGAGTCCTGAACCCAGTGGCTTAAACTCATGCTGGGTGCATGTACATGTGTGCCCAAGATTCTGAGAGGAGAATGGAGAAGGGATTGTGGCGCAGCCATCCAATTGCAGGTGATTTCTCGCTTTCTGTCTTTCTTTCTCTCTCTGTCTTTCTGGTGAGTGCACACACCCTATAGTAAAAACCTCTCAAAAAAAAAAAAAAAACGAATAAAAGAAATGCCATCAACGTGAAATGCACATAGACAAAGTGGTTTCACTGATTTGTCTCCTCTGAAACTGGACCACCTGGAGATGTCTGGTATGTTTGGTTCCAATGTTCTCTAGGGTATGAAGACAGACTCATTTCTTTGAGGTAGGATGGTGTTTCTCCTCCCCAACTGCCTTCCTGGCCTTGTCATGTTGAGGCTGAGGATGACAGAGGCGGTCTTTGGTAATGTCACCCGAAGTGGAGGGGCAGACTGAGCCTGTCACTACAGCAACACAAAGGAGTTGATTACCTGTCTCTTCACCCATCACTCAACAGATGGTTTTTGAGCACTCGGTATTTTTGTTAGGTGCTATCTTAGGTGTCAAAACCCTAGTGATGATCCCAGCCTCTGTGGTGTGGTAGGTACACACTGGACTGCGAAGCTGGAAGCCACATACTGACTGTGGGTTGAGACCCTGGCCCAGTCTTCCTGAAAACATACCAAATGTACATGCATCCAGGATCCCTTCAGGCTGGAGGACTAGAGGAAGGGGACTGTGGAGTCACTAAGCCCTGAGGACGGTGTCTCTCTCTTTTGTACAAATGTTCTATTACGAATTAACCAAAAAAGAAAAAAGAGTACTCAGTTATGAGTGAGATAAAGCAGTTGCTCTTGTGGAGCATCTTTTCTAGTATAGAAAATATACAGCAGGTGCCAGCAGGTAGCATAGTGGTTAAGGTGCTGGATTCCCACATGGCCTGCTGCGGTTTAAATCCTGTACTAGGAGGCTTGAAATTCAAGCCATGTGCGTGTGCATGCATGTGTACCCAAAATCCTGAGAGGAGATGGAGGAGAAAGGATTGTGGTGTGGCTATACCCCTGGTGGGTGATTTCTTGCTTTCTGTCTCTCTGGTGAGTGTATATACCCGATAGCAAAAATCTCTCAAAGGAAAAAAAAAAGATACATTAAGTAATTAAATAATATAAATCTAGATAGAGATAAAGGCTCTAAAGAAAATAAAGCAGAGGAATGAGGGCGAGCACGACTGGGCAGTGTGGCCATCAGAGGCTTACCAGGAGCCATGCAAAAAGGTTCATCTAATTGTGTAAAGAATATGCTTATCTTTTGCACAGTCCGTCTCAAACCCATTCACTCTCAGTAAGGTTGCTTTCTTCTTATTCTCCTTCTCCTCTCACAGAATCTGATTAACCCACTTCGCCAAGCCCTAAGCTGCAGAATGAAGGTCAATTACCGGCTTTCAGGCAGAAGAGGTCAAGAGAAGACGAAGCCAATGGGGAGGAGAGCAAGAGTTCAAGGGCTTGGAGACTCAAGGATGAAGAGTGTGGTGGATTTTCATTGTTTACATACTCAATGCCCATTCCATTTCTTCTCACTTCCTAACAGCACCCAGATTCTCCTTTTGAATGTAACATCAAGGAGTTACAGTTCCTGACTGTCCTTCACCAATCAGCATAATGTCACTATGCCTCAGTGATTGGTTTAGGCCGTGAAGTGGTACATGTGAAGCCTGAGCCTTCCAAGGGATATAGAGGTGAAGTTCTCTCCCCTCCTGATGTAGACAGATGCCTGTAACCACAGGTCCATCCATGACCTTGGTGGAAGCCGTCCTGAGGACAAAGTCAAACACGTGGAAGTGGGCAGAGAGCAGAGGGGTAGAGCGAGAGTCCTAGTCGGACTGCTCCTGAAACCCATCTCACTGGCTTTCCCATGTGTGAACCCGTTCATCCATTCAAAACATTTTTAGACATAATACTCTAGACACATTCTTGGGGGAAATCCCAGGCCAGCCTTGGGTTTTCTTTCTTTTACTAACATGTAAGAAGTGATGGGTAGATGATTTAAACCCAGTCAGACTGCCTGGGTTCTGTTTCTGGTGTCAATCTTCAGACCAGTTCTTTACCTTCTCTGTGCATCAGTCTGCACATGTGAAAAGAAGATAATTCTAGTGCCTGCCTCATGGGTTTGTCATGAGAATTAAGTGGAACAGCATGAAGGGTATGACAAGGCCTGGCGGCATGTAGCAATGCTTGTGGATGCTGAGATGTGCCACCCAGAACACCCTTTAAGAACAGAGGACTCGTCGCCCCAGCTACTGGGAAGCTCAGTTGCCAGCCTTTGCAGGGTTGCCTTAACTGAAGAGAACCACGTTGCCCAGGGTCACAGTCTCCTTTTGGAAGCAGTCTGTATCCAATGGCTGATCTGTGAGGAATTATAACAGCCTCCACTTCTCATCGCAACTCAGGACAGCTCTGAAGTGCCATGCCAGTTCTGGGGCTCTTCACGGAGTTGATGGAAGCCTTTGGTAGGCTTCCCTTTTATTTCCACTTCTCCCTCTGCTTAATCTTGGCTCTTCTGTCTCCCTTTCAATAGTATTGATCCCAATAGCACAACCTTCGTGCTGGTTCTGAGTCTGCTTCCAGAAAACCCAGCTGACAGAACCTGTTAGCTGTTCTCATCAGCATCAGCATGGCCTCACTAACATCATCATCCAAAACCATCCTCACAGATAGTAAAAATAAGAGAAAGGGAGGGCCGGCCCCATGGCCTAATGGTTAAGGTAACTGGATCCCACATGTCTAATCACCTGGTATGAGTTCCTGACCCGGTGGCTTGAGAAATATGCAGAGCATGTGTATGAGCATGCCCCAGATCCCTACAGGATGGAGAAATGGAGGAGAACGAATTGTGGCATGACGACACCCCATTGGGGAATGCTTTCTCCCTCTCCTTCTCTCTGTCTCCCCTTCTCTGACTGCTGAGTGGATGTGCCCTCTGGAAAAATAGCACTGAGCAAATAAGCCAAGAAAGAGTGCAAAGAGGAGAGCTTTCCCTCTCTTTTAATAAACTTCTTGCTTTGTTATTAAAAAAAAAAAAAGTTGCACATACATGTTCCACAGCGTGATCTAGAACAATGACCTTGTGTTTTTTGAGGAGCTGGAGGAGTTATTAGGTAAAGCAGGACATCCTTCTCCAATCTGTCTTTACGTGGGTTGGAATTGACAGCTGGAACCTAAAGTAAACCTATGAATATGAGCTTGACCGACCAATGGTAAGATTTTAATTTCTCAATGGACTGTACCTCTTCCTCCCCTGGACTATTAATGCTGTAGTACAAGGTTACATTTTACCTTTCTGTTCAATTCCCTGCTGTGGCTGTTCTAGGAATTTGGCAAGCAGTTTTCACACACAAGCATAAATGCTCAGAAAGGGGCAGAGGCTCCTGTCTTTGTAATCGCTTGGGGGCAGGATTTAGCTTTCTCAAATCTGGAGAGAAGTCAGGACTGTGATATTTGCGATCTGAATCTGGGCCCTGACAGATACAAGCCAGGATTTAGCAAAAGCCTGGTTCAGAGCTTTATGCTAGAAGAGGATGCCTATTCCTGTCCTTGGGCTTTTTTTTTTTTTTTTTAAGAGGTTTTTGCTGTAGGGCATGTGCACTCGTCAGAAAGATGGAGAGACAGAAAGTGAGAAATCCGCAATCCTTTCTCCTCCATACTCCTCTTGGGCTCTTGGGCACGCATGCATGCACAAGCGCCGGACATGAGTTTAAGCCACTGGGTCCGGGACTCGAACCCTGGTTGACTACATGGGAGTTCAGCGACATAGCCATTATGCCAACTGCTGGTCCCTGTGCTTGGGCTTTTAAAGCCAAGTGATGGTGACACAGGAAAGCAACTGGCTGTGTGCTTTCTTCAGTGCTAATGGATCAAGTGAACACCTAAAACAAAGAGCCACCATGACCCTGTGTATGAAAGAGAGAGAGAGAGAGAGAGAGAGAGAGAGAGAGAGGCGGATTTCCACCCCAGAGGAGATAGACTGTTTCCAAACAATGCATTGCAAGGCATGTGCATCTGAGCCATACAGACCAGTGCTCAGATCCTGAGCTGAAGCCTAGCTCTACTACTGAAGAATGTGGTTTTAGGTGTGATGCACAGAGCTATGGGAATATCTGGGTAGAAGATGGTAATTCTGGGAAACAACTGTCTTGTGTTTGCTGTGATTTAAGAGTATTTGATTATGCTGTAAAAAATGAGAGAAATTAAGTACAGAAACAAGTAGTTTATGAGATAAACACAGGATAAGTGCTCTTTATCTATTGAGTGTAGATAAAATAATGAAAGAAATGAGAATGTTACTTATAGAGGAATGAAAAAGCCAACCAAACCTTTAATATTTATACGGCATAGACCATGTGTTCTCTGGACTGAAGCAATGTCATTCCTAAATTGGCCACCCAGTGGCAATAGTCACTATATCTAAGAAACAAGATAAAACCCATAGCTGGGACTAGGCTGTGGTGCAGTGGCAGCACAACTGGATCCATCTGGGAAAGGTTCTGGGTTCACATCTGGAGACTTCCCTGACACACACGTGGATGTCTGTGATCCGGGCCAGCAGAGACTGAGGGTGGAGTTTGGTGTGAGGACCCTGTTGGAAGTTTCCGATTGTCTTTTTCTCCCTCTGTTTCTTTCTCATGAAAGGAATAAATAAACTTAAAAAACAAACCATGGCTGCTCAGCAGATTAATTGGGTGCTGTAGTGTGACCAGGTGTGCCTGTCCCGAATCTTGCCAATAGAGTTGGCTTGTGCATGGACTCTAGGCACTTCCCAGCTGTTCCCTTTGCCTTGTCCCCCTCTGACCTTTGTAGCCACACCAGCAGGAGGGAAGGTATGTGGCAGAGAAGACAAGCTATGGGAATGGCATGTAACCAAGGATTCAGGTGGGTGAACCTCCCGCCTGCTCATACCTATCTTAAGTGTGTTCACCCGCCCCATCTCATCACCCTTGCTCTCGCTGCGCTTTAAGTTGAATAAATAAACAATGCGAGTCAAGCACCTTATTTCGGTCTGTGAGCCTTTCTGTGACTTTTGGGGGTAGCCTGGAGTATAGTTGGAGGACATTCCTCAAGGTAACTTCCCAACTTCCTGGAAACAAAGCCAGAGACAGGCTCAAGTTTAGATTGTGGGTTGAACACACTGGGTGCCTGTGAACAACCTTGATTCTGGCTACCTGGGAGGTGAGGGGAGGATCATGGCATGGGGAGATCCTTTGAGGGTACACCCACCACCTCTTCAATGAACAAATGAATGAATGAACTGCATTGTCCTGAAAGAAAAGGACCAATTCCACATTCCCAGGAGGTGAGCCTCACCAAGCCAGGTTGGGGGTGGGTAACAAGTTCAGCAGTTAGCCAAGGCTGGTGGGCTGCAGAGGGCTGATTAATGCAGAAGTTGTAGAACTGAGCTGGCTTCATGTGAGGTTACCTGATCTCTAAGTAATGCCAAGTCTTTAAGCTTCAGGCTTTTATCTGAGGAGTTATGGCCACCTGGTCTGCTTCAGGCTAAAGACTCTTGGCGTCAGACAAAGCCAGCTTCCATGTAGTGATCCATCCTCAGTGTGGAGGCTTGATTGTCAAGTGAAACCTTAAGGGCAGTGATTCTTTAAATTCAACACACGCAAAACTACCTGGGGTTCTTTCTAACTGTACAGATTTCTGGTCTCCACGTGCAGGGGTTCTGCTTCAGTAGGCCTGAGGCAGTTGGGAGGGCTTTGAATTTTATATAAGCACTTAGGGAACTGGGAACAGGTGGCCCAAGGATCATAACAGGGGATAGGGCAGGTTTAACATTTATTTATTCAGGAAACATAATGGCCCTGTAAAATAGGTAATAGACAGATAAAACTAGGCTTTAAGGGATTAACTAAACTGCCCAAGGTCACAGCCAGTAAAAGGCAGAATTGGTATTCCAATCCCCTTAACTATAGCTGGTGCCTATTTAAGATCCAGAGAAAGAATAGTAGATGAACTAGCTGACTGCACACATACGCAGAGTTATCACCTCACATTCCCCAATACAAGTCCCTGTTTCAGCCAAACCGATGGTATCAGTTAGGAACAGGCTAGGTTATGCTGCAGTAACAAGTGAGCCACCACTTTCATTCCTTGCTCACGGTGTATGTCCATTGCAGGGACCTTGGTTTACTATAGCCAATCAGGGATCCAGATTGATGGAGATTTTATCTTGACATGTATTTCTATCACTGCAAAAGTAAGGAAAGGTGGACACTAGACCTTGAATCATGCATTTCTGCCTGGAATTGAATGACATGGGGGTCACGATGTCTCACACTTCATTGGCCGACTAAATCCCATGGCCATGGCTGAGTTTATTGGGGTGTAGAAATGTAACCAAAATTATAGTCCACCATGTCAACTCACTCGTAAGACCCTGAGTGTGCCTTCTCTGCTGTCTTTGCTCATGCTATTCCATATGCCCAAAATATCCTGTCCCTGCTTCTCAGCCACACTACCTGAACCCCACATCTAATTCAGCATCACCTGCCATCAGCTCCAGGCACCCTTTCTCAGCCCACTCAGGCTGGATTAGTTGTCCCAGGCTCCAAGACCCTGGAGGATCCTGGGCTTCTTTGTTTCTTTCTTTTTTAGTTTTACTACAGGGCACATGTACTCATTGGAGAGAGACAGGGAAAGTGAGAAATCACCCTAATACCGTGCTGCAATCCCTTCTCTTCCATTCTTCTCTCAGAATTTTGTATGCAAGCACACCCCATATGTTTTTCAAGCTGTTAGGTCTGGGCCTTGAACCACATAGTCGGCCAGGTGGGATGGCCACCAGCCACCAGCCACCAGCTGGCCCAATGCTGGGCTTATTTCTATCACAACAGATGTCCTGTTGCATTTCAATGGTCAGTTTCCTTGTCCATGCCCCCAGCCCACTGCACTTGGGCTCCCAGGCTAGCCCCTGCAAGGCAGGAGATTTGCTGAAGCCCAGGGGTGGAACAGTAGGAGGACTGAGAGCCGAATTTGGAGTTTTGTAGAACTGTCTTCCTTTTTCCCATAGGAACAGAATGTCTTGGGCATTAGAAAATGAGGAAGAGGAAGGTGAGCATTTTGTGACTTCAGGATGAGCCACTGCAGCTGGGGTAGGAGCCCCCCCCGCCCCCCGGCAAAAGGAGTGGGCTTTTCCCAAGGCCTCATTGCCCCATCATGGAAAGACTCACCTCAGACTTGGGTTAGTCACTGCCAGGAGCCAGCTGTGTCACTGTGGGTGAACACCAAAGGTCCCAGGCGATGACATTCTGTGGCTGGGGAAAAGATTTGCTGTCCTAGCCCCCGATGCCCATGAAAGGGCCTTGTTAGCAAAGGGACAGGTGTGTATGACTGGAGTCCTGTCATGCCACAGCCTGGGTCCTTGTCAAGGACAGGAAATTGAGGCCTGTCTGGCAGGGGCATTAATCTGACTCAGATGTGGTGGTGGTGGGTCTCCTGTTGGGTGTGGGGACCTGGGGTAACCACGGAGGAGAGGCTCAGGGGCCCAGAATTGTGCATGGGACTGAAGTACAGGGGCCTTGGTCTGCATAAGGCGACTCCATCACCCCCATCCGCTGTGGAGGCTCGGTCTTTCTACCTCACTTCCTTTTTTTTTTTTTTGGAGAGGTTTTTGCTATAGGGCGCGTGTGCTCGCCAGACAGAGAGA
>NW_006208456.1:3524041-3530665 GCF_000334495.1 Tupaia belangeri chinensis
CGTGAGTTTAAGCCACCAGGGCCGGGACTCAAACCGCAGTCGACTATGTGGGAGTCCAGCGACATAGCCATTACGCTAACTGCTGGTCCCTTTCTACCTCACTTCCTACCTCAACTTGGGCTGCGGGGTCGGACCCTTCTTCAGTTCTCAGGGGTCTCAGGCTCTGTGAGTGCTGGGCCCTTGTGTGCATTAGCCCCAGCACAGCCCTTGGCCCCTTTCCTGCATTTTTTGTAAGAAATGAAAACCTTCGTATGACTTGCTTCTCTGTAGAGCAGTTTTTACTGAACTGTGAAGGAGAGGGCTGTTCTGGGGCAAGATTCCATTATACAGTGCCCGGCACGAGCTCTGCCTTCTTTCCCCTCTTCTTACCGCCCCCTCCCATTCCCAGGAGCCCAGCTTCCCTTCCCCCAGTAATGAAGGTCATGCTATGCATAGTAACTTCCCCTTCTGTAAATCCTCAGGGCTACAAGATACCCTCCATCCAGAGGTTCCATTTTTGCCTCGATTTAAGACATTGTATTGAAAAAAAAAAAAAAAACACAAAAAAACCCCAAAAAACTAGGGCCAGTCCCATGACCTAGTGGTTAAGGGAGCTGGATCCCACATGGCCAACTGTGCTATTTGAGTCCTGGCCCAGTGGCTTGAAAAACAGTCCAGGAGCCCGTGTGTGCATGCCCCAAAGCCTGACAGGGCGGAGAAATGGAGGAGAAGGAATTGGGGTGTGACCATGCCCATGGCAGGAGGGGTGCTTTCTCCCTCTCCATCTCTCAGTCTCTCAGTCTCTGGTGAGCACACATCCTGACAAAGAAACAGAAACAGAAAAACAAAACAAAACAAACAAAACAAAACAAAACAAAACAAAAAACAAACAAAAAACACAAAACAGAAAAGAAAAGATAAAGGAAAAGAAAAAGAAACTACTTTCTCCGAATCATCTGAGTATCTCAAACTGTGGAGACAACATATTCTCCCCCCTCGTTACATGCTGTTTCCTTTGCCTGGACATCTGGTCCCATGTGGTCTAGCTAAGTGTGACTCCTTTTGTCTCAGCTGGCCTGACTTCTTAAGGTTTAGGTTAGCTCCTCACCACTGTTTCTGGGATCCTCACCTGTGTGTCTCTCAAGAGAGGATTGCTAAATTTTCAGGAATGTTGTAAGTTGGTTGTTAAATTCTGCCATTATTAAAAATTCACCCATGGTAACAAATACTCAAAACTCATCACTTCCTAATTACTTCACCACCTTTTGCTATGACCTATGCTCTCGAGGTAATTTAGGTCTTTTATCGATACGGTGGGAATACTACATGATTTATAGACTACTGTGCATTTCCTCCCAAGTCCGTGATCACTGGTATTATGTTGATAGCTTGCGGGAGTATTTACACCATGACAATGGAAATGCTATAAATCAGGGATTGATTTATTGTCGTACTGGTTACCTAAGCTTAAGGAGGTGATGGAGAAATGTTAATAATGCAGATTAAACTTAAAAGTTTGTTGTGATGGGCCAGAATGGAGATTAAGATGCTAGATCCCGTGTGGCCTCCATTGTAGATCTACCACCAGACCTGTAGCTCTCTGTGTGGAGCTCAGCTCCTTCTCATCTCACTCACCTATGGACACCCCAGCACTGTGCAGGACCACGTGCTCAGGAATTACTCAATAAATACCTGTGCCATAGTCAGACTCTAAATCCTGCCCTCTGGGTCCCGTGAAGCGAGGGCAGCCATTTTATCATAGATCCCTGTGTGACTGTCCTAGGATGGGCAGCTGGCCCAGGCTTTCCCTTGTGCCTTCCCCGCCGTTCAGAAGCAACAAGTAGTCCAATGGGACTCTCTGGCTGCACTGGGGCCCAAGGAGGACCCAGGATTCTGGGTACATGGATAGCTGGGGATAGGATATGGGGTCAGTCTGTGAGCCCCTTCAGAAAAGGGGCAGGTCTCATTACAGGCTCATCCCCAAGAACCTGTCTTGACCACCTCTTACCTGGCCTTTAGTGACCGGGCTCCTCCCTGATCTGCTCACCTCTGCTCGCCTCTTGGGACTTCATCTCCCACTGCCACTCCTTCTTGCTCCAGTCACCTTGGCTCCTGGCTGTCCCTGCAGTGTGCCATGGGTCCTCCCACTGAAGGGCCTCGGCACCTACGTCCCTGTGTCCAGACTGCTTTCACTGTGTCTGCTGTCAGGCTCCTGTCCAAATTGCACCTTGCCGGGAAGGCCTTTGCTGACCCTGTGCCCCTCATCCAGTGCGCCCTATCTAACCTCACGTGGTCATGAGAGAGAGGAGCACTCTCAGCAGGGTCTGGTCATGCTGCAATCCCTTCCCCCTGCCTGGGGGAATGTACGGTTATGCACCCAGCATGGTTCAGGCCACCTGGCTCAGGATCCAAGTCCCTGGTCGGCCATGTGGCCTCTAGCTCTGCAGTTCAACACACTACTGACCTCACCGCAGAGGCTGGGCTGCCTGGTCGACCTTTCTTCATAGCACTTACTCCATCAGGGGCCATGCACTTGTGTCTTTTCTGTCTCCCCCACTAAGCGGCAAATGCCACAAGAGCAGGGGCTCCTGTTTTGTTCCTGCTCTATTTCCAGGATCTAGGGCAATATGAGTGGATGCACAGCCATCACTTAAAACTGTCTGCTGACTGACTGACAGCCTGAAAGAACAAGCGGTATATTGTCAGAAACCTTGGTCTCCAATACACCTCTCTCCTCTCCAAAGTCTGATTTGGTCCCAGCGCAACTTCTCAGGCTGGTAATCTGAAATGTTGTATATCTGTTCTCTGTATATCTTTTCTATTTCTCTGGGCTTAGCTCTTCGATCCAATGGGAAGTGTCACCTCTTCTCCAGGGAAACCTGAAGCTCCATGCCCATTGCCAGGCAGCCTAGTGATGTCACTGGGCCAGCCAGGTGGCCAGACTGCTCCAGCCTGGGCAACCCCTGAGGCCAAGGGTGCAACCCTTAGTCTGTATAGGTGTTCCGTCTGACCTCCAGGCACCTTTCTTTCATTTTGTTTTAAAATTTAAGGAGACACTCAAAAACGGAGACATATTATAGAAAAGTCCAGAAGGGTCAGCAACACTGGGCCTGCAACTTTGCTAGCATGATGAGATATCAGAGCTGAAAACCTGGCCCCATTATAGGCTAGGGCATTTGCTTTGGTGCCATCCTGAAAGAAAACACACACCTGGAATCTTTTCTCGTCAGTCTTGAGCAGGCTCTTAGATCGTCTGTACCTCTTCATCTGCAAGAGAGAGTTACCAATGCCTCCCTGAGCCAGGGTGGAGGATTGGATGAGAAGGTGCTTGGGAAGCAGAAGGGACTGCTCACTCCCTCATATAGTGACTCTCCACTTCCTCCTCCCTCATTTCCCTTCCCAGACCTGGTTGCTTCCATCTGAGGAGGCTGCTTTTTAAACACTCTGTCTTCTGCTGACCAGCCCAGGTGTGTCTGTGCTGAGCAGCCAGCTCTGCCCTCCCAGGTGGAGAGAGCTGTGGGCAGTCACCTGCTGCGGCTGCACCTGCTTTGGTCTGACATCTCCATCAGGTAAGGTACATGTGTCACAGTGAGGAGGGGCTAGGATGCAGGAGGCTCTGCATTCTACCTGGGCGTGGTCTCAGAACACCTATAAATGAGATTGGAGCAACGACTACTCACCTGTCTCGGGTGACCATCAGAGGGAAAGTTGCCACTAAAAATTCTTTGCTTTCCAACCCTAGGTCCTTGTTCTAGAACCAGATGTCGTAGCAACTGCTTGTGAAGTCAGCTGGGTTTGCTCAGCTTTGCTAGGAAACACTACTTTCCCCCTTCTGGGGCTATTAAACTAATATACCTTCTAAAAAGTTTTAAACTTTTATTGCTTCCTTGAAATAAAGCATTCCTCCCATTCCAAAATGAATTGCACTTCCAGTGGATTTCCTAGGATTTTCTTTGTTTTGATGATAAAACTTATCTATCCATGTTCATCAGAGAAAAATTTGAGGACTATATAAAGACACAGAAGGAAATAAAACCCTCCACCATCACAGTTAATGTGTGGTTTATGTCATTTCAGTCTTTATTCTGTATGGCCCCAATCACCACCACTACAATCCATTTCACCCATCCATTTCTGCATCCATACATGTGTTTTCCACATACATGTGGTATGGCCACAGTATGAACACGGTTTATAGCATACAGGATAAGACCTAGCTCATGGCAGGCAATGAATAAATATTGTCACTGCTGAGCACTGTCATTTATTGAGTGCTCACAGTATGCCAGGCATGATGTTCAGTGTTTTACATGCACCATCTCATTTAATCCTAAGAACACTTCTATAATACAGGAACTGCCTCATTGGTCCTGTTTTACAGATGAGAAATTTGCAGCTCAGGTAATTTGTCAAAAGTGACACAGGTAGTAAATGAGATGGACAAAGACCTATTTTTGTATTTTGGTATGAACAAAAAGGCCCATTTACTAGTTTAAAACTTTTCAAAGATTGCTTCACCTGCTTACTCCAGGTGCAAGTTTTCACTGAGAAAGATATAAAAACACATTTTGATATTGGAGGCAGGAGTCCATAACAGATCAGTCGTAGACCAGTTAGGAGCGAGTAACCTAACCTCTGTGACCCTCAGTTTCCTCTTCTCTAAAATGGGATTTGCATGGGAAGGAGAAAGGTTAGTACTGTACCTGGCGTACAGGAGTGTTTGATGTGCATTGACATATGTTGATGCCAACTGAAAAACATTAAGAAACTACAAAAGCGCTTAACATGAAGCTTGCCTCCAAAGGCTCATCTAGGATATTTCATGGAAATAGCAACCGATACGGGTTTTTGGGGATTATGACTTTGGTCAGTAGAACTGCAGCAAGATTGCTTATCAATTTGTCTTTGAGAAACAGGCAATCTCTAAAAGTCCCCAACTCCTGAAATCTCATATATGTACCTCTATCATCTCTTTGGTTCAAATAAAAAATCAGTGGCAAGAGGGGCCGGCAGGTGCCTTAGTGGTTAAGGTGCTGGACTCCCACATGGCCAACCACTGTTTGAGTCCCAGACCCAGAGGCTTGAAACTCACGTCTGGCACATGTACATGTGTGTACATGCCCCAAATCCTAAGAGGAGAATGGAGAAGAAGGGATTGCAGCATGGTCATCCCCCCCCAGGGGGCAATTTCTCACATTTTCTCTCTCTTTTTCTCTCTGTCTCTCTGGCAAGTGCACAAGCCTATAGCAAAAATCTCTTTAAAAAAAATAAAACAGTGACAGGAGAAAGTGAAAATGTACAGGATATCTGAATTTGAATAAAATTGTATTGTAATTAGAGATTTCCTGATTTCCCTTCTTCCCTGCTGGCATATTAATTTCTCTGAGCATCCGTTTTTCCAGATAGCAAATGGGAGTGGTAATACCGCCTTCCTAGGGATAGTGCGGGGGCTAAAAATGACATGCACCATGGACAGGATCGTGAAAGGCTATATGATCTGCAGGGATGATGCACACAGGAAAGTTCCAATTTTGCATCTGGAGACCTCCCTGAGTAAGCCAGGCATATGCATATCCATGATCTGGGGCTGGCTGAGGCTGGGGGTGGGTCTCAGCATCAAGACCTGTTGGAGGTGCTATCTCTCTCTCTCTCTCTCTGTGTGTTTCTCACTCATGAAATAATTAAGTAAATAAAACTTAAAAAAAAATTATGACCTAAGGTCCAGCAGGTGGCATGGTGGTTAATGTACTGGACTCCCACATGGTTGACTATGGTTTGAGTTCTGGATCTGGCAGCTTGAAAATCACATTGCACGTGTGCATGCATGCCCCAAATCCAGAGAGGATAATAGGGGACAAGGGATTGCAGTGTGGCGGGTAATTTTTTACTTTCCCTCTCTCTGTCTCTCTCCAGCAAGTGCATGCATCTCATAGCAAAAATCTAAAAATAAATAATTAATTAATTAAAAAGTGATAGCTCAGGACCTCAGTCGTAATAAATAATGCCTATCATGAGGTGAACTAGAACACAGTTTTGCGGTTAGATCTGGATGAAAATCTTGGCTCTCTCATTCTTCAGCTTTGTCACCTTGGGCAAGTTACTTAGCCTCTCAGGGGATTTGTAAGAATAAAGTAGTAATAGAAATATACATAGTACCTGGCACAGAGCAGGCCTCTAACACAAATATAATGAGGTCCTCCTTACCTTTTCCTGATCACATCGCTCTTGCCTTTTCGACCCCTTATAAAGTCTGATCTACATAAGGTAGCACTGGATTATACACAGCCTCGTATTGTCCTCTCGTTTCCTTGTGTGCTTAACTTGCTTTTTTCACGAGGTTCAGACCCTTGAGGGTGCCGTCTGGGACATAAGCTTCGTTGGCATTCCTTCCAGGGACTCGTCTACGTGCATACTCAATACATCTTCGCTGCCTTGAATTACCTCTGATTGATGGCTCTTTACCCATTGATTTCTCAAGGTTTCACCCAGATTGAGCTGAAACTCTTGGGGAAAATTACAGCAGCCTGCTCAGGTCCCCAGAGGCCTGAGCTCTTGGGTTTGCTACAAATGACAAATGGAGAAGCTGGAAGACCTGGGTGCCGCCAGAGCACCTGACGGCTAAGAAGGCCCTGTAGCTCCCCTCCA
>NW_006208456.1:3530696-3568607 GCF_000334495.1 Tupaia belangeri chinensis
TTCCAGCCACCTGACTCAACAGCAGTGTCTGGCTTTGCGGGACAGCTGTGGCTTTAAATGGCTTTCGAGCTTAAGATGCTTGCCTTATTTACTTAGCTGCTGTTTTAGTGCTGGGAGCAGGTCCTTCCCAATAGGTAGCTGGGAGGAAAAGTTCAACAAGCATGAAAAAAGTGAGGCGGGCAGTGGAGAAGAACTTGGCTGTAGAATTCAACTTTCCTATTTAGTTTCCTCAGCTCAATAGAAGTCTTTAAAATAGGGAACTTTCCACTCCCCCAATACCTCAATTATTATTATTTTTTACTGCCAGAGGGCATATATGCTGGCCAGAGGGAGACAGAGGGAGAGAAAGCAACCCCCAATGGGGCATGGTCAGGACTCAAGCTCCTTTCCTCCACTTCTCCACCCCATTGGGATTTTGCACATGCATGCACAAATGCCCAGTGTGTTTTTCCAGTCACCAGGGCCAGGATTTGAACCATGATCAGCCATGTGGGGTATGGCTCCCTGAACTACTGCGTTATGGAGCTGGTCCAATTCCTTATTTCTAGTAGTTTACTACTGAAAGAGGGACTGAAGACTCAGTAAAGTAGCTGGCCTAAGGCGTAAGGCAGGACTGAGGAGTAGGCATACTAATTTGCATACCTCCAATGGCCTATGAGCAGATAACAATTCAAGGCTGTTAGGCTTACTGGACTACTTCCTAGAACCCGCCCCTTTTTTGGCTATTTGATTTTAGGAGTTTGGAAGTCATTCATTCATTCATTCATTTAGCAAATATTTATGGAGCTAGGGGCTAGGTCCTGCCAAGGCAAAGTTGACCCATTGTTTGGACAAAGGTTTGTTGAATCCCTGCATGCAGGCTCAGGCTCATCTTCTACCAGCTGCAGTGAGAAAGGCATTGACTCTACCTTCTCAAATCCCAGTGGGGAACAGAGGAAAACGAATGGCCAGTTATAATCGGATGCAATGTGCTAAGAGAAATTTCATAAGATGTTAAAGAAGTTCTTAATAAGAACCACAGACCTAACTTTGGGGGTTTATAAGAAAGCTACAATTAAGCCAAGTCCTGACTCATCCAGGTGAGGAGGGAGGTGCGAGAGAGGCAGGAGAGAAATTGTAACAGGCAGAGGGGAGAGCACACGCCGGAGGAGCCAAGCTAGATTATGCTACAGCAGAAGAAAAACCCTAAAACTCTCTGTGGCTTAACATGAGACAAGATTATTTCTCATTCATGCTGTCTGGAGTCACTGCCGAAGTCTCTGTCCTCCATGGGGTGACTCAATGATCCAGGATGGTTTCATCTCAAGACCCTAGTATCTCAATATGTGGCTAGAGAAGAAGAGGAAGGGGAGAGAGGGAGAAAGGGAGGGGAGTAAGAGAGGCAGAAACGTGGAGGGGGGGAGCATTAGAGACTAAATGCTTTAGCCTTGGAGTGACCAAACAGCTTCTGCTCACAGCCCATTTTCCACGTAATTACTGCAGGGCTAGGAACGTAGGGAACACAGGTGATCTTGGTGAGAGACACTGTGTCACACAGTGAGTTGTGCATGTTGGGAAACAGCGAGGATTCAGATGTCTGGAGCTTATTGTGGGTGTATCAGCCCCCTCCAGGCTTTCAGGAGACGGGAGTCCTTGAACTCACTCTATGGGAGAGAGAGGCTGGGCATGTATGTAGTATGCATGATTGCATGCACCCACGTCTGTGCAAGGAAAGAGGGCAGGGCTTCTCCTCTGCCTATGTGGCTAGAGAAGAAGAGGAGGTGACAGCCACCTCCGCCAGGGGTTAGCAAAGCCCGGAAGGAAACTCCAGGAAAGCATCTGCTGGAGCAAGGGCGAGGGGAGGCCGTGGAAACAAAGGGGCTGGCTGTAGGGCAGAGAGGAGCTGTGAGGCGGCAGCACCCTCAGTCTGGGTCTGCCCGGGGTTGGGAAGCAGGTGTGCCCACAGAGCCCTCCTGCTGGCAGAAAGCGGGTCTCTATTTTGGCCTTTCCAGAGCAGCTCAGGTTATGGGCAGGATGACTTGGGGAGGAAGAGAGGTGAGGGACGGGGGTGTCCAAGGATCAGTAGTTCTGCAGGGAGAACTTCCCAGGGCTCCTGGGATGGAGGCAGGAGGCTGCCAGTCATTTCGGACTCCCTCCCAGCTGGAAACTGTGTGGGTGACATCACCGACACAAGTCGAGTTTCAGGGCTGGAGAGTGTCTTTCTTGAGGCCTTTAGGGTAAAGCATGATAAGGGTTGCAAGAGTCTCAGCTTTCTAGTTCCCATTCTAGTCTCCCACCATGCCCTCTTGAGCCTTCCCCTTCCTTCTCAGCCAAAGCTCACCTTCCAACCTGAGTGGCAGCTCCCCAAGGTGAACGTGGTTGCCCTGGGGTGGAGACATGGTTCCCCTCCAGACTCTGGTAGTTCCTTAACCTTCAGGCCACCCGTCTGACTGAAAGCTCATTTGCAAAGGGTTTTCTTCCTGACTGCATGATGTGGATGCAAGAGGCCCCCGGGGCAGTGAGGACCTGTCTGGGTGGGATGAGGAAACTCCTTCTGCTGTTTTATTCCTTTCTGTTCTGTTTTGTTTCGTTTTTAGAGAGGTTTTTGCTATAGGGCATGTGTGCTTGCCAGAGAGAGAGACAGAGAGTAAGAAATCACCCCACCCCCCCAAGAGGATGGCCACACCACAATCCCTTCTCTTCCATTCTCCTCTGGGGATCTTGGGCACCCACACACATATGCCTGGCGTGAATTTTTTAAGCTGCTGGGTTGGGAACTTGAATGAGGGTCGACTATGTGGGAGTCCAGTGACATTACCATTACTCTATCTGCTGGTCCCCTGCTGGTTCTTACTAGAAGAGGCACAGGTTGGGGTCAGCCATGTTGATTAGGATGGTCACAGTGTATCTGGTGGTCATATGAGACCCAGGGGATGAGTTCTCAGTGATGAGATCTCCCAGATAGGGAGCTAGTGTTGGTCAGCAAGCAGCAAAAGGGGTCGTTAGATCTGGGACTTCCCTGCACACAGTAATAGCAGTTAATGCTCTGAGCATTAACTGACATGCTAGAGCGGTCCAAAAACACTGTTCTAGTGCATCCAGTGCATGTTGCAAACCTGCTTTGTCGAATTAGATGACTTTTCTTCTGATTTTACAGATGGAGGGTTGCGGTCACTGAGTGATGACATCACTTGGCCAAGGTCACACAGCTTCTGGGGCTAGTGCTCTCTGTTGCTTTTGTGACGAGGAGGGAATGTACATTGCACTTTTCTGAAGGGAAAAAGCAGCTGATGTCAGGGATTCTTTAAAGAAAGCACATTTCAAGGCCATTGCTGAGATCACTACCCATTTAGCAAAATGTCCCAAACGCTGAATGCGCTTCTGTGTCTCTGGTTTCGCTTTTTCAGCACACAGCATGATGGATGCTCGCAATAATGATCTTTGCAGGGAAGTTTTAATTGTATTGCTTTTTCTCGTTAAGGTTTGATCATCTTTAGTGTATGAAATTAAACTAATAACCAGATGAACAGGAAAAATATTAATTTCCCATGTGCACATATGCACAGGAACCACAGGAAACCTGAGACTTGTAGGAGGGCCAGGTGACTGCAGGTTTTACACTGAATGGACGAGGGGACATTCAGAGTTAGCTAAGAAAGGGTGAGGGGAGAAATGCAAAGGTTGTCTTTTTTTTTTTTTTTTTAAGGATTTTGCTATTGGGTGCTTGTGTTTGCTGAAGAGACAGAGAGAGAAAGAGAGACAAAAACCAAAAAATATCACCCCTCAAAGGATGGCCATACTGCAATCCCTTGTCCCCCTTCTTCTCTGTTCTCCTCCCGGAATTCTGGGCACACACGCATGTACATCCACCATGAGTTTCAAGTCTCCAGGATTGGAACTATAGTAGGCCACGTGAGAATCTAGCACCTAAAACCACTATGGTGCCTCCTGGCCCCAGTCGTTTCTCCCAGTCAGATGTTAGACCTCTAATCTTCTTGGCAATCCGAACAAGGTCTCCAGACTGAGATCCACCTCCAGCCTTAACACCAGCCAGCCTGGATCATGGGTGTATGCACACACTTGATGGACACAGGGAGGTCTTGGGACAAGAACAGAGGACCCTCCCACCTTGGCCCATTTGTGCCACTGCTGTGCCACTATCTAGACCGACTTTTTTTTTTTTTTTTTAAGTGAATTCCATGTCTGCATCCTCTCTGAATAATCAGCCCCTCTGAATAATCTTCCTTTTTAAAAAAAATTTGCCAGAGGGCACATGTGCTCACTGGAGAGACATGGAGAGAGAGAGAGAGAGAACATGAGGAATGTTCACATAACAATTCCTTCTCTTCCATAGCTCCCTCTTTTTGAGATCTTGGGTATGCACATATGCCCAGGGTGTTTTTTCAAGCCACCAGGCCCAGGACTTGAACTGTGAAGTCTGCTGTGTGGGATCCAGCTGCCTTACTCACCACTCCACAGGCTGGCCCAGTCATCTCAAAATACATCAAAGAAATATTTTAGAGGCAACAGATTTTGGCTCCCACATCTTCAACCACCAAGGAAAGGCTAATTTATATTTTATAAGCTCTGCTTAATAGGTGAGACATATCTAGTTTTCAAAAGATTTTGATCAAAAGCAAACTACTTAAATAAGGGAGTGAATACTGTCTCTGAAAAGCTTGGCTACCTTGGTAACTCATTCCAGGGGACACTTAGCTGTACATACTCTCCTCTCTGGAGGGGCCTTACTCTGATGCCACAGTGTCGCTGTTGCATCAGCAAAACAGGAAGGAAGAGTCTCTCCATCATTTCCCTGACAAGTACCCCCGGAAGATGGCGGAGGTCACGCGGAGAGGTTCTCTTTCTTCCACTGGTCTAAGTCCGCAATTCCCCAAATGCTCGGGGGCCTTACAGGCTGGACACTTGGCAGTTTCCCCAGCATTTGCCCTGGCATCTTGCCCCCTTTACACAAAGCAATCACTGTTGCAGAAAATGAGGGTCCTGTGGCCATTTGGCACCACCCCTGCCTGGCATTTGCGTGGGAAGGAACTCTCTTTCTCCTTGACAATAGATTCTGATCACAAACCAGACTCCTGTCAGTGAAACAGCTTCCCAGGGGATGGCTATGCTCAGAGGTGAGAAATGAGTAGTACAACAGAAGTGATTTCCTGCGGGAAGTCTCCTTGTCACTGAGAAGCCATGAGAAGGTCTTGAAGGCCTCATACAGCCTCTCACCCCACACCTTCATGCCACCAGCGCTTACCCGGGCCTCTCTCCATTCATCCAGGTTCTTTCTTTGAATTTCTTTCCATCAGTGTCAAATCTGGTCCTTGACTTCTGTGACAAGCACCCCATAGTTAGTGGTCTACAATTTCATCCTTACCTCTAAATGTAAGGTTCTTCCTTATAGATAACATTTCCCTGGGTTACTCTACTAAAAAATTAACATTGCTACAATACTATTAACCGTTACTACAGACTATCTGAATTTCTCTAAAATTTCCACTAATGCCTTTTTATGTTCCAGGATCCAACCCAGGATTCCATATATTGCATTTAGTTGTCATGCTCCTTTGATTTGTAAAAGTTTCTTACTCATTCCTTATTTTTCATGAGTGAGAAAGCAGGTCACCAGGTCCAGGACTTGAACTGCGGTTGGCCATGTGGGAGTCCAGCACCTTAACCACCATGCCACTTGCTGGCCCCTCACTCCATAAACTTTAAAGTAAGGGTCCTTAAATCTCTCACATGCAGGGAAAGCTAACCAGCCAAAGCGAGACCTTTATAGAGATTAGATACCATCTTGATGCTTAGTGTCCTTTGAAACCCAAGGATACCTTGAGTGTGAGGGTATTCCCATTCTTCCTTGTCTGTCTGGAAGTGTGGCAAGGTCTCTGCACCTTGCTCGGGAGACATGTGTATTGATCTCCACCTGCTGTCACTCATAGATAGATTTACAGAAATGTGTCACAGCGGAGCACCAGCATGGCCATCCCTGCCCCTTTTTTCCCTTCAGTTGCTTCTCCTTTGTCATAGCAACATGGGCTTCCAGAACCCTCTCTCAGGATTGGTCTTTCTCCACTGTCCAGGCAGTTCCTAAAAAGGCTGAGCTAAGTAAATGATTACTACAGGACTTGAAATAGCTTTTTTCCTGTCCCAGATATGACACAGTTACTTCCTCAATAGAGCCATCACTCCAAGAGGAACAGGATGTCCTTGTAACAGAGCCAAGACAGTCACATGATCAGACAGCCAGGGGCCTTCTGAGACCTTGTTCCCCTTAAGCTGTTGGCAGGGACTTGTCCACAAAAGCTTGTCTATGATAGGCCCTGGCAGGCCATCCTGAGCCTACTCTTGTTGGGGGTTTCTGTTCAGAGCAATTTCTGCAGGGAACAAACGTTTGATGAACAAATGACGAGAGGAGTGGCTGGGGAGGATTTCTGTGCAGTATCTTTGGTGACCAAATGGAAATAACCCTGGTACACGTGTACTTCCACATGAGAGGACCAAGGAACCCCCACAACCATGTTATCTCTGTCCACAGTGGCACCCCTCGAGGAGGCCATAGCATTTGGACAAGCAGCTCGATTTGTGGATTGGGGAATTCCTTGGCCTAGTGTGGAGCCAGCTGGAGCGGAGAGAGAAGCAGAGGGGAGAAGGGGTTACCTTAGAATTCAGGGTCAGTCAAAAGAGAAAATATATTTGTAAAGGATGAATCCCATCTGTAACTCCAGCTCCAGATCCCCCAGACCTCACAGACACATGCTCAAGGTTTATTGGGAAGTGACCAGGCATTAAGGGGAAAATATGATTTAGGCATCCATGTGGGAGTTAGGGTGCAGAGCTGAGAAAGGTCTTCAAGAGGCCCAAAGAAGGGGAAAATCGGCTGAGTCAGAAGCCAACAAGAGGAACCTGAAGGAGAGGAACTTGGTCTGCAGAGTCAGAGGCAGCCTCACACTTGGGTAATTTTTTTATTTTTTTAATATCTTAAATTTCTAGTGCCATAAAAATCTTTAGGAGACACAAAGTTAACTTCTCTGATTATTTAGTGAAACCTGCCAAATGATGAAAAGTCACTGTTTGGGAAAATAGGTGAATCCACACTCAGACTAGGAAGACCAGAATACCACGCACCCAGGAGGACTTTCTAAGGTCACTGGCCTCAATCCCTTCTCTTCTCTCCAAGAATGCAATGTCAGATCAACCCAAAGGTGCCAGGGCTTTTGGCCTATGGACTAGCTGAAGTTGCTGTCAGTAAGTGAGGTGGCATAACTCTGCTTCATGCCTAGAATGTGGAGAAAGCCCCTTGGCCGGCAGTGGACTTCAGCGTTGCATTGGTTTGAGTGCACAGTTTCAGACAAGTCTTCACTCTCACTAGTTTAAGCAGAAAGGGGTTTATTTGGGATATTGGGGAGATTGCAGGATTGTCAGAGGACTAGAGAAACAGGCTGTAGGCTGAATTCTGTGAACAGCTCCCAGAGGCACACTGCGGAACTGGGTTGACAAGGAGCTGCTGCCACTGTCAACCATGAACCGTGCTCGCCTCTTCGGCATGCAGGGAATGCCATTGCCACCTCCAACCCCAGAAGCCTGCTATACCTGCCACCACCTGTGCCCATAAAATGTGTGATTGTACCCCTCCTGTCACTTCATTTGGCTCACTTCCAAATCAGTCTCAGGGGCCAGGTGCAGTGCAGTGGTAATGTAACTGGACCCACATGGGATAGTCCGGATAAGACAAGGGTGAGTCACGACACGAAGATCCTTTTGGGGCTGCCTGCCTGCCTGTCTGCCTGTCTGCCTGTCTGTCTCTATTACTTTTAAAAAGTCTCATGTGGATATTTCTTTTTAAAAAACATTTATTTATTTATTATGATTTTTGGGCTGCTGGGTCCAGGACTTGACTTGGGGTCGACCGTGTGGGAATCCAGTTCCTCAAACACCACGCCACCTGCCGAGCCCTCATGTGGATACTTTGAAGTGATAAAACCTAAGCCACATGTCCATCCCCAGCAACAAGGCAAATTGAGAAATGTATATACACACACACAAAGTCAGTACGGATATTCTTAAAATGTGGAGTGATTCTACAAAGGCTTTCAAATGAAAAATAATAGCTGTCCTCTACCAGTGGGTCTGTGAGCTGTGCCTGGGTACTCCCTCAGTAGCATTAAGCTCAGTTAGTCTTAGGTAAATGGAGAAGTAAGAAATGCATGTGTTCTAGGTTCTACACCCAACCCATCAAAACTGTCCTCACCATTTATTTATTTTTAAGATAACTTCAAAGAGATTTGAGTCAACCAGGGTGTTGTTTTGCATGCTGCAGTATTCGTCCGTACTGGGCCTTGTGAAAGACACAGTTACACACTCCTGTCTGAATGGGGAGTCAAGAAAAACATACTCACATGAATCCTGTAAACATAACCACGTGTGGGACAAGCACCAAATGAACGGTGTATGCGAGCGATGGAGGACCTCCAAGGAGAGCTGTGGTTTGGGGTAGTCAGGATGGCTTTGCAGAGGAAGCAGGCCCAGAGCTGGGTTTTGAACAATGAATAGTATTTGGATAGGCAGCGAAGAAGTAGTCAAGGAGGTGGAAATGAGGTAAGAGGCGCTGGCAGTGGGTGCAGGTATACACAAAAAGGAAACCCACTGTGGGGACAGTCAGTTCCAAGTCTGGAAGCAGCGGAGGATTTGAGTAGCAGAATTGTAGATGAGCACAGTAGAAACTTGAATGGACCCTTATGAGGAGACTTCAAAAAATTCATGGAAAAATGAAATTTAACTACGAATTTATTTTGGTGTAAAAAATTTTGAAATTCATGCATCATTTATTTCATAACACACATTTTTTGGATTTTTTCTTTTTTCTTTTTTTTTTTTTTTTTGCTATCGGGTGCATGCACTCGCCAGAAAGTCAGCGAGAGACAGACAGAAAGTGAGAAATCACCCCCTAGGGGGATGGCCATGCTGCAATCCCTTCTCCTCCATCCTCCTCTCAGGATCTTGGGCATACACATACATGCATCTGGCATGAGTTTAACCATGGTCAACTACATGGGAGTCCAGCGACATAGCCATTACGCCAACTGTTGGCCCCAATAATACATATTTTTAAAATAAATTTCTTGAAGACTTTTCTCATAACTTGGAGAATCTTGATTGCCCCACGTATGAGTCAGAATTGTTTCAGTTTCAAGTGATGTAAATCCTGTCAAAATTTACTTAAGATAAAAAGGAATTTATCATTTCATCTGGTTAAAATCTCCAAGAGACCCTAAAAAAAAAAAAAAAAAAAGGCCCAGGAGGGCCCTGGCAGTGGCACAGACAAATGGCACCACTGTGAGCTGCTGGAGCCAGATAGGAAGGCTCTGGGTTTGGCATGTCCCTGGCTGTGGGAGGATGGGAGGAGGATCATAGAATGAGAGGACCCATCAAGGCTGTCTCTTGCCTTTTCTCTCTAATGAAAGACATAAACTTAAAAAAAAATAAAAACCTGAAACAAAAAACTGAGGGCACGAGTTTGAGACATGACCAGGTCCATGTGCTCAAAAGATATCGTCAGGACTCAGCCTGTTATCTCTCAGAGCTAGGTTTATCGTGCGGATTTCATTTTACGGCTAGATTTCTCCATGTGGTGGTTCCTGGCAAGTCAAGCTTACATCATCTCAGCTCAGCAATCTCTTGCTAGTTCTGCAGAATTCTCAGGGCTGAGGCTTGTTGATTGCCTCAGCTTGGGTCATGAGCAACTATCCTTGGGCCTCATCAGAACTACAGCCAGGCCTGGGGGAATGTGGGGTTCCTCACTGACCTTCTCTGGGACACAGCTTAATAGGGCAAGTTCAGCTCCACCCAGCCACAGAGAGGGACGGTCACTGATGGCCAGTAAAAGATTCTGTTGGTGAACTGTTCTTAACCCCTCAGCTTTTTTCATTTCAGTGGATGTTGGCTCAATTTCCAACTGTCCTCATCAGAACTACAGCCAGGCCTGGGGGAATGTGGGGTTCCTCACTGACCTTCTCCGGGACACAGCTTAATAGGGCCTGTTCAGCTCCACCCAGCCACAGAGAGGGATGGTCACTGATGGCCAGTAAAAGACTCTGTTGGTGAACTGTTCTTAACCCCTCAGCTTTTTTCATTTCAGTGGATGTTGGCTCAATTTCCAACTGTTAACACCTGGATGCGTCTCTTTGAGAGCTTCCTTTGACAACCGGAGCTCATTTTGAACACATTTAAAGCAGTCAAGAAGTGCCAGGGAGTTAATGTCTCCTATGAGCAATCCTCAACCAATGGCTGACAGATTTGCTGTATATTTTAAAATTTAGTTTTAGTCTTCTTTCTTCTTTGCTTGTTTCTTTTTAAAAATTTGTTACAGGGCTCGTGTGCTTGAGGAGAGAAAAGAAGAGAGGGAAAGTGAGAAAGCACCTCAAGGGATGACCACACCACAATCCCTTCTCCATTCTCCTCTTGGGATTTTGTGTATGCCTGCATATACACTCAGCATGTTTTTCAAGCTTCCGGGTTCAGAACTTGAATCATAGTCAGCTATGTGGGATTCAGCCTCCTTAACTACCATGCCACAGGTTGGCCCCAGATTTGGTGTATAAATACCTCAGTTCTCAAATCTCGTGGGTGGCTAACTCTGAGAGGCACATGCTCCAGTGTTTTCAGAGTTCCCCAGTGGGACTAAGTTATGGATGATCAGATTGGTCACTTGAATGATAACACACTCTTTATTGACTTCCTTCCTTTCCTCTCTTACTTTCCTACTTTCCTTGATGGTGTTCCCTGAAATTACTTGCTAAATAAACTATTTGCACTTGAATTTATGTCTCAGGGTTTGCTTTTAGAGAAACTTAAGATATTCCCCCAATGGAAGACCAGGTGCTATACCCAGAATCAAGGGAAATAGATACTGGGTAGACAGAAACAATGAATATAAATTTCACTTTGTTAAAAGATTGGGGGTCCAGCCTCATTTTCACAGGGATGGTGCAAAACTCTACAATACTGGAGGCCATGTGGAAGATTGGGGTTTGGTTCATGGGTCAACCTTTACACACCATGCACACTTGTGTTCCTGTGGTCCTGACTGGCTAGGAAGGTGGAGGGTAGGATTATGGCATGAAATAGATAGATAGATAGATAGATAGATAGATAGATAGATAGATAGATAGATAGATAGATAGATAGATAGATAGATAGATAGATAGATAGTTAGATAGATAGATGGATAGATAGATTTGGGCTCTGTGGTTTTCTTGCCTAGTACTTGTCTATCTCTCCCTAGGGATAGGCAACAAGTCCCTTGGGGGGAAAGACACAACTTGTTCACAGTGGTGGTCCCAGAACCTGGTGCACAGCAGATGCTAAAACAGAATTTATTATACTGAATTGAAATTCATAACAATGAAGAACCATTAAAAAACTTCTGTGAACCCAGGACTGGCAGAATGTAAGTGTTTTGTTTTTTCACTAGGGTGAAATAACCTGGTGGCACTGTGCAGGCTCCACTGGAGGGCAGAAAGGCTGGAGAGATTCATTCGTTCATTCATTCATTCAATTGTAGTAGTTAGGACTTGAGAAGGTAAGGTTAGGAACCAGGGAGTGGACATGGGAGTGTGGAGGAAACATTAGAGGGGTGAGCCTGGGCAGGAGAGGAGGCCTGCCCATATTGCAGATGGCTTCCAAGTCTTCGGCCATGATTAGGAGAGTGTTACTTTCCTCAGGAGTTTGTCAGAGCTTATCTGGTCAGAAGATAACACAGTTGCTCAGTTTCCTGTTATCAGGGGATTTATGAAATTTCTACTGCACTTCATCTGAAGAAGAGAAAGAGGGAGAGAGGTTACTAAAAACGGAGATATCCGAAGACAAAGATTTTCTGAGGTCTACAATGGTTAATTTTATGTATTAATTTGATTGGGCCTTGGGGTGTCCAGATAATTGGTCAATACCATTTTGAGTGCTCCTATGAGAGTGTGTCTGAATGAGTTTAACATTTACATGGGTAGACTGGGTAAATTGCCTTCCCTAATGTGGAGGGGCCTTATCTGATCTGTTGAAGGTCTGCATAGACCTGGAGGCTAACCCTCTTCTGAATAAGAGGAAATGCTTCCTGCTTGACTGCCTTTGAGCTAGGACATGGGTTTTTTGGTGTTTTTCTTGCTTTTGAACTCATATTGAAACTTTAGGTCTTTCTGGGTCTTGAGCCTCCTGGCCTTTGAATTGGAACCACCCTGTAAGTTCTCCTGGGTCTCTGTCTTGCTGACTGCAGATCTTGGACTTGTTAGTCTCCATAATTGAATGAGCCAGTTTCTAATAAATCTCCCTTACATAGTATAATATTTATTATAATATATAATAAATTATTTCCATTTTTAATAAACTTATTTCTCTACACACACATACACACACAGACACATATCCTATTGGTTCTGTTTCTCTGGAGAACTCTAACACAGGGTCCATACCTCAGAGAGTGAGATTAGATAGTAGTTGATTTTAGCTATTGTTGTGGTTTGAATAGCTCCTCCAAAACTCATGTTGAAATTTAATTGCCAGTAATGGTATTAGGAGGTGGGGCCTTTTTAAAAAAGAGTTTATTTATTTCCTGAGAGACAGAAAGAGAGAGAGTCAGCTTTTCAAGATCTTTATGCTGCAATCCTTCCCCCAACCCTGTATGAAGCCATGATCATGGATGCACCTGGTATACTCAAGCAGATCTGGAACTTTCCACATGGCCTTCAACATCACACAGCAACACCCCACCATCTGCCACTGTGGCTGGGGAAGGAGAGGTAGGACTCTAAAGAGATGATAAAGTCATGAGGGGCTTTGCCCTCATGAATGGATTAATACTGTTTTTGAAGGAGTGGGAGTTATTGTGGGAGTAAGCTCCTAATAAAAGGATGAGTTCAGCTCAATTTCTTCTCTGCCTCATGAGTTCACCTGCTCTTTCACCATGGATGAACCTTGCCAGAGGTTGGTGCCATATATATTCTTGAACTTCTCAGTCTCCAGAACCATGAGTCAAATAAACTTCTATTCATTATATATTATCCAGTTTGTGGTATTCTGTTGTAGCACCAGAAAATGAACCGACACAGTCACCAACTGGAAAGACTTGGGGGAGAGTTGCCCAGAAGGATGGGATAATCGGTGCTGGGGGGAACAAGATCCCAAGTCAGGTAGGTATTCGGAGGAGAAAGAGAGAGGAAAGACTGATTGTACAGTTTATAACCTGGACTCCATAACGGTGTCAGGTTGCATCAGGTTGCAATGAAGGATCCAAGACGAGTCTCTGTATGGTCTTTGGGAACTACAGAAGGGAGTTTTAAAATTACCCTCAAGTAGGCCCTAGCACTTAAGAAGCCCTTCTAGAAGGTTGAGACTGGGCTTAGCCAGGAGAGTTTCAGGCTTGCTGGTTTTTTTTCTTTTTCTTTTTCTTTCTTTATTTGAAGAGAGAGATTTTTGCTATCGGGCACATGTACTCACCAGAGAGACAGAGAAACATAGTGAGATTATCACCCCCACACATATCTTGGGAGAATGGCCATGCTGCAATCCCTTCTCCTCCATTTTTGGGATTTGGGGCATACATGTGCGCGCACACACACACACACACACACACACACACTCAGTTTGAGTTTTAAGCTGCCGGGTTTGGGACTTGAACCACAGTCTACTACATGTAAATGTAGTAGTTAAGTAATGTAATGATTGTTCCATCTGCTGATCCCCAGCTTTCCTGTTTTTGAAGAGCCTATCAAATCCTCTGAAATTCTGCCTGGATCTTGTTGAGATTAGTTGGAGACTTTGGGCAAAAGCAGCCTCAACTCCTTTCCTGGAGTTGGCCCTCACAGTCACCAACGGCAGCCGGCCTCTTGTCAGCTTTAGTGACTGATGGACATGATCTCTCCAAGTACAGTTGGGATGAGAGGTGGATGGATTTGCTTAGAGATTTTTTAGGCCCCTCTGTGGGCTCATTCTATGTAGCCTGAGTCAGTTTAGCATCATATCATCAGGGATCTTAGGCTATGAAATAAATTTTTAGGCACAAAGGGAAACTATAGGAAGACCATTGAGGGCTCATGATTGATGGAGAGCTAGAGAAACAGGCTTGGAGAATAGCCAGGAGTGAGGTACAAAGCTCACACAAGCCCATACTGGATCATCCTGATCCCAGACTGCCACCATGGTGCAGGTCTCCAAACCATTCTTGGTCACCAGACCACCTACAGAAGTGTTCTCAAATGCCCCTGAAATGACCAGTGCCTTGGTGACTCATTGAAGACTCGAAATCCCTGGTAAGAATGTCTGACTGGCTGAGTGTTGACCCAGGCCCATGTGCTTAGGCCCAGTCAGCATGGAAGAAAGAAAAAGGAAAATTTACTTCTGGAGGAGGTCAGCCAGTGGTGAGTGACTGCATCCCTCCAAAACCATGTAATGGGGGATCGTTGCCAAAGTGATGAGGGGAGTTAAATACTAGACAAGACCTCTGGTGCATTTCCACTCTGGAGAGCATCTGGGGCATGTGTGATGCTGTATAGAGACAGCAGGCCCTACCCACGGCTTCATTCATGTTGCCTGATGGGAGATGGAAGAAGCCAGGACGAGATCACCATTTCACATTCCAGACCTCACCACTGAACACCTGGGCCATGCTAGTGGCAAGGAGGCACTCGCTGCCTGGGCTTCTGGGTAGCTGACCCTGGGGCTGGCATGTGGTGCTGGAGCAGATATACAGGCAGATACTCTACCAGGCAGTCAGAGTGGAGGTTAAAAACATGAAGATGCCAGATATCATAATGTTTTCCTGGTAGGACGGTGGCAAAAGCACAATTCTAGGAGTGAACTGGTAAAAGAAGATGAATGGGCCATTTGTGTTTGGGAGCATAGACCATGCCCTAAGTGTGATATTCCCTGTTCCCCAATAACACATACTTGATGCATATATGAGGTTCTCATTTATTTATTTACTTTGGCACCTTCCTATACATTTGACAAATGGAAAGGGATTTTAAAAAGTGAAATAATAATGTACCAAATGTTTTCCTAAGGTTAGAACAAAGCCATACAAGATGGGATCTCCTTGAGGGCAGGGAGCATTTTTCAAATTTGTCTTTGTATCTCTAGTGAACAGCACAGTAACTGGCACGTGCTAAGTGCTCAGTGAGTGAGTGTTGAATGAATGCAGACTAGTAATTGTGTGGGGTCAGTGTCATCAAGCTGATATTCAGGGACCTTATACAAGGAACTTATAGTTAGGCTTCCTGGTAGAGAGAAGGCCGCAATTCTTCAGAGTATGGGACTTAATGAGGAGTTAGGTTGCAGACTGAGCACCCTAAGCTGAGAGCCCTTAGTCTCAGATTACTGCTATGTGTTCACCATCTCCTACTTTCTCTTCTTCCAGGGCACATAGCTAGAGTACATTTTCTAGCCTCTCTTTGTTAGATGGACACATGTGACTCAATTTGGCCAATGGACTTTGGGTCCATTGTCATACACGGGGACCAGCAGGTGGCATGGTGGTTAAGGCGCTGGACACTCCCACATGGCCGACCACAGTTCGAGTCCTGGACCTGGTGGCTTGCTTTCTCACTTTCCCTCTCTCCCTATCTCTCTCTATGTCTCTCTCTGGTCAAATTAAAATATGTGAATGAATAAATAAAAAATTAAATAAATAATTCTTTTAAAAAATATCAAATACTATCTCTATACCTGGCCTTACAATGTCCCCTATAATCTGTTATATTCTCTCTTTTCTTTTTTTTTTTTTGAGAGGTTTTTGCTATAGGGTGCGTGCGCTCTCTGGAAAGACAGAGAGAGACAGAGAGACAGAAAGCGAGAATTCCCCCTCCCAGGAGGGATGGCCATACCGCAATCTCTTCTCCTCTAGGGATCTTGGGCATGCACACACACGTGCCCGGTGTGAGTTTAAGCCACCAGGTCTGGGACTTGAACCATGGTCAACTACATGGGAGTCCAGCAACATAGCCATTATGCTACCTGCTGGTCCCAATATTCTCTCTTTTCTTATATCTACTGTTTGGACACTGAGGATACAGTGGGGGATTCCAAACTGTAGGAGATGACAGAACCATAGGGTGAAAGGGCTCAGGTCCTTGAATGACTGTGTGGAGCAGAGATCCTCACCCTAAGTTCCTCATTGGTCTGTGACAAGAATGAGGAAAAAACTATATAGTATTTTGTTAAGTCAGTGTGATTTTAGGTTGCCATAGAGTAGTTGTTTTAGTCCTTTCTGTCCCTAATAACAGAAAATACCCGAAACTGGATGACTTATAAAAATAGAGATTTTGGGGCCAGCAGGTGGCCTGGTGATTATGGTGCTGGATTCCCACATGGTTGATCACAGGTTGGGTAGCAGACCTGATGGCTTGAAAATCATGCCTGGTGTGTGTGCATATATATATATATATATATACATATATACCTAAAATCCTGAGAGGAGAATGAAGAAGGGATTGAGGTGTGACCATCCCCTGGGGTGATTTCTCACTTTCCCTCTCTCTGTCTCTTTCTGGCAAGCATACACACTCAATAGCAAAAATCTAAAAAAATAAAATAAATCAAATAAAAAATTTAAAAAAAGAAAGAGAGAGATTTATTCAGCTCATGGCTTAGAGGTAGGTCTTGTTACTCATCACATTGGAGAGGAGAAAACTGAGGATCACAGAAGTTGGAGAATGTTCCCTCTCAAGGGCACATAGCAGTAAGCGCCAGATCAAGAAGCTGATCTGAATGGGTTTGTTTTCAGATCTCTAAGACTGACCCCTTGTCCCCTGTGCAGGGGAAACTGAGACAACACCTGGGAGACACTGGCTGTTGGGAGAAAAGCCCTTCAATAGCCCATCACTCTGGGGATTGCCGTGTTGGGTTAAGGCAGCTGGAGATGATCTTTAATAGCAGCCCCTCAGGACAACCAGCAATTTATTTGCAGGTCATGCGAGGGAAGAGTTTCTGGAAAATTTGCTCAAACCGTACCGAACTGTCTTTAAGGTAGAGGGATGACCAGTGCTAGCTACCTTCCCCTCCCCACACCATCACCTCCTGCTCTGTTAAGGCATAGCCAAACTTCCTGGGGAGCTTCCTCCTCTAAACTGAGCTCTCTAATCCTGCATGTGCTGGTACCATTGCTCTGTGGTCTCTTTCAGGGAGGCCTTCCCTGGCACTCCATCCCAGTGGTTGTGTTTCATCCCCTCATTCTCTTTATTAGTTTTCTATAGCACCTGTTACATACTGTTTCTGCATGATCTGCCTCCGTTGGTAGAATGAAAGCTCCAGAACAGGATTCTGTTTTGTTCTGAGTTGTATTCCTAGCGGGACTTGGCACATAGAAAATGCTAATAAATATCTGTTGAATGCATGCTTGTTTCCCAGGCACTGTGCTAAGTTTGGTCCATGTCTCATGGAATTCTCAAAAGCCTATGGTTTGCCCACATTGAGTCTAGAACCAATTTCAGTCAGTAGGAAAATGGGTAGAATGGGGGCCAGAGCTCCCTCCCCACTCCCACCCTACCAGCAGGGTGTGAGAAGCCCTGAGGACAGACCCATGGAGCTAATAGGCTGTGAAATTCACAAGGCCAGGCTGGGGGTGGGGTGGGGGGGGAGCACTGCTCTGTTAACTGGCACCCTCTGATCCCAGCAGCTTCACACTTCCCTTGGTGTGAAAGTCCTTGGAGATTCAGGACAATCACAGCTCTGGAACTTTCTTTTCAGAAAATAGCAGCAAGTCGTAGAGGAGAAATGCTGCAGCAGGTAGGGAGAGGGCTTGGAGGGGATGAAGGGAAGACTGTTTAGCCTTCCTCTCCCCTCTTCTTTCCTCCCCTCCCCTCCCTTCTCCTCTGCTGACCTCTGTGACTCAGGTTCAGAGAGAGTAAGGACTTTGGGCTGGTAAGGAGTTGTTTCTAGGAGACCTGGGATAGAAGACCCAGTTCTCAGCCAATGAGCATCTCCTTTCCTAGGCTGGGTCTTTTTACACAAACAGAGGACATCTCATCATGTCACTCCCCAGAGCTCATAAATGATGTACCTAAAACTTTAGGGGCAAATAGTCGCCTAGATTAGCTAATTAGATTTCTTTTAGAGTCTTGCTTATTTTTATTCATATTAGAGCATGCGAGAGACAGAGAGAGAAAGGAAGAGAGAATGATACAGAGACACAGGAACCCTCAGCAGTGTTCGTTGCACCATCATGCCCTTCTCCTAGCTCTCTAGGATCTTGGATTTGTACACACCTTGCGTGTTTGCAGATCCACTTGGGATCCAAAGTCACAGTTGGCCTCCAGCACTGAGTTCAGGCACTACCTACCACTGGTGAGTGGCCAGTAAGATTTCTGGGTGAATGCTTATGGTTCAGGAAAGGCGACAGCACCGACACTCCACGCAATGTGGTCCTTTTTCCCATTTCCTCTTCAATTTTGACAGCAGCTTCCTTTCCCTGGCCTGATCCTCCATGTACTAGTTATTTAAAGTAAACTTCCTTTCACTTTTTGCTTTTGGGTTAATTGACAAGCATATGACAAATATGTATTGAAGATCTCCTGGTTGCAAAGCCATGCCCACAACAGCGGTCAAAACAGACAAAGCCCCTACTCTCTTGGGATTTATCGTCCAGTGGCAGAATAATTAAATATTCGGCCTATGCTGCAGGGCCAGTTCTGTGTTCTCAGTGTACCCCTCTAGCTGTATGGGGCAGAAACACATTCGTAACTTGTTAGCATTCTAAAGAGGGAGCCCCAACCATCCAGACGACCTCCTCCCTATGCAGACCACCCCTTCCTATTTGATCTGGGAGGCGGCATGTCTGTGCCGTGCACACGAGGACTTAGGAAGGGCTTCTTCTGACTGTTGTGTGGCCAAGCCCGCTGCCGGCAATCGTTCTCAGGGCCGCCCAGAGCGAGCTGCTCCAAGAGGGTGGACACTGGAGGAAACATCCATCCTCACCCTCGCTCCAAGCTTGCTGTCCAGGCCTCCAGGGGCATGGAGTTGGCAGATGGGAAAAGAGAAAAATGATCGGCCTTGGTAAATACTGCTGGCTCTTCCTGTAGGCAGGGAACATTGCTCCGTGAGGTTGCCGTGTGGTTTGGACATGCTTTCCGAGCTTTCTGCCTCTTGTTATGATCCCATCAGCTGCTTCCTCCTAGTTTCAGGCCCGAACATCACTGTTTATACACAGTAGCACGAAGCTCTGTGAGCTTGTGTATACGGGAGGCCACCAAATGCTTGGTGAAAGAGGAGGGAGGTGAGAATGTGCAGACATTAGCCTGCATGGGAACTGGATTCACTTCTCGCCTGCAAAATGGATCTGAGGTTCCCACCCTTGGCACCGGTGCCCCTGGGCCTTTGTAGCTGCAGTAACAGTGGAAGTGACTCAGAGCTGGTCAAGGGGAAAAATTTTGGACCTTCAACTTGGAAAGATTCTTCAGTACAAATCTGATATAACCCTTCCCTTGCACCGAGGAATGTTAGAGGCTCAGAGAGGTGAGGTAACTTATCCTTGGTCACATAGTCAGTAGATAAGCCAGTCTGTGTTTGAGGATGCCTGTCCCTTAATTCACCACATTTCCATCATTATCTTTTTAGTCCACCAATAATAATTTAATTTTATACAGATACGTGTCTATGTTTTTGCAATTAAAAGTATAAATAATATGTATCTGATAATATTTTTTGAGAGGTTTTTGCTATAGGGCACATGCGCTCGCCAGAGAGACAGAAAGCGAGAAATCACCCCCCAGGGGGGATGACCATGCCGCAATCCCTTCTTCCTCATCTCCTCTCGGGATCCTGGGCACGCATGCACACGTGCCTAGCATGAGTTTAAGCCACTGGGTCTGGGACTCGAACTGCAGTTGTACTACATGGGAGTCCAGCAACATAGCCATTACTCCAACTGCTGGTCCCATATCTGATAATATTTTAAAGAATTTCCAGGAACCTAAAAATGAAAGAATACAACCTTCCCCAATGCTTGTATCACCCCACTGGAGGAAACTATCAACCCCATGCTCCTAAGTACAAATCCCAATATAACAAAGCCTGAACCCTTTGCACCAAATGGAGCCTTAACACCCAGTCTAACTCTCACCCCTGAGAACTCTTTGTGGGATATATATGTATACCTGTGTTTGCGAACGAATGGGTGCACAAGCTATGACCATATTTCATCGAATAGTAATTGTTACCTCAATATTTCTTTTTTTTTTTACCACATATCAGATTTCCCCCAAAGGGGAACTTTATCAATTACTTTATTCCCTCACAAATGGACCAACTGTAATCAAATGAGGTGAACATTCACCTCAAGATTTTGTCATCTTCATAATAACAAAGATGAGGCTTAGAACTGAATCACTTGACCCTTTCTCTTCTTATCTCCTCCCAGTTCAAAATGCTTACATCTCTTAACAGCCAGCATTCTCTTAGATCTGCAGTTGGGCTCAACACATTCAAGCCTTAGCACAGTCTTTGTAGCTTTTGCCTTTTTCCAGAAAATAGGCACCATAGCTGCTCTGCTTCCTGTCATAATGCTGCTGTCCCTGAGCACACAGAGGATCCTCGCCCTTTTTGTACAGTGTCACTTTATGAGGTTGGTGCTTGCCATACTTCTTACAGAAGGTCCCGCGGGTTTTAGGGATGCTTATAATTCTTTTTGTGGGGAGAGTTTTTTTTTTTTTTTCACTATAGGGTGCGTGTGCTCGCCAGACAGACAGAGAGAGACATAGAGACAGAAAGCGAGAAATCACCCCCCAGGGGGGATGGCCACGCCACAATCTCTTCTCCTCCATTCTCCTCTTGGGATCTTGGGCACGCACACACACGCGCCTGGCGTGAGTTTAAGTCTCCAGGTCCAGGACTTGAACCGTGGTCGACTACATAGGAGTCCAGAGACATAGCCATTACGCTAACTGCTGGTTCCCGGGATGCTTTATCATTCTTGAGGGCCAGCTATCTGCACAGAAAGCAGTTACTTCAATATTTCTAATGAATACAGAAGTGAACATTTCTGGGAGTCTGCTCTTCCTTAGATGCTCAGGCATTATTCATGGCCAGCAGTGGCTGGCACTCCTAATTCTTACTTTTTGTGTGTACAAATGATACTGGATAGAAAGTCTCATTTCTCTTCTTCTTTTAAAAAAAAAATTGCCGGAGAGAGGCAGAGAGAGGGAAAGGAAGAAAGTACCCGCCACGGGATATAGTCATGCCACAATTCCTTCATTTCTCCCTCCTTTTGGGGTTTTGAGCATACATACCCAGCATGTTTCTCAAGTCACCAGGTCTGAGACTCAAACAGCTTCGTTGGCCATGTGAGTTCCAGCCACCTTGATCATCAAGCCATTGGTTGGTGCAAGTTCCAATTTTCTTTTTTTTTGAGAGGTTTTCGCTATAGGGCGCGTGCGCTCGCCAGACAGACAGAGAGAGACATAGAGATAGAAAGCGAGAAATCACCCCCCGGGGGGATGGTCACGCCTCAATCCCTTCTCCTCCATTCTCCTCTCGGGATCTTGGGCACGCACGCACACGCACCCGGCGTGAGTTTTAAGCCACTGGGTCCGGTACGCGAACCACGGTCGACTACATGGTAGTCCAGCGTCATAGCCATTACGCTAACTGCTGGTTCCCATGAAGTCCCAATTTTCTATACCAGAAGCTCTATATTAAAGTGACCATGAGAAGAGGGGAATACATTTTCTTATAGAAACGATGTTATATTCAGGGGCTATGTGGCTTCATTAATCCTTGAAACTTGTTTAATTCCATGTATAGTTGAAATACTGCCCATTTGGAACTACTCAATATATGAAAACTACCTTTTTTCATCATCAGTGCTTAAACAGAAAAGCTATAAAAATCAAATAAGAAGCTATTTTTAGTTATGATGAATGTTAATGGTAGGAGTGATCAACTTTCATTAAAAGTAGAGGTAGGCAAAGGTGCGGTAAAGATTGTAGATGGGACTGTCAGCTATCCTAAGGGCTTTGGTGTTGCTTTGGTGTCGATGGTCTTGGTCTTGAGCATGGTTAATTTAGCTCTTACAGATTCTCTTCCTTCTGTAAGCATTTTGAGCCCTGCTGCATACATTAATCAGATGTGAGTAGGGCTTGGGGTTTCGTTTACAAATGGAATAAAGTGAGGGAAGAGAGAAGGAAACATTTTTCCTTTGAAAACACCAGATATGACTTGCAATACAATGGATCCAGAAATTGTCTACATGGGTCAGCAGGTGATGTGGTGGTTGGGGCACACTCAGTGACTCCTAGGTTTGAGTCCTGGAACTGGCAGCTTGAAAAGCATTTCGTGTGGTGTGTGTGTGTGTGTGTGTGTGTGTGTGTGTGTGTATGCCTCAAATCCCAGAGAACATGAAGGAGAGGGGATTGCAGTGTAGCCATCCATCCAGAGGGTGATTTCTCACTTTCCCTCTCTCTCTGGCCAGTGCACATGCCCTATGGCAAAAATCTAAAATAAACAAACAAAAGACTATTTAAAAAAGGAAGAAGAAGAAATAGTCTACATAGGTGAGCAGGGATGCCCTGGGGTGTGGGGTTCTCTGACATTTAGTTTTTGGTGGGGATGGGAGAGGGAGCAGGAGGGAGCTGACCTGCAGGCTCACTGATGTAGCTCAAGTCCAGTGGATCTGCTAGTGCAGAGCCCTCATCTCTGTCAGCACCATCCCAGCAGCCCAATCCATGCTGTCCCATGAAAGAAATATCTATGTGCCAGGTGGAGTGATCACTTGCCCTGGTGGTCTCTTTGAACATGGATCCTGCCCCCAGAACAACTCCTTAGCTATTGATCCTGGAACCCTTCAGGGCATCTGGTCAACACCACATGTTTAAGAAGAGGGAAGGTGATGGGAGAGTGGGTGGAGAGTGGATTTGGAGACCACTGCAAAGGAGAGACAAGGGGTCTGGGTAATAGAGGGGGAACTTCGAAAATTTCAAGTGGGAGGCCAGCCATGTAGCCTAGTGGGTGAAGGAGCCAGAGCTCACAGAGCTGATTGTGGTTCAAATTCTGGCCCTGAGTCTTGAAAAACATGTGCATGCATGCCTCAACTCCTGACAGGGTGGAGAAATGGAGGAGAAGGGATGGCGACATGACCACACCCCAATGGAGGGTACTTTTTCCCTCTCCTCTCTCTTTTCTCTCTCTGGTGAGTGCACATGCCTTTTGATAATAGAAAAGAAAAGAAGAAAAAAGAAGAAATAAAGAAAGGAAAGAAAGATCAGCTGGTGATGTGGTGATTAAGGTGGGATCCCATATGGCTCATTGCATGGTTTGAGTCCCAGACCTGGTTGCTTGAAAAACACATTGAGTATGTGTGCATACGTGCCCCAACTGCTGACAGGATTGAGAAATGGAGAAGGGATTGCGGAGTGGCCATCTCTTCTGGGATGTGGTTTCTCAATTTCTTTCTCTCTCTGGTGAGTGCATGCTCCCTATACAAAATAGAAAGCAAAAGGAAGGAAGAAAGAAGGGAAAAGAAAGAAAAAAAAAAGAGCAAATAGAGTTCAGTTAAGATACGTGTTCTACTTATAAGCTCTCTTGAGATGGGCCCAACTACACCAACTGGGTAAAGTGGGAAAAAGAAAGAACTTGACATTAGAGTCTTCCTGGTTAGAGAAGAAAAGGGATGGTGGGAATGAGGGGGTGGGCATGCCCCTGTACTGCCCTGCGGGGACATTGGCCCTGCCTTGGCTTGGCTGACGTTAAAGCAAGTGGAGTGGAGTTCAACTGACATCACAAGTGCTGGTAGGGGAGGAAGCAACCACACGCTTATTGTGCCCCCAATGTTTACAAATACTTGGTTTAGAGAAACAAAGATTGATGGGGTTGCTTGAAGGTTATGCAGTCTATTCATTCCTTTAATACTTAAATGTATCCTTTCGTCACATCAGCTGGGGGTCTGAAGCACATAGTTTTGGTTTCCTATGGAAATGCTTTTCACAAACTAATACTTTGTTAAGAAAGTCATCAGCCTACACTGAGGAATGTTTTAAGAGATAAAAGTGGGTCAGCCACATGGCTGGTTAAGAGAGTCAGGTCCCACACGGCCAACCATGTGGTTTGCTTACATGTCCTAAATCCCAACAGGGGGAACCTGCAGTTAGCATAATGGCTATGTCGCTGGACTCCCATGTAGTCGACTACGGTTCGCGTCCCGGACCCGGTGGCTTAAAACTCACGCCGGGCGCGTGTGCATGCGTGCCTAAGATCCTGAGAAGAGAATGGAGGAGAAGGGATTGCGGCGTTACCATCCCCTCTGGGGGATGATTTCTCGCTTTCTGTTTCTATGTCTCTTTCTGTCTGTCTGGCGAGCGCATGTGCCCTACAGCAAAAACCTCTCCAAAAAAAAAAAAAAAAAAAAACCAAAAAAAAACAAACAAACAAAAATCCCAACAGGATGGAGAAATGGAGGAGAAGGGATTGTGGCATAATCACACCCACCAGGGATTGCTTTCTCTCTCTTTTTCTCTGTCTCTCTCTGGTGAGTACATGTACCTCTAGAAATTAAAAAAAAAAAGATGAAATTTGTATCTATGGTAAGAGTGTTGTTTTCTTTATAAGGATCAATGGAAGAAATTTCTCCATTCCAGAAATGGTTGTGTTTCTCTTCTATTCCAGTAATAGCTGTGCTTGTCTTAAACACCTGGCTTTTATTTTATGGGTACTATCAACCGTATAACTGACCATGTCTCCCTTTTGTTGTTGTTGTTGTACCCAATGGGAAACTTGCATTCAAAGCTGAAATCACATCTTGAGCAACCTGCAACCTGCCACGCTGACATTTCACCCTTAATAGCTTCATTTTCTTTTTTTCTTTCTTGTTTGCTCTTTTTTAAAAAAGAAAAATTCTTCATTTACCTATTATTTTGCTTTCATTATATAGCATATATTTTTTTTCAAGTCATCACAAATTATTTGGGAAATAAAGTGGTAAAATAAATAAATATGAAGGTGGCGATGGGGCACCGACTCCCCGAATCCAGTTGCTGCGAGTGGTTGGGTGGCTTTGAACAACAGGCTATTCATAAGTACAGGAAATTTGCAGGACCGATGTTAGAAACTCTGGAAGTACCTGTGCTATTTATAGTTGCATTTTTAAACAAATTCTTGAATCTGGGCAGTGAATATGTGCCATTCTAACTGGAAAGGTAATTACCAAATTCCTTAGTAGTCCATTTGGCCATGGTATAGAAGTACCTCTACACTCAGGGGAGCAGGCGGCTGGTGATTTCTTTCATCCAAGCAGAGCTGTTTTCTTTTTAAGGTTAATTCCATGTATGTACCCATTCAAAGATCAAAGTCCAAATACTTAATCAAAACCACTGATTTTGCAAATCCTCAGCCAATCTTGGACTACATTTGTAACCACCAAGTACTGAAGAAAGCAGAGCGAAATAGAACCAGACCTTACGAAACACATAGTGGATCGAACATATTTTTTTCCTAGTTAGCACTCCATACCGAACCTGATTGCTCTTCAAATGATCCCTTACCCTTCAACTGGGAAAGGCTACAAAGAAGTGGCATGGAGGGGACAAACAAGGATGTTTATTTTCCAGATATCCCTCTTAAAAAAAATAGTAATTTATTATTAGTTTTTAAATTTGCTATAGAGCACATGTGCTCACTAGAGACAAAGAGGAAGATAGAGAGAAGGAGAGAAAGTATGAAAGCAAGCCACCAGGTCCAGGACTTGAGCCACAGTCGGTAATGTGGGAGTCCAGTGCCTTAACTACTACACTACACCATCTGCTGGCCCCCAGATATCTCTGTTAATCTAGGCGTTCTTTCCATGTTTCTGTATGTCATCAGGACTTGAGAGGAAACAGCTGCACGGTGATGAGCTTACCTGTTCCCACGTGGCACAGGTGTTGGGAAAAACAGCATTCCCTGGTCGGCAGAGCCGAGCTGGGTACAGCACTGATGGAAGGCATTCGAGTCTTTCTGGACCTGCTTCTGCTTAGGACTATCTAGAGGCCAACTTACGAAGAGGGAAAAGACTGGTCCTTGTCCTTTTGGCCACCTTTTCCAATGAATCCTGATTCCTACCTACTTAAAATCAAGGATGTCAAGTACATCTTCTGGCACAAATATTAACAGTGTAGAAAATTGGACCAGAGTATGGAGGAGAGTTTGAAAAGCCCATTGTATTTGTTAAAAAAAGTACTTTGGGGCCAGCCCATAGCATGGTGGTTAAGGTAGTTGGATCCCACATGGCCAATTGCCCAGTTCAAGTCCCAGACACAGTGGCTTGAAAAAAAACAGCAGGGGCATAGGCAAGTGTGTCCAAAATCTTTAAAAGAGGAAGAAATGGAGGAGAAGGGATTGTGGCATGACCATCCTCGGTCTCCATTTCTCTCTGGTGAGTGCACATACCCTCTGGCAAAGTTAAAAAAATAATAAGGGAAGGGCTTTGATAAAAACAAAACAATTTGTAAATTTCAAAAGGACATCTTTTCTCCAGTTTCCTTTTATGAAATAATGATATAAGAAATACACATTTGTATACATTTGCCTTAAAAAATACAGCCCCTCAGAAATGTACAGTGATTATCTCTGAATGGTGGACTCCAGGGCCTTGTTTTCCTTTTGCTTGGCTCTGTGGTTCAGTTTTCCCACAATGGTTGCAAAGAACAATATGGCTGGATGCTAAGTGAGAGTCAGTTTCTAAAATCAGTATGTAAAGAAGAATATCCTGCCCAGTAAAACAGGCTGCTGAAGGGGGTGCGCTATAATCCCAGGAATCCGTGAAGCCGAGGCAGGAGAGATGTGACACAGTGAGATCCTGTATAATAAATAGGGACTGGGCAGTGGCGCAGTGGTAACACAACATTCTGGGAGGCTGAACCTCATATCTGGAGACCTCCCTGAACCTGCCAGGCATGTGTGTACCCATGCCCCATGGCTAGCTAAAGTTAGGGGTGGACTGTGGCATGGTAACTGTTTGGGGTGCTAGCCTTCTGTCTCTTTCACTCATGGAAGAAAGAAACGAACCATAAAACACAAATAAATTACGAAATAAAATAGAATATACGAGGCTTTGTGTATCACAAAGCAGTTGCCTTGCATTTAGGGCCCAAGATACACGAAAAAATATGCATCACATACATCAGAATCCACTTAATGATGCCGTAAGGTGCCAAGCTTTGTGGGAACTGAGACCAGCTGTGGCAACATCTGCCGTCTTTCTCCTCATTCTTACTGTGGAACCTTTACTCACGGAGCAGAAGAGCTGGAGGAAACATCTTCCCTCTTCACATGATTTTCTTGCTCTCTTCCGGGGAGTGGAACGGACTTGCTTCAAAGTAGAGTTGCAAAGCGAGGCATTGTTTTAACTTAGATTGCATGTTGCAATTGAATACAATTAGCCATGTTTTCTAAGGATGAATCCATTCCTACTTCATATGATTAAGAAAGCCTTATAGTAAGGGATAGTAGTAATGGGGTGGGTCTGGGTATAAAAGCAAGGCCATTCAGGAGGCTAAGAGAGTCCAGCTCACATTTGCTGGGCAATGTGACCTGAAGCTTTGGGCTGCTAAAGCAAGGGTCATCTGTGGGGACCAGCAGTTGGCATAATGGCTTTGTCGCTGGACTCCCATGAAGTCGACCGCGGTTCAAGTCCCAGACCTGGTAGCTTAAACTCACACCAGGCACGTGTGTGTGTGTGCCCTAGATCCCGAGAGGAGAATGGGGAAGGGATTGAGGCTGGCCATCCCTCCTGGGGGGGGGTTTCTCACTTTCTGTCTCTCTCTTGTCTTTCTGGTGAGCGTGCATGCCCTATAGCAAAAACTTCTCCAAAAAAAAAAGGGTCATCTGTGAGGAGGAAGTTGTCACTTAACTCTGAGTCATTTTCCAATCAGGGGTTCTGCTCTGTTTAGCTTAGGGTGAGAGGCAGGAGGAGAGATTAGCTGGGGAAATGGATTGGGACCATTTGTAGTATTCCTCACTAAATCATCCCCAACAGACACAGATTGACCTAAGACTGGTGTGTCTCTGTGAGATAGCTGGGTTCCCAGGCAGTGGGAGCATTCGCCGAACACCCAGAAGATACTTAGTGAGCACCGTGTGTGTGCAAGGAACAGGGGATGAGTATTAAGTAATGGTCTATGACCAAGGACCTGACAGAGTGTGGAAAAGACCCCTGTTCCTATTTGTAAGAATAAACGGTGGTAAATTCTCCAAAGGACAAAAGCAGGAGTCTGTGAGATTCTGTAACCAAGACCCTAATACGGGCCATTTGGGGAGGGAACTGTAAGAGAAGGACTCTCTGAAGAGCTGGCAGTGCCAACGGTGGGATGCGAAGGCGTTAGCCAGGAGAGGAGTATGGGAGAGAGCGTTCCAGCAGAGGGCGAAGCATTTGTCTCTCTTCTACTTGGGCTCCATGAGATCCCCCTCAAGGAAAAAAAAAAAAAAAAACAGAGGAAGCTTTTCTTAGCTAAAAATAAGCTTGCTGGGCCTTGGGGGAAATCCTGTCCCTGCGCAGAGAGCCCCCCACCAGAGAGATGTTTTTGTGGCTCTAGACCTCGGTGATCTACCACAGGCTGTCTGGGGCCAGTGGTCCCCAAAAGGCGCTCCTCACCTTCCAGCTAGTTTTTCCTCCAGGGAGGGGTGTCTGCAGAGTGGCTGGGGGCCCCCACCCGGGGGCCGCCCGCCCCCAGGGAAGGAACTATTTTGGGAATTTTTATGGTGGAACAATATTTTTTTGGTAAACAAACGGGAAGCTGTTAAACAGGGACGCTCACCCCTACCTCCTGGTTCACCTTTCCCCACGCGAGCTGTCACAGAGGTAGCACTGTCCAGTGAGGAGAATGAAGGCGCTACCCAACTTCACACGCACACCCCGCCATTCCTCCCAGGACAAACACCTATGGAAATCAGGGAGGCTGCCTCTACTCATGTCTTGCCTTGGATTCCTTGAAAACAAAATCCTTGATATGGTCTGGGGTAGAGTGGGCCTAGGCCCAGCTTGATTAACCCCATAGGGCCTAAGGATAAACTGGACTCAGAATCTCAGCATTGGTGCCCTGCCTGGTGGCACAGCCAGAAGAAGACTGAACTGCAGTGCTGGAAGCTGCATGTCTGACAGCAGGTTTGAAGTCCCGGCCAGGTTGACTTGAAACATGGCAGACACATGAGTGTTCAAGATCCTGATAAACTGGAGGGCCAGGGGAAGAGGATCATAGTGTAACAAGACCCTGTTGACAGTATCTCTCTCTCTTTCTGTTGTGCACGTGTGCAGGCAAATATTATATATCATGAATAAAATACACAAAACTTCAAAAACAATTAATATTAGAAGGGACCTTAGAGAACATCTGCCACTTCTCATCCCTCTTCTCATCTCCCTTCACAGGAGAGGGGACCAAGGCCCAGAGAGGGGAGACTTGTTTCCCAAGGTCACACAGCTCCTCAATAGTAAATGAGGTTGGAACCTCAGACACCAGACTGCTGGGCCTGTTCTTGTTCTTCAGGAACAATAAACCAGGCTGGAGGTTAGGAAAGGGATAGTACAATAGATTCCAAGTTCCATGTCTCGTAGAGAGCCGACCAACTCTACGTTCACAATAAATCACAAGTGTATCAAGTCCCGAATCAGAGACCCCCACCTCAACCTCACATGAGAGAAGACTCTCCTCCTGAGGACCAGTCGTCTTTCCTAGACCCGATGTGACCCAGTGACCTGGCCTCTCCTTGGATGGATAGCCTAACTACCAGTGGTACTCATCACTGATTGGCTGCTGTGGAGACTGCCGCTTTGTTACTGAGGGCGCTTCTCCTTGGTGCTGGGACCACCCCTACCCAAGCAGCATTCCTCCAGCAGTTCCATCCTTGTTCTTCCCGGTGGCCCCCAAGCATCCACAGCTTCCTGGGCCCAGTTTTCTCAGGCTGGGACATGGTCATGATTTTATGTTTGAACTTAGAGAAAGATAAATAAGGCTCCCAGACAAAACCTGAAGTGAACCATCACCTTCCTCCTAATGGCAGAGCAAGTGGCCACTGATCTGCTTAGACGTCCTCTCACTTCAGACTCGCAACAGCCCTGCACGATCGGGATTGCTTGTCTCACTTTACAGATGAAGATGCTGAGGGCCAGAGAAGGGCCAGGTCACATGACCAATGAGTAAGTCGTAGCGATGGGATTCACTCCAGCTCTGTCTGGTTTGAATCCCACAACTCTCCCCGTATTAGACAAAAATATTAGACAAAAAGAATCTGGCCAGGAAAGTGGCAGGAACATGTAGCAGAAGAGGCAGATAAGAAGTCCACAGATTAAATACTGGAATTGAGGGAAAGGGTCAGATAGAACATATTTGAGATTGTATTATTCGGGAGTCTGGTTTATGAGAGACAAGCCCAACTCAGCCTAGCTTAAGTATAAGAGAGACTGTCTTCGTTTGCATACCTGGGGAGTCTGGGGTTGCAGCTGGGTAGTCCTCTCTTTCTCCTCCTTTTGTCTCTGCTAGGCTTCCTGCTTTAGACAGGCTTTCTCCACATCATGGGAACAATGGTGGTTGGCAGACCTTCCTGGTAGAAGGAGGACATTTTCTTTCAAAACTTTGATTTAAAAAAAATCCCAGAAAGGACTTGGTTTGGTCAGCTCAGGTCATGTGCACATCTCTGAACCAATCACTGAGGCCAAGGGGATGGAAGACTGGCTGGGGGAAAGGCGGGGCACACGCCACATAAAATGTGCTCCCCACAGGGAACATGAGCTTTGGTATCTGATGAAGGGGGAAAGGGTTCTGGAAAGACAGAAACAACAGCTATCTTTTAGGCTTGGGGACTGGGAGAATGTCGCGATCAGATGATAAATTAGGAGGAAGGGTTACCTAAGAATGACAATACCATCGATAATCGTAATAGGCGACGGCTATTACTTTATAGTTTACAAAGTACTTTCGTTTACACATTTTACATGTAACGCTTATCTAACCTTGAAAGGTAGGCAGAACAGAGGTTGTGTCCTCATTTTGCAGGTGAGGGGACAGGTCTGGAAAGGATGAATGATGTGCTTACGCTGGCAGGTGGCAGGCCTGGACTCAGAGAGTGAACTTAGCTCTGAGTCTGTTCTCTGAATCCAGGTGCAGGAGAGGAGACATACATACTGAGTGTGACATGCCCGGCATCCTGCAGGCATGGCCACACTGATGGCCTGAATCACCTGCCTCTGGGCTCTTCCCACAGCAGCTTCATCTGCACCAAAAATCTGTATGGTAGCGGGAACTCCTTCTAGAGATGACCAGTTCTTTGTTCTGAAATCTTAGACGAGGCACCTCCTCTTTGCAGGCGTTAGTTGTCACATCTGTCAGATGGAAGTACAAATGCCTCTTCTCCTAGCTCCAGCGTCCTAGAGCTGTCAGTGTGATGAAGATTTGCAAAGCACAGGCAGCAAGGTAAAGGCGTGGGGGAGCATTTCCAGGGCGAGTTAGTGATAATCTCCCATCGTGGTTTATCGCTCAGTCATTTCCTCTTTAGGAGCTTTTGAGTGGCTCAGTAAGCTGCTGGCCCAGCTAACCAGAGTCAAAGTGGGCCTTGTGGCTGTTCGCCATCTGCCCCAACACAATTCTCCCCAACTTTTCAAGTGCTCAGAAAGCACAAAGTTTGTCTTGGCTGGAATGGGCCAGACCTAAGGAAGTGATCCGGGTTGAAAAGCCTTCACACAATCGTAAGTAAGGGAACGTGCTGAACCCAGTTGGACCTCATTAAAATGCCATGGCGAGTTGAGTGTTTGTGTTTCTCGTTCATGTTGTTCAAATGTTTCAGTTCACATGAAGAACGTAAGCGGTGAGATGTGATAACCAGCAGGGGCTAGGCCGCCGTTTCAGGATGAAGGGTATGCCGTGGTGGCAGTGGTATAGACACATCGACTCTGAAATTCTTGGGGACCTCAGCAACTCTGTGTGGACCGGGGATGCTTCCTCCTCTGCTAATCCGTCAGTAACATGGTCTGGCTTTTCTCCTATAACCCAGAGCTATGCTCAACACAAACCTGGCTATTTATGATACATGGAAGACAGAGCCATTGTGATTTGGGAGAGGCAGGAAAAGAGGAGAGTGACGTGATCTTGGGAAAAAATGGGATGAAGATGGGAAAAAGGGAAGAATGTGCAGGAAAAAAATAAGACCGCCTGTCTGTAAAATTGGGAAATAATTCCTTAGATAGTTAGGGACCAGATGGTGGCACAGCAGTAAAACGTAATGCTCTGTAAGGCTGGCCTACTGGGAAGGTTCTGGAATCATGTCTGTGGACCTCCCTGGGTACACTGAGTATGGATGGACCCATGATCCAGGGCTGGCTGAAGCTATGGGTGGAGCGTGGTGTCAAGACCCTGTTTGGGATGCTGTCTTTCTCTCTCACTCATGGAAGAAATAAACTCTAAAAAAACGTGTCATAATAGGAGAATAGTAAAGCAAATTATGGCCCAATCACTCATTCTATTCATTAAAACAAAACAAAACAAAACTGTGGCCCAGTGACTGAGGTGCAAGTAGGAGGACACTGCCACCCAGTAGCTAAGGCCATGTGGGAAGCCTGGGTTTGCCTTCTGGCCCAATCTAAAGCAGGCTAGGCACGATGGTATGCACCCACAGCCCTAACTAACTGGGAGCCTGGGGCAGGAGGAATCATGACACGGTGAGACCTTGTCAGAACTTCCTTCCTCTTTTTCTCTCCCTCCTGTGTTCTCTCAGGAATGAATTAAAAAATAAAATAAAATAGTATTGTGGGGCCAGCAGGAGGTATAGTAGTTAAGGCACTGGACTCCCACATGGCCAATCGCAATTCAAGTCTTGGACCTGGTGGCTTGAAAATCACACTGGGTGGGACCAGCAGATGGTATAATGGTTACATTGCTGGACTCCCATGTAGTCAACCCTAGTTCCAGTCCCAGACCTGGCAGCTTAAACTCATCCTGGGCATGTGTGTGTGTGTGTGCCCAAAATCCAAAGAGGAGAATGGAGAAGAAGGGATTGCAGCATGGCCACCCCCCCCGGGGGGGATGTCATTTCTCACTTTCTGTCTCTCTGTCTGTCTCTCCAGTGAGCACATGCGTCCTATAGCAAAAAACTCTTAAAAAATAAATAAATGAAAAGAATGAAAATTGCACTGGAAATGTGTGCATGCATGCCCAGAATTCCAGGAAGATCGAAGAGAAGGGATTGCAGTGTGGCTATCACCCTGGGGGGATAATTTCTCACTTTCCCTCTCACTAGTCTCTCTCTGTTCTCTACTGGTGAGTGCACATGCCCTATGGCAAACACCTTAAAAAAGTGTTGTTTACTGTACACTAGCATCCTGTGTTCCTAGGTTATGGAACAAACCCCTGATCTCATATTATATAGCTCCCTGCATTTTTTTTTTTTTTTTTAGTTTTTATACTGCTGATGAGACAGAGACAAAGTGAGAGGGAAAGTGAGAAATCACCCCAGTGGGGATGGCCATGCAACAATCCCTTCTCCATTCTCCTCCTGGAATTATAGGCACACACGCACATACATGCCCAACATATTTCATGCTGCCAGGTCCAGGACTCAAACCATGGTTGACCATGGCCCTTTTCTTTCCTTTTTTAATGAGACGAGAGAAGGAGAAAGAGGCACTTTTAACAGGATCTCACTATGTCTTGATCCTCTAGCCACAGCCTCCCTATTAGCTGGGACCACAGGTATGCACAACCACAGTTAATGTGTTCAGGTTGACCCTGGGAATCAAACTCAGGTGCCCATGTGGCTTCCAGCTTCCATAGTAGTGGTGTAACCTGTGTCCTACCTCAGTTGAGCCACAGTTGCCTGTATTTTAAACAATAATTATGAAGCCTACACGAAATATGGAAATACTTATAGTGTGAATTTAGCAGAAGATGCAAGGGCCAAAATTTATGTACAATGTAATTTTAAATTGTAGATTTAAAAGACAGATGCAGAGGAGAATGAAATGAGAAAATAGGACAAGAAAGTAATGACTGATTGCGTTAGGGTGGTGGGATTATGGGCAACTTGTCTTTATTCTCCAAACTTTCAGTATTCTAGTTATATTCTATTATAAGTTAGGGGCCAGCAGATGGTGTAGCAGTTATGTTTCTGGACTTCCACATGGCAGACCATGGTTTGATTCTGGACCTGGTGGCTTGAAACTCATACTGAGTGAGTGTGCGTGTGTGCCTAAGATCCCAGGAACAGAATGGAGAAGGGATTGAGGCATGGCTATCCCCCCAGGGATGATTTTGCATTTTCCCTCTCACTGTCTCTGTTTTTCTGTCCTTCTCCAGCAAGTGCATGTGCCCAAAGGCAAAAACCTCTGAAAAAATTAAAACAACAACAACAACACCATAGTGTGGTGGTTAAGGGAGCCAGATCTGACATGGCCAATTGTGTGGTTCAAATCCTGGACCCAGAGTGTTGAAAAATGTCCCAGGCACATGTACATATGTGCCCCAAATCCCAATAGGATGGAGAAATGGAGAAGGGATTATGGTATGACCATGTCCCATTGGGAGGGAAGGAGGATACTTTCTCCTTCTCATTCTGTCTGTCTCTCTGTCAACTGTCAAGCACATGCCTTTGGGCAAACTAAAAAAAGAAAAAGAAAGGACATAGTCTAATCCACTTTCCACAGTAAGCCCTGTCTTCTGTGCCAACTCGATGGTGGATATTCTCCAGGTGTTAGATCCCCACTGCTCAGAGTCTGAATCACAGATGTTAAAATTTGGGAGGTGCCCAGATATTCAAAAAGGTATCTCTATTCTCATGATGGCAAATTCTACAGTTCCCTGGTGGAAATAAAGAGGCCTCCAATCCAACATCGTTTGGGGACTGGTATTTCCCCTGACCCTCAGGGCCTGGGCGCCTATCCATGTGGGACACGAGATAAAGGACTTGGTTAGTTTCCCACCTAGGGGATGTGTGGGCTGAGCATGATTGCCAAGCCGAGGCTCGGATGCTCACAGCTGTGCCTGTCTCCAGACGCCCACTCTAGGTAGGCTTGTGCCTTGCCTGGCCAGCCTGCCTAGGGCATGACTCTGGGATGCAGCTCTGGAATCAGACAGATCAGAATTTTTAAAAACTTTATAAATATTTAATCAAAGAACTACATGCATATGGTTAGAAAAACAAATAGAACTGAAGGACTCACAGTTAATGATAGGCCCCTATCCCACTCCTCCTTGGGTTCAGTCTTGCCTCCTAGAGGCAAGTTTCCAGTCTCCTAATCTGCTTTCATCTCTCTCTCTTTTCTTTTTAATTTGCCAGAGGTTGCATATGCTTGCCAGAGATGAGAGAGAGAGAGAGAAAGCGAGAAAGAATTTCTCATGGGGCATGGTCACCCCTCAAGAACAAAGGAGTGGTCAGGAGTGCAAGGAGTGGTCAGCAGACCTCCAGCTGCCTGCTCCTTCAGGATCTGCCCCGCCCAAGGTCATGTCGTTTCTGGTACAGGCTGCATACAGTGACCGAGCAAGGCCAGGGCATGAAGGCCAGGCTATGGCTAGGCTGGTCCGACTTGGAACACTTTAATGGTCAATACTCACTCCAGTGCTCTGGGCTGGGTTGCTGGAGATTTTGTTGGGTCTTCACCGTAGTTCTACCTCTTTCTCCCTCTGCCTTCTCTGCATTTGTCCTCTTCTTTTCACAGATGTTGATCTTAACAAACATCATGTGCCCCATATTGTCTCAGCAACTATTTCCAGGGAACCCAGCCTGCCAAAGTTACCCTTGTTTCTCTCCCAAATTGAAAGTGTATATCATTTCCCAGATTTCCTTCCCCTGTGTGGTTCCAAGTTAGGGTCAGCCATGAGGGAAGTTGGTGCAAATTTGGGAGGGAGAGTGAAGTAACAATCATTTTTACCCTCTCCAGGTTGGTACAGTAGGGTCAGGTGCTGTTGCAGCTTGCACAAGTGACACTGACATGCCATTAACCTTGCTGGTGTGCTTCCCATGACTCCTGCAGCTCCTCCTGGTGTTCCTCCTTCAGCTCCCTGTGTCTGGTGTCAGACACCTATGCAGCTCCACGACAGGGCACCAGTGTTTCTGGAAGAACATCCACATCATGGAGAGGGGAGAGGGAGATAGATGCAGATTTCAAATGTCCTTGTGAGTTCTAGGTTGTCCTCCCTCATTTCCATCTTTTCTTTTCCACTGTCCATTTTGCTGACCTCAGGTCCCAAACCCAAGGCAATAGTCTTACATAGACTGCTTAACAATAGCTGTGTACAGTCTAATCCCTAGGATAGTTCTCCTTTTCCTGAGACTTGATACAGTCATCGTTTCTAGTTCTTCTGTCAATAACTCTCAGCTCTCAACGGTATTTGCCTCCTTTCTCAGTAAGATAGGCTGTTACACTGCCACCCTGGCCATCCCCTCTCTTCTCCCTTCTCACCTCTTCTATCAGCTATTTATTTTTACATTGTCAAGTGCGGTGGTAATACATCCTGTCCTAAAACCATAATGAACTTTCTTCTTCCTTGTCTATGGTCCATTCTAAAAGGTGAAAACTATCAAGCAGCATTTAGAGTAGTGTATTGTGTGTGGGTAAATGGGCACAAGGCCCAGTGATGGGCTATGAATATATTTCCTTTCCTGCATGTCAAGGACAGACACCTGTGCAACTCAAGGGACAACATTTTTAGCCCCAGGGTCAAATACATTTTCTTGTTTTATGGGCTACCACTTGCTCAAATGCATCTTATCTCTTACGTTGTTTCATTTCTGGACCATGACTTCTTGTTTAATGGCTTGTTTTTCCCAGAGGTTTTTTGCTTTCTTTTTTCTACTTGGGCAAGAAAACTAGGCCTTTGGTATCATGTCCCAGTTATCATTGATCTTCTTAGTCATTTTATATGTTGCTTAGAATACATTCTAGGGACTAGCAATTGGCGTAATGGCTATGTCACTGGACTCTCGTGCAGTGCAGTCAGCAATGGTTCGAGTCCTGGACCTGGTGGCTTAAACTCATGCTGGGTGCATATGGGCGCATGCCCAAGATCCCGAGAGGAGAATGGAGGAGAAGGAATTGCAGTATGACCATTCCCCCTGGGGGTGTGCGTGTGATTTCTCGCTTTCTGTCTCTGTCTCTTTCTATCTTTCTGGCGAGCGACGTGCCCTACAGCAAAAACCTCTTAAAAAACCCAAAAAGAAAACATTCTATTCTTTTAAGAGACATTCTCAAGGCCAGCAGATGACACAGTAGTTAGGGGTGTTGGACTCTCACATGGCCAACAGCAGTTCGAGTCCCCAATCTGATGACTTCAAAGTAACATGAGAGGAGAATAGAGGAAAAGGGATTGCAGTGTGTCAGTCTGCTCTTGGGGGGTGATTTCTCACTTTCCCTCTTACAGTCTCTGTCTCTCTCTCTAGCGAGTGCATGCACTCTAACACAAAAACTCTTAACAGAAAGAGTGAATTGGATCTGAAATAAATTAATGAGTCTTTTAGGGACAGCGTCTCTCCCGGGGTTTCCCCCCCCCCCCCTTTGGATCTTTGGGTTAATTCTCCCTTATCTTGTATTCTTACATAACTCTTGTTCCCTTAATGTTCACTCGAGCGTTGCTGGAGTACATTATCACTTAGCTTATCCACGAGACACGCACAAGAGGTAAATACCAAGCACTTATGTGAGGACTTACTAGCTGTGTGATTCGAGCACATTCCTAACTTCTTTGTACTTCAACTTTTCAACTGCAAAATGGGAATTATGCCACATACCTCATGGAGTCACTCTGAAGATTATATTTGATAACATTTGTAGAGTGCTGAACAAATTTTGGCTTATTTTCCCCTAATTAATCCACTTTTTTTGCTAAGAGATCTTAAAACACTCACATTGTATATGGAATCAAGCTCAAATTCTTTTTTTTTTTTTTTTTTGGAGAGGTTTTTGCTATAGGGCACGTGCGCTCGCCAGACGGAGACAGG
>NW_006208456.1:3569101-3579411 GCF_000334495.1 Tupaia belangeri chinensis
ACAGCGTCTCTCCCGGGGTTTCCCCCCCCCCCCCTTTGGATCTTTGGGTTAATTCTCCCTTATCTTGTATTCTTACATAACTCTTGTTCCCTTAATGTTCACTCGAGCGTTGCTGGAGTACATTATCACTTAGCTTATCCACGAGACACGCACAAGAGGTAAATACCAAGCACTTATGTGAGGACTTACTAGCTGTGTGATTCGAGCACATTCCTAACTTCTTTGTACTTCAACTTTTCAACTGCAAAATGGGAATTATGCCACATACCTCATGGAGTCACTCTGAAGATTATATTTGATAACATTTGTAGAGTGCTGAACAAATTTTGGCTTATTTTCCCCTAATTAATCCACTTTTTTTGCTAAGAGATCTTAAAACACTCACATTGTATATGGAATCAAGCTCAAATTCTTTTTTTTTTTTTTTTTTGGAGAGGTTTTTGCTATAGGGCGCGTGCGCTCGCCAGACAGAGACAGAGAGACAGAAAGTGAGAAATCACCCCCCCGGGGGGATGGCCACGCCGCAATCCCTTCTCCTCCATTCTCCTCTCGGGATCTTGGGCACACACACACACGTGCCTGGCGTGATTTTTAAGCCACTGTGGTCGCGGGATGCGAACTGTGGTCGACTACATGGGAGTCCAGCGACATAGCCATTACGCTAACTGCTGGTTCTCAAGCTCAAATTCTTTAACAAGGTCCAAAGCCCTCCATAATTGAATCCCAATGGACCGTTCATCAGATTTATTCCCCACTACTCCTTTCAGGTAACTTGTGCCCTGCTAAACTCTTCGCCCAGCACACCGTGTCTTCCCGTCATCAGGACTTGATGCTCTCTGCTCCCCCTGTCTGCAAAATCTTTTTCAGAATGTCTGGGTATCCAAACTCTATATTTCCCTTCTCAAGTGCTTTCTTTTACAGGCAAACTTCTCTATCTCCATCTACATCCAGTCTGGTCTCTCCTCTGGCTTTTATCCCTTCCACTGAGTATCACACTTGGCAGGCTGCCTGGAGGTGGACCAGACTCTTTCATTGCTTCTCTTCAGATAGGGCGGCCATGGTATTGAATGAGTTTCGGGATCCAGGATGCCTCTGGGCAGTGTTTTCAGAGGGTCAAAATACCGCTGCTTCCTTTCTCTCTCCTACTAATGTAGCATTACAGCCCCGTAAGCAGCAGCCCCCCCAATTCCAGCAAGAGTCCACTTTATTTATTTATTTATGTATTTATGTAAGAGGTTTTTGCTATAGGGTGCGTGTACTCACTGTAAAGACAGAGAGAGAGAGAGAGAGAGCGCGCCAAAGTGAGAAATCACCCCCCCTGGGGAGGATGGCCACATCGCAATCCCTTCTCCTCCATTCTCCTCTCGGGATCTTGGGCACGCATGCACACTCACAGGCTGTACTTAAGCTGCCCAGTCTGGGTCTCGAACTGCAGTCGACGAGGTGGGAATTCAGTGACCTAGCCATTACATCATCTGCTGGTCCCAGGTCCACTCTATTTTAAGGAAATAAAAATACCTCTTTGATGAGACATCATGGCCTCTGGGAAAATGCTCTGCCATCAAATCTCTTTTGTGCTGGGGTTTAGTTAAAGAAGTAACGTGCACATACCCCATATCACGTTAGGTATAACTTACTATTAAAACTGGTATTCACCCACTCACTTATTCGCTCTCTCATGTATTTATTCACTCACTCCTCAATGATTCTCCAAATACACTAGACAACTCTGGTGTGCCAGGCACTGTGGAGGGCTCGGGGACACGGGGAGGAAAGACATAAGCCCTGACCCTGGGGAAATTACGACCAGCTTAGAGTGGTTTACAGATCGCTTTCCAACCGTGAGGTCAGCTGACAGCACGACGCTGGAGCACATTTGATGGCAGGAGGGGTGAGAGGTTGGCTATGTGACTGGGGTTGTGCTGGAGGAGACAGTGAAGAGCTCGGCAGCCTGGGGGAAAGGATCCACAGAGATGCTGGGACAGAATTTTCTCTGCCTCACAGTTTATCCCTTAGGTGGGATGGAGCCTGCTTGGCCAAGCCTTGGCAGAAAGCTGAGGAGGAGTGGAAGGGAAGCTGATGCAAACAAGGTCCTTCCCCATCCTATTCATGTGCCATACTCTCTCCTGACCCAGGTGAGACCGTGGGCAGCCTCTTAGACTGTTACCTGAGAGGGAGCCACAGAGAAAGGAAAATCTCTTAGTCATTGAGTTGTGTTTCCAGCAATTTCTTCTCATTTTCAGGGTGGACATGGGAGACGTGGGAGAAAAAGAGCGTCCTGAGCTGGTGCTCATCCCAGGCCCTGCTCTTCAGAGTCTCCCTGACCTGGACGGAAGCACAGGGCGTCTAGCAGTGGGGTGCAGCTCTTGGGGTTGTGTGTTTCTGAGCAGACGTTGCAGCCTATTAAAGGCTGAATTCCGTCTAGTGGTCACATCCTGGACTGGCTGCCCCATGGCAGACAAAGCTCTTTTTGTAATCAGAGGGACCAAGGGAAGGGGGAAGCTGAGTGCTTAATGTGGCCAACCAACTTCCAGCCTATATCAATAAATTTCTCCCTGGACCTTTTCAAAACAAAGCTTTGCTAATGTGGAGCTGTGGGGGCTGTGGGGCTATGGGACTGCGGGTGCTAGCTGAGGCCTGGAACTGCCCACAGATTCAGGTTCTCTGCCCTTGACCAGGGCCAGCGCCGAGGTAAACAAGGGCTCAGGCTGTGGGGTCTTGGGACCCAAATCTTCTAACTGGGCCTTGTTGCTATCAGCCCTATCCTGGAGGAAGCAGTCTAGGGGACCTACCCCCACTCAAATCAAAGACCACAGATTCTTGCAACTGGAAGGGTTTTTGGAGATAGCCAGTCCAACCCTTTTATTTCACTGGGCAGGGGAGGGGGAGTGAGGGAGGAAGATTTGGGGCCTGTGTGATTTATAGAGATAGTGACTGGGCTGGGGCTAGACTCCAGACCTTCAGCTCTCCATGTTGCACATGAAGAGGACCAACAGAACATCTAGAAACCCTGCATAGTCATAGTATATAAGCTCTCTCTAGAGTTACTTCATGTGAGCCTCAGAACAACTTTAAGAGACGTCGTCCCACTTTGTGGGTGAGGGAAATGGATACAGAGAAATAAACGCGGTGTTTGCAAAAGTACACAACCAGGTAGTGGTGGAGTTGTGTCTCAAACTCATGTCTTCCAGTTCCGAATCCTGTTCTCTTTCCTTTTTTGCCATGAGAAAAACATGTGAAATGCTTTGAAAACTGTAAAGCCATGTGATATATAAGATACTGGTTACTACCAGCACTGTTGGCACCTCCAACCCTGCCATTGCCACAAATATCATCCCAACCACCACCACCGTCACTGCCACTGTCACCATGACCACCACCTCCGTCACTGCCATCAACACCTCCACCATCATTAGCATCACCGCCGTCACACTGGCATCACCACTACCACCATCGTCACTACCACACTATCCCCACCACCACCACCAGTGCCGTAACCACGATCTCCACCATCATGTGCATCACCATTATCACCATACCATCACCACCGTCGCTGGTGCCATTTCCCCCATTGCTACCATTGCTACTAATACCTTCAGAGCTAAACCTTAAGGCTGTTTGTATAACTGCAGCCTCGATACTCTTTTTTACTTTTTTTGAGAGATTTTTGCTATAGGGTACATGGGATCACCAGAAAGACAGAGACAGAGAGAGGCAGAAAGCGAGAATCACCCCCAGGGGGGATGGCCACGCCGTAATCCCGTTTCCTCTCGGGATTTTGGGCATCCACACACATGCGCCTGGCATGAGTTTTAAGTCGCCGGTTCTGAGACTTGAACTGCAGTCAACTACAGTGAAGTAACTGTTATGCCATCTGCTGGTCCCCTCAATACTCTTATAAGAGCTAAGTGACTGGAAGATTCAACTAATCCAGGCCCTTGATCCTCAAAGTGTGATTCATGAATCAATAGCATTAACATTCTGTGGGAGCTGGTTAGAAAGGCGGAATCTCGACCTTCCCCACAGGCCTACTGAACCGTCATTCCCATTTTGACAAGATACCCAAGTAGTTCGTTTGCATATTAAAGTGTGCGAGGCAATTGCTTGAGAGGGTTCTGAAAACCTACAGAATCCCCGGAGGAGATGGGTTTATGCCAGAAGCTCTGCTAGTGTGGCTCATTGACCCCCGCTCTCCCAGCCCCATAGGAGAGGTCAAAGAGCAGCTCCCAGGCTCTGTGTTTCTGGTGTGTTCCAGAGAACAGCTTGCAGGCCACTGGGATAGCGCAGGACTCAGCCAGCCACAGGAGGAGAAATAGTCACATGGCTTATCTCTTGACAGCTGGAAAATGAAGGAAGAACTAGTCCCAGTCAGAGGTCAGGATGATGCCCGTGCTTGTTACCAGTGTCATAAGTTTGCCTTCCCTCCCCTCCACCCCATCTCGAATTCGGAAAGGACTCAGCTGAAGCTCCTCGTCCTGTGACACCTTCTGTACACACCTGAGGCTTCCCAGGGGCACAGGGACTACTCGGGAAGGGGTGGGGTATGGAGCTCATTTGAGTTGCAATTGTCGGTACAGACAAAAATCTGTCAGAGGGACCAGCAGTTAGCAATGGCTATGTCGCTGGACTCCCACGTAGTCGACCACGGTTTGCGTCCTGGACCTGGAGGCTTGAAATTCATGCCAGGTGAGTGTGCGTACGTGCCCAAGATCCCGAGAGGAGAATGGAGGAGAAGGGATTGCGGCGTGGCCATCCCCCCTGGAGGTGATTTCTCAGTTTCTGTTTCTCTGTCCCTCTCTGTCTGTCTGGCAAGCACACGCACCCTATAGCAAAAACCTCTCCAAAAAAAAAAAGAAAAAAAGAAAAAAAAAAAAGAAAAGAAAAATCAGTCAGAAAGTGAACACTGTCTTAGACCCCAGTCAGCTGTTCTTTGTTCTGTCACTATGACAGCAAAGAAGCGCTTTGGAGAGACTAAAATGATATGCATTAGGGGAGGCATAATAGACCTAAATGATTTCAAAGACAGTCAATGAAGTCAGCTCTGCCGTGATTTACGGGGCTGTGGCCTGAGGAAAGTTACCTAACCGACTTGTGAACCAGTGTTCCCACCTACTGTAAATGGGGATAATATAGCGTTGTCGGGCAGTTAGATGAATTAATACAAGCAAAGTATTTACTATGTGCTTGGCACATCGTAAGTGCTCGGCGTGTGTTATTCATTATTATTACTAGAGGAATAAGTGAAAATAATAAGCATTTATGGAACACGTTCAGCCAAGCCATTGTGGGTGCCAGGAGCTTTAGGAGATACAAGAGTTTAAAGAAACGAGATGCAGATCCTGTTCATAAGATGCTTTTAGTATAGAAGAAGGGAAGAAACTAACGTGTCAAATGAGGGATACAGGCACCAGCAGTTAGCGTAATGGCTATGTCACTGGACTCCCACGTAGTCGACCACAGTTCGCATCCCGGACCTGGTGGCTTAAAACTCACACCGGGCACGTGTGCGTGCGTGCCCAAGATCCCGAGAGGAGAATGGAGGAGAAGGGATTGCAGTGTGACCATCCCCCCTGGGAGGTGATTTCTTGCTTTCTGTCGCTCTGTCTCACTCTGTCTGGCGAGTGCACACGCCCTATAGCGAAAACCTCTCAAAAAAAAAAAAAAAACCCTCTAAAAAAAAAAAAAAAAAAAAGTGAGGGGTACCAAAGTGAGACCAATAAAATCCTGAGTTTTAAGGAAGGGGATCGGATCCCAGAAGGGGAAGAGCAGAAATCAGGCCAGAAGCTGAACATTCTGAGATCTCAGAGATAGGAAAATTACCTTAAGTAATTTGGGGCAGTTGGAAAGTGAAAGTTTTTCAGGTTAGAGGCCTGGTGTGTGTATGTGAGTGTGTGCACACCCACTCATAAAAAGAAAGGCCAACTTTTTTAAGAAAAGAGAGAAAGAAATTTTTCCACCACCTCCCTATAACCCCATTCCACTCGGCAGTTTCATGAATTCATTAGCACATCAGGTATGGCACCTTCGTTTCAGTAACCACAACTCCCAGGATAACTTGGGGAACTCTAGAGGCCAGCTTTTTCTGTCACAGAAAGAGCCAGGCAGAGATTTCCAGGTCAGAGCAGAGCTGGTACCTCCCCCTTTAGGAGTGAAAGGGGGACCCAACCCCCTGAAACCAGAAGGAATTTGGCTCAGGGACAATTTCATGGAGGCTGACTTATGCATAAGTTATTAAAGTATAGCTGTTTTTGTTTTTTTTAATTAATTAATCAATTTTATTCATTCATTTTTTTAATTGACCAGAGAGACACAGAGAGAGAGAGAGTGAGAGAGTGTGAGAGGGGGAAGGTGAGAAAGCAAGCCACCAGGTCTAGGACTCGAATCGTGGTCAGCCATGGGGAATGTCCAGCGTCATAACCACCATGCCACCTGCTGATGCCAGTATAGCTGTTTTTTAAAATCATGACTAAGAGGGGCCAGCAGACGGCATAGTAGTTGCGTTACTGGACTCCCACATGGCTGAGCGTGGTTTGAGTTCCAGACCCAGTGGCTTGAAAATCATCCTGGGCATGTGTGTATGTGTGCCCAAGATCTGGGAAGAGAAGGGATTGATGTGTGGCCATCACCTCTCCTCCGGGGGATGATTTTTCACTTTATGTCTCTCTGGCAAGTGCAAGCACCCTATAGCAAAAATCTCTTAAAAAACAAGCAATCGAAAAACTAAAATAAAATCATGATGAAGGAAAAAAGGGGAGGGGAACTTTAGCCTGATTTAGAATAAACTATTTTGAGCCTGCATGGTTAAATCTCAGTTACCTAGCACCCCAAAAGGATTTTCAAAGAGTTCTAAGGTCTAATCACTTGGAGTCCAAGGTTAAAGTTATCTTTATGAGTTTTGTTTTGTTTTGGAGAGATTTTCGCTATAGGGCGCGTGCACTCGCCAGACAGAGAGAGACAGAGAGACAGTAATCGAGAAATCACCCCCCGGGGGAGATGGCCACGCCGCAATCCCTTCTCCTCCATTCTCCTCTCAGGATCTTGGGCATGCATGCACACGCGCCTGGCGTGAGTTTTAAGCCACCGGGTCCGGGACGCAAACCGCGGTTGACTACGTGGGAGTCCAGCGACACAGCCATTACGCTAACTGCTGGCTCCCTCTTTATGAGTTTTTCAAAGGTTCATGAATTCGCTTTTACTTTGCTTAGGAGACTATTTGGAGCATGTTTTGGTAATTTCTTGATGACTTAGTGGCTTATCATATAATCTTATATAGAGGAGGACTTGACTTCACCTTAAGTAGTTGTAGACTGTATTTTGAATTTTATTGAAATATGATTTTGTTGAAATATAATTTAATATAACTTTATCGAAAGAAAAGTAGAGTTCTGGATCCTGTTTTTATAAGAAAAAGCTGAACAAACTGAAAATGAATGACTTTCCTTGGACCATCGGAGAAGATAGGTTGCGAGGCAACGCACCGCCCTGAACTCTCGAGAGACCAGGTGAATGCAGAGAAATACAGCTGACATCATCTCACCTGGAGCAGAAGCTGCTGGAGGCACATGCTGGCAGGAACACGTAAATGACAATTTGGAAAATGGATGGAGGTGGGTTGTAGACTACTGTGAATCCTGGGGACTGCAGTCTTCGGAGTTCCCACACTCTTACGGGTTTTACCTCCAAGAACTCCACCAGATTCTCAAAATGAAGAGCCAAGGAAGAGTACCTGTGGCTCTGGCAGTGGGAGGGGGTATTTCTGTGTTGAGATGTACTCAGGACAGTCCCCATAACAAAGGCCAGCCTCTCCAAGGGAAAAGGCTACCAGAATCTTAGCTTACTTTGGAGAAAGACATATACTCAACTCCAGATTCCTTTAAACCTATTGCCTAACTTAAAGGGAGAGAGCAAGCTAAGGAACTTTAAACAAAACTTCTGAATTTTTGCTATAAGGCGCATATGGTTGCCAGAGAGACAGAGAGAGGGAAAGTGAGAAAGCACCTTCCAGGGAGACGGCCGCACTGCAATCCCTTCTCAAACTCTCTGGATTTTGGACATGCAGCACATGTGCCTGGCAGGATTTTTCGTCACTGGGTATAGGACTTGAACCTTGCTGTTAGCCATGTGGGATCTAGCACCTTAACCACTACTGCCTGCTGGTCTGACTAAAAAAACCTTTTTTGAAATCATAGCCTAGGCACATATACCCACTAAAAAACTGATATTAAACTGTAAAATTATGCAACACTTTCCTTTCTTTTTTTTTGGGGGGGGGAGAGATTTTTCACTATAGGGTGTGTGCGCTCGCCAGACAGAGAGAAACAGAGACAGAAAGCGAGAAATCACCCCCCAAGGGGGATGGTCACGCCGCAATCCCTTCTCCTCCATTCTCCTCTCGGGATCTTGGGCACGCGCGCACACGCGCCCTGCGTGAGTTTTAAGCCACCGGGTCCGGGACGCGACCCGCAGTCGACTACATGGGAGTCCAGTGACATAGCCATTACGCTAACTGCTGGTTCCCGCAACACTTTCCTTTCTGACAACCCCCCACAATGTAGGTCTCTAGTATAATAACAGTGGATTATAGATAAAAGAGCTGCAAGGTGCAGATTCTAAGGAAGAGATTTTAGGGAAGCCCAAAGGCAATAAAGGAGACAAAAACAAGGACACTAGAGCAATTTGAAGTCTTGGGCACCAACAGTTACAGCAAAACATTAAATACAGTACAGCTCCTAGCCAGACCAACGTAAAACCTGATACTGAGGCTTTTGATGTCAGTTTCTATTACCCTATACATCATGTAGAATTTTCAACAATATCAAATCATAATACTAAGAGGCAATAAAAAACACAATTTAAAAAGACAAAGTATCAGAACCAGAGTCAGATATGTTGCAGATTTTGAGTTTATCTGAGAATTTTAAACAATTAATGGTAAAGTCTTTAATGGAAAAAGTAAACAATAGAAAGAACATATGGACCCGAAGGACTTCAAAACGTTTGTGGAGGGCCAGCCCTGTAGTGCAGCAGTTCAGCATAGCGTGCAGGGAGTTAGATGCCATTCAGTGGGCTGTGATCTTGAGTCCTGGCTTTGGCAGCTTGAAAAATGTACTGGAACAGCACATGGTGTAATGGTTATGTCGCTGAACTCCCACATGACTGACCATGGTTCAAGTCCTGGACCTGGCAGCTTGAAACTCACCCTGGGTGCATGTGTGTGCATGCCCAAAGTCCTGAGAGGACAATGAAGGAGAAGGGATAGTGGTATGGCCACCCCCACCACCACCACCACTGCCCCAGAGGGATGGTTTCTTGCTTTCTGTCTCTCTCTGTCTTTCCGGTGAGTACATGTGCCCTATAGCAAAAATCTCTCTCTAAAAAATAAATTAAAAAGAGAAAAAACTGCATTGGGCATGTGTGCACGCATTATGCACGCCCCGAATCCTGACAGGAAGGGGAGAAAAGTATTGCAGTGTGACTATGACCAGTAGGGGGGTTCTTTCTCTCTCTCTTTCTCTGGCAAGTATATGTGCTCTCCAGCAAGAAAGAAAAGAAAAGAAAGAAAATTGGGCGGGGCCAGTGGGTGGCGTGGTGGTTAAGGCACTGGACTCCCACAGGGCCAACTACTGTTCAAGCTCAAGACCTAGAGGCTTGAAAATCACACCGGTACGTGTGAGTATACACCCAAAATCTCAGGAGGATGGTGGAGAAGGTATTGCATCATGGCCACCCCCTCACCCCGGGGATGATTTCTCACTTTCCTTCTCACTGTCTCTCTGTCTCTCTCTGGCAAGCACATGCACCCTATGGCAAGAATTAAAAAAATAAAATTAGAAGATAACATATATATTTTTTCTTTTTTTGGAGGGGTTTTTGCTATAGGGCGCGTGCGCTCGCCAGACAGACAGAGAGAGACATAGAGACAGAAAGCGAAAAATCACCTCCCAGGGGGATGGCCACGCCGCAATCCCTTCTCCTCCATTCTCCTCTTGGGATCTTGGGCACGCACGCACACGCGCCTGGCGTGTTTTAAGCCACAGGTCCGGGACGCGAACTGTGGTTGACTACATGAGAGTTCAGCAACATAGCTGTTACGCTAACTGCTGGTTCCCAAGAAGATAAAATTTTTGAAATACATGCATAATTTTTCCATAGTACACGTTTTCGATAAACTTTTTGAAGACTCCCTCATATCAGCAGAGAGTTGGAAACTCTAAAAGAATCAGAAGGATGGGAACCAGCAGTTAGCGTAATGGCTGTGTCGCTGGACTCCTACGTAGTCGACCGTGGTTTGCGTCCCCGACCCGGGGGGT
>NW_006208456.1:3579608-3580709 GCF_000334495.1 Tupaia belangeri chinensis
AATGTAAGAAGTCAAAAACATTGCAATAGAAATGAAGAATGCCTTTGACAGGCTCATTAGCAGACTGGATTGGCTGATGAAAGAGTCTGTGAGCTCAAAATACGTTAGCAGAAATTTTCCAAACTGAAATGTGAGAGATTAAGAGGGAAAAAAAAAAAGAATTAAAGAAACTCCCCAAACAACAAAAAATCCCCAGATCCCAGGTTGCAGGTTACAAGGTTACTGTACAAGAGTCGATTGCTTTCCTATACACTAACAATGAAAAATTGAAGTTTAAAAATATATATAATCTACAATAGCATAGATTAAATGAAATACTTAGGAACAAGTCTAGCAAAATACGTACAAGATCTATATGTGGAAAGCATAAAGCTGATGAAAAAAATAAAAGAAAATCTAAATAAATGGAGAGCTATCCTGCGTTCCTGGATCAGACTAAATGTTGTTAAGAAGTTCTTCTCCCGAGCTTCATCTATAGATTTGACATAATCACAATCAATGCTCAGTGAACTATTTTGTAGATTTGAGTAAATGCAAAAGACCTAGAATAGCTAACACAGTACCGAAGAAGAACAAAATCAGAAGGCTCACAATAGCAGGTATTAAGATTTATAATCAGGGTCAGCAGGTGATGGAGTGGTTAAGGCCCTGGATCCCACATGACAGATAGTGTGCCCAAAATCCCAGGAGAATGGAGAAGGGATTACCGTGTGGTCATCCCCTCATGGGGGTGATTTCTCTTTTTCCATCTCACTGTCTCTCCCTGTCTCCCTCACAGTGAGCACACGTATGCACCCTACAGCAAAAACCTTAAAAAATATTAAAAATTTGGAATGACATAAATATAGTCAAATTATCTTTTTTCTTTCTTTCTTTCTTTTTTGGGGGGAGATTTTTGCTATAGGGTACGTGCACTCGCCAGACAGAGAGAGACATAGAGACAGAAAGTGAGAAATCACCCCCCCGGGGGGATGGTCACACCGCAATCCCTTCTCCTCCATTCTCCTCTCGGGATCTTGGGCACACACACACACACGCCCTGCGTGAGTTTTAAGCCACCGGGTCTGGGACGCAAACCACGGTCGACTACGTGGGAGTCCA
>NW_006208456.1:3581529-3588174 GCF_000334495.1 Tupaia belangeri chinensis
GGATTACCGTGTGGTCATCCCCTCATGGGGGTGATTTCTCTTTTTCCATCTCACTGTCTCTCCCTGTCTCCCTCACAGTGAGCACACGTATGCACCCTACAGCAAAAACCTTAAAAAATATTAAAAATTTGGAATGACATAAATATAGTCAAATTATCTTTTTTCTTTCTTTCTTTCTTTTTTGGGGGGAGATTTTTGCTATAGGGTACGTGCACTCGCCAGACAGAGAGAGACATAGAGACAGAAAGTGAGAAATCACCCCCCCGGGGGGATGGTCACACCGCAATCCCTTCTCCTCCATTCTCCTCTCGGGATCTTGGGCACACACGCACACGCACCCGGCATGAGTTTAAGCCACCAGGTCCAGGACGTGAACCGCGGTCGACTACGTGGGAGTCCAGCGACATAGCCATTACGCTAACTGCTGGTTCCCAGTCAAATTATCTTTGAGAAAGGAAAAAAGACAACATAGTGGAGAGAAGATAGTCTTTTCAACAAATGGTGCTGAACAACACTAGATGTTTGTACACAATACAAATTTTCCTTTAAATCTAGATACAGACTTTCTACCTTCCACAAAATTTAGCGCATAATGGATCACAGACCTAAATATGAAATACAAAACTATAAAACTTCCAGAAAATAAAAGCATAGGAGGAAATCTACAGGCTGCTGAGTTTGGCAATAAGAAAACAACCCAACTTAAAAGTGAACAAAATATCTGAATAGTCATTTTGCCAAAGAAGATATGTGAATCACAACTAAGCACAGGAAACGGTGCTCAGGCCAGCCTCAAAGCACAGCAGTTAAGTCCCACGCGCAGAGAGCTGGATTTCACGTGGCCAACGACGTTTTGAATCTTGTCTCTGGTGGCTTGAAAAACAGGCTGAGCATGTTTGCATGCATGCCCCAAATCTAGATGAGATGAAGAAAATGAAGAAAAAAAGGATTATAGTGTGACCATATCCCATTGGGGGTGCTTTTTCTCTCTGTCTGGTGAGCTCATGCACCTTCAAAAAAGAAAAGAAAAAAAAAGATGCTCAACATTATCATTAGGAGATTGCAAATGAGAACAACAGTGAGATACTACTACATACTCACTAGAATGGAAAATAAAGAAGAAGGTAAAAACCTGACAGTACTAAATGCTGGTGAGAATGTGGACTATCAGAAACTCTTATTCGTTGTTAGCGGAAGTGGGAAGTGGGCAGCCACTTTGAAAGAAAGCTTGGCAGTTGCTTACAAAGCTAAACATCGTTTTACATATAATCCAACAACTGTTTCTAGCTATTTACCAAATAAATTGAAAACTTGTGCCTGCACCACAGCCCATATGTGAATACTTACGGCAACTTTATTCATAATCACCCCAAATTGGAAGCAACCAACATACCCTTCAACAGGAGAATGAATAAACAAACTGTAGCACATCGATACAATGGAATATTACCCAACAATAAAAAGAAATGAGCTATCAAGTCATGGAAAGATAGGATGGAATCTTAAATGCACGTTGTTAAGTGAAAGACGTCAGTGTGAAGAGTCTACTTACTGTATGATTTCAATGATAGGACATTCTGGAAAAGCCCAAACTACAAAGATAATAAAAAGATCAATGGTTGCCAGGGATTTGGGGGAAAGGGAAGAGAGCCATATATAGGTGAAACATGGTGGATGCTTTTAGGAGGCGAAGACTATTCTGTGTGCTACTATAATGGACACATGGCATCACACATTTGCCGAAACCAACAGAACTTTACAGGACAAAGGGTGAATGTACACACATATTAAAAATGTTATACAGTTAGACATCTCCGGATGGAATACAGGCAAAGGAATCTAACTATTACAAGTTCACAACCTCACTGAAGAGAACGGGAGTAACAGGTGCTGACCTACGTTAGGGTGCGAGTAGTCTGTGAGACTAAAGGTAAGGGAACTCTACTGTGGTTGGTCAAGTTGTCATCCAAGGAGGTGTCAGTTATCAATTCTGACACTGCTAGACATAGGAGGGAGTCCTGAGCATGCTCAGGGAAATTGGTATTATGAAAAAAACATGAATTTCAAAATTTGTTTCCACCAAAATAAACTCACATTTCATTCCATTTCTCCGTGAACTTTTTGAATCCCCTCACATATACAAGAATTAAAGAATTAAGCAATTTGTTGGCAGTTGATGGGAACCAGGTTTCTCACTTTTGGGGTGAGAGTTCTCAGGTAAGCAAGGGAAGAAGCTAGAATGATCCATATGGTAACAGATGAGTTGAAGACAAATGTGTAAACTCTTGTTTAGGTTAATGTGGATCCATATTATTAGGCATAGAAGTATTTTTATGTATCTGTCTATATACAAGTCAATATTCACAAATATATTCGCTTGCTTTGTCCGCTGTGAGGCCCTCGAAGCAACAACAGCCCAGCAGCAATGAGCACACTTCCCACCCAGATCTTGGTTTTTAACATCTTTCTACAATAAAAGAGACTGGAGCCCCTTGGAGAAATGGCTGATTCTAGGACGGGAGCAGGAAACATAAAAGGTGAGCCTGGAGACTCTTGCAGTGCTAGAAAATAAGAAGGGCTTTTAAAAAATCTACATTGATGGGAGTCTGACAAAAAACAAACAAACGAAGAACTAACTGAAAGAACTCTCATGACCCAAACTGAGACGATCTGAACAACAAAATTAAATAGTATTTAATTATAACTCAAAGTGTGAAATAAAGATCCATGAGTCCATACTGATACAAGCAAATGAGTATGTACAGAGAGTAAGGAAGAAGAGGGAAATCTCCTATGCAGAAAATTTCAAATCATTTACAAAGACACTTCACCTTCAAGGAGATGAAACAAAATTCCCCACCCCATAAATGTGGGTTGTGCATGGTAAATTCCTTTAAAGATACAATATAGAGGGCCAGCAGGTGGTGTGGTGGTTAAGCTGTTGGACTCCCACACGGCAAACCTCAGTTTGAGTCCCAGACCTGGCGGCTTGCTCTCTCTCTCTCTCTCTCTCTCTCTCTTTCATGCCTGTCATGCCTTATAGCAAAATTAATTCTTTTTTTTTTTTTTTTTCCTGTAGGGCTTATGTGCTCACTATGAGAGACAGAGAAAAAGAAAGTGAGAAATTACTCCGTGGGAGGAATGGCCATGCTGCAATCCCTTCTCCGTTCTTCTCGTGGGATTTTGGGCATGCATGCACACGCTCCTAGTGTGTAAATAAATAATTTTTTCTTCTTTTTTTTGGGAGAGGTTTTTGCTATAGGGCGCATGTGCTCGCCAGAAAGACAGACAGACAGAGAGACAGAAAGCGAGAGATCACCCTCCAGAGGGGATGGCCATGCCGCAATTCTCTCTCCTCCATTCTCCTCTCGGGATCTTGGGCAGGCACACACACGTGCCCAGCATGAGTTTAAGCCACTGGGTCCAGGACTCGAACCACGGTCGACTATGTGGGAGTCCAGCGACATAGCCATTACATCACTGCTGGTCCCATAAATAAATAATTTTAAAAAATAAATATGGTACCAGGGCTGGCAGATGGTGTGGTAGTTAAGGGTGCTGGAATCCCACATGGCCACAGCGGGTGGAGTCTGCTTTCTCACTTTCTCTCTCGCTCTCTCTTTCTGTCTCTCTCTGGTCAAATTTAAATAAGTAAATAAATAAAGTTAAATACAATAATTTTTTTTAAAAAAATAAAAGTGATACAACACGGAAAGAGGGAGACTAAGGGGACATGCAATTAAGTGTAATGAGACCTATTGGATGGGATCCTGGAATTGAATGAGGACATGAGGTAAAATAGGTAAAAGCTAAGGGAATCTGAACAGAGTAAAATTTTAGTTTCACACACACACACACACACACACACACACAGGTATTGGGTAATTTTGGCTTCATATTGCTATCTGGGTGCCTTAAGATACTTCTTTCCCTTTGTAATCAACCTGCCTACTTAGAAATAAAATTTGTTCAAATCGTATATAAAGCAAGAATGAATAACCCCAGCATGAGGGCCAGAAGGGATTTCCTATAAATTATATGCATTAATGCATGGCATTTATGACACCCATTTGACTTTTTGTGGAACTTTAAAGGGGTTAAGTCTTCATTCTCAGTTATGTAAAAGTATAAAACAATCATAATTTACATTTTTATGAAGCAATTTTTGATTTGAGAAGTGCTTCTCGTTCATTAGTTCATTTCAACCTCTCAGCAATTCTGTCTAGTAGGCAGGGCAGGGATTTTTATCTTCATTTTATAGAGGAAGAAAGGATATTCAGAGAGGCTAATTGGCCAGCTCCGGTCAGAGACTTGTGAATTTACCAGATGGCTGAATTCCATACAGGTGAGGTGTGTCCACTTACGTGAAAAAAAAAAAAAAAAAAAAACAAAGAGTTTGAAACAAAGTCGGATACTTTTGAATATCTGCTTGTGGGTTTGGGGCCTAGGGTTTGTTTTGTTTGGGGCCTTAGAGACTGGAGATTGATGTGCTACTTACGACAATGAGGAAGGGTTTGATTCCTCTCTGCTCTGTGAGATGTTGGCAGTCCCAGGCTCTCGCTGGAGCAGAGCGAAGACCTCGTCCAGCCCTGTCTTGGGCCTATAGCACTGGTTTCCTCCTGATGCCTGGTCTGCCACAGCCTTTTGCCCTTTTCTGGAAGCTTGGAGCTCTGGTAGGGTAGGGGGTCCGAGCCAGTGAGTTGACCTTGAAGCCTCTGGTGGAGAGGTGGGAGAAGGATAGCCCTTCCTTCTCGGCTCACTCACCTAGAACCTGATGCTCACATTAGGGTCCCTATATGGGAGCAGACCCCTTCAATAGGGGACTAGGACTCTCAATAGCCCTGGTGAACCCCTCTGACAGCACACCTCCAGGGACCCCTGCTCTGTTCCAGCAGAGAGTCTATACAGAGGAGACTGCATGAGCCCTGGGCCACTTGGAACACAGCCAATGGACCAAGAGCTATTTGAGATGTTCACTGTTTAGCATCCTCCAGAGAAGCAGTAGATGTTGTCGTAGGAGAGAAAGGTTTTGTGGCGTTGGCCCACTAATGAAACACCTCCTCTTGGTGACACAAACACAAGGTCAGCAAAGGGACCCTAAGGCTGTATTGGCCTACTCACGTGTATTGTTTGCCCTGCTATGGATTAAAGAAAACTTTAAAAATTAGTTCCCAATTTAAAAAAACAAACTCAGTTCACATGAAAGGAGGGATAGATAAAGTCTGAGTTATCTGCTTACCTTAAAGTTAGCGTCTGATAACAGGGCAGGACCGTCGGCAAGTCCCTGTCCTCCCACTTGGCCCGGTTCTGTTGTCCACCTCCTTGCACAGCACCTGGGTTTGCGATCCCTACATTCAAGGGCTACATTCAAGCCCTACATTAAGGGCTAGTCTGGCAAGAGCTGCAGGTGAGAGCTGAGAGGCAGTCAAGGACGTGGCCCACACTCAGGGGCTCTCCGCTCCAATCTCTAGCTGCCCCAGGAGAGTGTTCAAAGTGTGGGAGAACCTCAGATGCCAACGTTCCATGGCTCGGCGGTAAGCAAATCCTCCCCACCCCATTCTTCCCTCCGCTGTGCTGTGAGAACTAGATGCTATTGGCAGAATCAGAGGCGCTGCAGATCACTGAGCCTTTATGTGGCTGGGACACCCACTTGCTTATTTGATTTCCTGATACCTCTTGCCTGTTTTTTACTGAGTTCTACTTGAGGGAGTCTCAGAGGCTCATTTTTCACTATCCCTCGGCAAGGCAGGTTGGTATTACCAATTTGATTCATTACAGTGACTTAGATACCTGGGTGTCTAGACTAATCCCCAGCCATTTGGGCCACTGGGCTAGGCACAAGATGGTAAAAATTAAAAGTATCTGTTATGCTAGGGTTCAAATTTCAACTCTGCTACTGTCTTAGTATGTCATTATGTTGCTATCAGAAGTATCTGAGACTGGGTGATTTTATAAAGAAATATAGGTTTATGCAGCTCATGGTGTGGGTCCAGGGGCCAGGGGCCAGGGCCTAGGTTCTGACGAGGACACTACATGGTGGAGGGCAGGGTCTTCAGCAGAACAGAGCAAGCTCTGTGTCTGTGTGGTTGTTGTCTGCTGCATTTCTTCCCTTTGTATACACACCAGAGCTCAGTCATAGAGGCCTAAAGGCCCTACCTTGCGCACCACCACCAGATTAAGTTTTCACCTCTTCAATCCCAATACAATGGTTGAACCCATGAATTTGGGGAAGACATATTCACACTATAGCAACTACCTACCAGCTGTGTGACCCTGGGTAAATTAGTTACCATCTCTGCATCCACCAAGATGCAAAATGGGGCGATATGGAAAGAGGTTGCCATGCGGCTTGGAATGTGAGAATTGCTTTACATGAGTGAGTTAGTATGGTTTACTCTTATTGTTTATTATTTAGGAAATTGTTTTAGGGGCAGCCCCATAGCCTAGTAGTTAAGGGAGCTGGATCACACATGGCTGAGTGAGGGTTGTGTCTCAGCCCTGATGGCTTGAAAAACATGTCAGGTGTGTGTGTGTACATGTGCCCAGCTCCTGACAGGATGGAGAAACGGAGGAGAAGGGCTTGTGGCATTGTGCCTCATTGGCAGCAGTTGCTTTTTCCTTCTCTCTGTCTCTCTCTCTCTCTCT
>NW_006208456.1:3588786-3593893 GCF_000334495.1 Tupaia belangeri chinensis
GGAAAGAGGGAGGGAGAAAGAAAGGAGAGAAGAAAGGAAGGAAAAGAAAGAGAGAGAAAGATGAAAGAAAAAGAAAGAAGAAAAAAGAAAAAAGGAAAGAAGAAATGAAAGAAAGAGAGGAAGGATGAAAGAAGAAGAGAAAAGAAAAGAAAAGAAAAGAAAGGAAAGGAAAAGAAAAGAAAAGAGAAAGAAAATTATTTTGGGGCCCTAAAAGGCAACTTCAGTTCCTAAAAGATTTAGTCACAGCTGTGGGGCTATATAGCCCCAGCGAGGTGCTACTTTATGGTATGTTCACTTTACTCACTGAAGTTTATGCCTAAAGTCAGACATGTGTTCATAGATATGTATATACTAGCTGTGCTTGCTACTGAAAGTTTTAAAATTAAGATCTTTAGTGAATCAATAAAATGTGAAAAAAAAGGCACGAAAAACAACTGTAGATATCAAAGACAGTGTGGGAGAAGGAGGGGATGGCAGAGGGTGAGAATAGGGAATCAAGGGGGGGGGAGGCAAAATATATAAGAAACAAGAAACAGAAAATTATTTCTTGACAATAACATATATGGTAATATCTTGATAGAGCCAATCAAGATATTATGTATTCTGGGTGGAAAAATCTCAATTTGTATACTGTATTGATGTACAGTGAATGACTAAATAAGTAATAAAAAAAGATTTAAACATTTTAAAAAAGAGAGAATAGGAAAAAGCAGTTGCCAATGGGGCAAAGGCATGCCACAATCCCTTCTCCCAGGGTCCTCACCCAGTGTTCCCACTGTTGTTGCTATTGTTGCATACTTCTGTGCTCCCTTTGCTTCCAGGATGGTTTTCTGGACCCTTCCCTTTTCATTCATTCATTCAACAAATATCAAGTGGGTTCCCTCCCACTTAGAAGCTAGATAAAGCAGGAAACCAGCCAGACTTGGGCTCTGCTCTCCGGGGGCTGACAGTCTGGGTAGGAGACGGATAGACAACGTACCTCGGGTGTCTGATCACAAGGGGTGAGTTGTCTGGGTAGGAGACGGACGTGGAATAGACAACATACCTGGGGTGTCTGATCACAAGGGGTGAGAGGTAGTCCAAAGGAAGCAAATGGCAAGTAGTGACATCACAAAATGGGGTCCTGGCTGGAGCCAAGTGTCACTGAGGCCTCTGCAAGGCTGTGATATTTAAGTGGAGACCTGAAAGACCCCCTCAGAAGGAGTGGGAGAAAGGGGCCTGGGAAGAGGGAATAGTGTGAGGGAAGGAACCCTGGAGAACAGACAGACATCACCTGCATGTGTGTGAGGGCTGAGTGAGGCAGAGAGTGGTGGAGGGGAGGATGGAGGGCAGGGCAGGGAGAAGACTCAGAGCCTGCAGGACCTTGCTGGCTATACACATGGATCTGGACTTGGCATTCAGGTAGTGAGAGGCTAGGAGAATTTACAAATAGAGAGAGACATGATTGGGCTTGTCTATAGACTACCCACTCTAGTTTCTGGGAAGGGACAAGAGTGGCTGATTGGCTAGCGTGACCCCAATATAGTCTGTTAGTGCAATTTCTCCCCCATTCCAGAAAACCCAGTGACAGGAAGTGCAAAGATCCATGCTGCTGCTTGGAGACCTCTCCTAAGCCGCTCATCCAACCTGGTGTTGGTGCCAGAGGTTGGGGGCTCAGTGACTTTACCCATGTTCCTCCTTGGCCGGTCACCCATATCTGATTCTTCCTCCAGACAACTGGAGGGAAGACCATGGTGACGCCAACTCACTCACCACCACCAACAACAGAAGCAACAGGGAGCCACCCCGTATCTCCACAGTTAAGGGACTTGGATCCATTTGGTCAATTGTGGTTCTAATTGTGGCCCTGGCAATGTGAAAAACACATGGGAACATGTGTGTGTGCATCCAAAATCCTGATGGTAAGGAGGAATGGAGGAAAAATGTTTGCATCATGACCATGCTCCACTGTGATGTTTTCTCTCTCTCTCCTTTCTTCTTTCTCTCCTTGGCCCCCAGCAAGTGCACATGTTCTCTAAAAATTAAAGGAAAAACAAGCAAACCAAAAACAGGAGACCCTCCACAATGAGAGAGACTCATTTTGCCTCAGAGAGAACCTGAGCTCATCCCATAGAATAGGAAGGTGATGCCCACCCTCCATGGGCCTCTCAAGGGAGAGCAGAGCACACAGGCATTTCCAGGAAGTAGCATCCAGTGGTTAAGAGCTCAGACTTTAGAGGCAGATCTCCTGGGGCTGGCTCCTAGCTCCACCCTTAGCTGTGTGACTTTGTGTATGGGATTCCTCAGTTCCAACATCTGCAAAACAGGGACAAGAACAGTTTTATAGCTGTGAAATAGGGCCATAGGTACTGAGAACTGGAAGCATATCTGACACAGGGCGAGGGTTGTGATGAGGGGAGGGTGCAGTGCCACGGGTGCTCCTCAGCACAAGGCACACTGAGCGCTCCCAGTCTGTGACAGACTTCACCAATGCTGCCAAACCCAGCTCACGGAGACTCCTTCTCCTGGTGAAGTCACCTGAAAAGATGAGTCTCTGCAAAGTCTGTGACCTTGCTGCCTGGTTCCTGCAGACCAGAAATGCACACTTGCCCAAGGTCTGGCCAATCAGATTCTCAGGAGTTTGGAGCCTGAAAAACAGCTCATTGGTTTGACCTGGACCCCTGAATGGAGGCAGTATACATGAGAAAGGTGAGTGCGTGTGTGTGTTGGGATGGGGGTTGAGAAGCAGAGCAGGTGGGGTGCAGACACAGGAGAAGGAAGCAGAAATGCAAGAGAGCTCCTGACTAGGTTCCCAGTGGCTTTCCAGTTCTTGGGCTTCTGTTCCCTAAGAAGTTCCATTGCCTGTGGCTTCCGTGGTACCCCAGGATTCTTCCAGAAAGTTTTCTTTTTTATTGCAAGTATTAAGACATGAGCTAATATGGTGCTACCTGAAAATGAGGTAGACCTGTTCCTCCAGAGCTAGAAATGCCCCCTTTCTTGCCTCCTGGACGTGCAGATTGTTGCATTTCTCCTGAAGGTCCAAATACAAAATCCTTCTCTGAGGTCTTCTGAGGAGGCTTGGCATTTTTTTATTGCAAGTATTAAGACATGAGCTAATATGGTGCTACCTGAAAATGAGGTAGACCTGTTCCTCCAGAGCTAGAAATGCCCCTTTCTTGCCTCCTGGACGTGCAGATTGTTGCATTTCTCCTGAAGGTCCAAATACAAAATCCTTCTCTGAGGTCTTCTGAGGAGGCTTGGCATGACTGAGACTTGGATGTGTGTGCCATGATCATGTATGTGTGGATGGTGTGGTGCCTTAGCTAGGTACCGTAGCCTAGATCCCAGAGACGTGCCTTTCAAATTTCCTGGTCTCCTCCTGTACTCTCTCTTCATTCCTGTTGTGCTTAACCATGTTCTGTGCCAAATTTTATACCTATTCTGGTGGCAGATAAGGTAGTTTAGCAAATGGGGTGAGGGATTCCAGTGAGCCGAAGATAGACAGACAGCTAGAGACAGAGCCAGGTGTGAGTTCGAGCCTTGGGCCTTGGTAGGTGAGTGTGGACCCAGTTTCTGATCATCTGCCAGTCTACATGGTTCAGTAATCTGATCTTATCAGTTCAGAGCTGGCAAGGCCCATGGAAGTACTAGCCAATAGAAATATGATGTGAGCCATAAATGTAACTTAACATCTTCTAGTAGTAATTTTTTTAAAAGTAAAAAGAGGGCCAGTTGGGGAAACCAGCAGTTAGCGTAATGGCTAGGTCGCTGGACTCCCACGTAGTCGACCGCGGTTCGCGTCCTGGACCTGGTGGCTTAGAACTCACGCCGGGCGCGTGTGCGTGCGTGCCCAAGATCCCAAGAGGAGAATGGAGGAGAAGGGATTGCGGCATGACCATCCCCCCTGGGGGGCGATTTCTCGCTTTCTGTCTCTATGTCTCTCTCTGTCTGTCTGGCGAGCGCACGCGCCCTATAGCGAAAATCTCTCCAAAAAAAAAAGAAAAAAGAGGGCCAGTTGGTAGCATGGTGGGTAAGGTGGCTGGATCCCACATGGTTTACTACACGGTTTGAATTCTGGACCTGGTCATTTGAGAAACCTTCCAGGTGCATGTGCGTGCATGCCCAAAATCCTGAGAGGAGGGAGAAATGGAGGAGACGGGGTTATGACCTGACCATTCTTCAAGGGGGGGAGCTTTCTCTCTCTCTCTCATCTCTCTCTCTCTCTGGTGAGCACACACTCTGGCAAACTAAAGAAAAAAAATTGAAAGGAGCCAGTTAACCCAATATATCTAAACTGTTATCATTTCTTTCTTTCTTTTTTTTTTTCAGGATTTCAGGCACCTTTATTCATGGCAGATAGTTTTGGTGTTGGGGAGCCTGCCTTTGCAACCTTTCCTTTAAGGAAGCCAACTCCTACCTAAGTCTCCATCATCCTTACAACAGCGACTGGCCATATCATTTCCATTTGCCACTACAAAGCTTGAAAACGCCCTGCACAGGGTGCCAGCTGATCTGGTCAGAGGCCACGTGTGTGGGACACGCAGGGCTACACCTGCAGCACGGCCTACTGGCTCCATCAGTGCATCTCCACTGCTGGGCAATAATAGCGATGAAAATTTTCTCCTTGTGATTCCCATATACTTTATAAATAGGACAAATTATTAATATTATGTATTTGTAATACAAATAATCAAGACTGGTAACAAGAAAAATTTTAAAAATATACTGTTTTCATTGAGAGTTTCTATGAAGGATCGCATCATTCAAGTTCTTTGATGTTTCAACTGTTTGTTGTATAAAATTACTCAGAGGTGACAATCACATGACCCACCTTCCAGGTGGCCAGCACTGGCCTCTGGGCTCAGTGCTCCTGACACTATACTTCTGAGTGGCCGAGAGTCATTATCCCAGTCTTCCATAATCAGTAATAAAACTGCTACTGTGCAAAGATTTAGGTAAGAAACAGTTTAAGTAAAACAGTATTTCTTAAAAATTTGGGTCTATTACAAGTCATTTTCCATCCCAACAACTGACGTGACCTCAGCCTGGTCTTTTTCTTTTTCACTCAGTAGCTCACGACAACTGATATGACCTCAGTCTGGTCTTTTTGTTTTTCACTCAGTAGCTC
>NW_006208457.1:0-1531 GCF_000334495.1 Tupaia belangeri chinensis
AGTGCAGTGTTGAGGTCTCCAACTATTAGTGTGTTGCAGTCTATCTCCCCTTTTAGATCTAACAGTCTTTCCTTCACATATTTGGGTGCTCCTGTGTTAGGCGCATAGTTATTTATAAGAGTTATATCTTCTTGGTCTATTGGTCCTTTTACTACCATATAGTGCTCTTCTTTGCCTCTTCGAACAGTTTTTGTTTTAAATATTTTGTCAGAAATTAGTATCGCAATTAGTATTGTCAGAAATTAGTCTTTATCTATGAGGTGGGTTTCCTGTAGGCAATAGGTGTCTTCTAAAGAGCAGTATCTCCTTTTTCACAGCTGATTCCGAACAAGGGAGAAACCCATGGAACCTTATATGACTAGAAAATTTCAGATCTCTGTTTCCAGACCTAGCTAGCTTATCTGGCAAGATGGAAAAAGAGGAGTCGACAATAACATAAGGGAAAAGAAAAAAGTAGAGAGGGGAATAAAGAAAGATGCCTTCAGATGTACCTGTCTGCTGGCTGCTATGGTCAAAGGGGCAGTCTGTGGGGAAAGGGAGAGGAGGAAATTTACAAAAGAATGAAGGACAGTAAAGAAAAAAAAATGGAAAAACTGTCTACTTGCCTATGGGTCTGGGTGGATCTTGGACTGGGGGATCTGGAGGTGAGGCGGTGGGAGCATTTTTGCCCCTGCCTCTTGTCCCTTGCTGCCCAGATGCCTTCAGATGTATCTGTCTGCTGGCAGCTACAGCCAAGGGGAAGTCTATGGGTCTGGGTGGATCCTGGACTGGGGGGTCTGGAAGTGAGACAGTGGGGGCAGTGTTGCTTCTGCCTCTTGTCCCTTGCTGCCCAGATGCCTTCCGCATCAGCATAAATTTTAAGCTACCTGGTCCAGGACTTAAACTGCAGTCGATGATGTGGGATTCCAGTGACATAAGTACTATGCAACCTGCTGCCCCCACTTCTATATGTATTTTATATTGAAATGGCATTTTACCTCTTTGAAGTTAACAGGCCAGTTTATCATCTCTTCATTGATGACCAAGCCATGATCATGGGTGTTCCTGTAGACAAAATCTCCCACTTTAACTAACAGCCCACTGTTATTAGAAAATCTCACAAAGTTGTGGATATCATACAGTATCGTATTTGTTTTAATCAAGGGGCATGTTGTATCCAATGCTATTTGTCAGTTGGCTTTTTTTCAGAAATTGATGAAGCTATATTAAAGACAGGGTTTAAGAATAGGACTGCAGGGACCAGCAGTTAGCATAATGTCTATGTCGCTGGACTCCCACATAGTCGACCATGGTTCAATTCCCAGACCTGGTGGCTTAAACTCATGCTGAGTGCGTGTGCATGTGTGCCCAAGATCCCAAGAAAAGAATGGAGGAGAAGGGAGTGTGGCATGGCCATCCCCCCTGGGGGGTGATTTCTCACTTCCTGTCTCTCTGTCATTCTGGCGAGCACACATGCCCTATAGCAAAAACCTCTCAAAAAAAAAAAAAAAAAAAAAAACAAGCGGTTAGTGTAATGGCTATGTTGCTGGAC
>NW_006208458.1:0-637 GCF_000334495.1 Tupaia belangeri chinensis
CAGCGACATAGCCATTGCGCAAAATGCTGGTCCTAGGACACTTAACTGATTTTGAATAAATTTTGAAATGAAGTATGTATCATAAAGTGAAGTACATTTTTGTCACATGGATGTTCCATTTTTCTAGCAAAAATTCTTGGAAAAAACTAAACTGTCTTCATTAATTTAGCTTTGCAACTTTGTCAAAAAAAATTGACAACATAAGTACGAACCATTTCAAACTCTTTATACCATTTACCAATTTATCTCTCTTTTCCCTGGTATCATACTGTCTTGGTTACTGTGACTTTATATTAAATATTGAAATTGAGTATTATGAGTTTCACAGCTCTGTTCCATTTTAAAAATTGGTCCAGCTATTTTAGTCCCTTTATCATATTAATCATAGAATAAGCTCCTTTTTTTAAGAGAGATTTTTGCTGTAGGGCACATATGCTCACCAGAGAGACAGAGAGACAGAAAGTAAGAAATCACTCCCCAAGGGATATGGCCATGCTACGATTCCTTCTCCTGCATTCTCCTCTTGGGATCTTGGGTGCACATACAAACATGCCCAGCATGAGTTTTAAGTCGCCAGGTCCAGGACTTGAATCATGGAGCCCCGTGACATAGCCATTATGCCATCTGCTGGTCTCTA
>NW_006208459.1:0-741 GCF_000334495.1 Tupaia belangeri chinensis
AATATAAACAAGATTATTATAATAATAAATTTTTTAAAAAAGAACCTTAGCCATCTCCACCCATTTAAGCAAGATATTGGACTATAATAGGGTATGAAATTGACACCAAGACTGGGGTAACTGCCCTTGCTCATGCTTGAGTTACACAAAAAGAAGCTCTCTTAAGTGACTTTTTCAACAGATTGTTTATTTTCTAGGCTTTTTTTTTTTTATATATTTTTGCCAATTTGTTGCTTAGGGGACACAGAAATGGAATATTATCTGTTGATGATAATGTGAATAGTATCCTCAACTAAACTGGTATGAAGTATATTTATGTGGGGAAAATTCATTTTACAAGCTAAGTGATGAAAGGAACAAGGCAAATAAAATCAGTAATGAAACAGGTAATGTTACAACATATATAATAGAAACATGAAAGAGCATGAGATAATATTATGAGCAACAACATGCCAACAAACAAGAAAAACCTGTATGAGCTACACAAATTTCTAGATACATAAATTTACCTAAATTGAAACAGGAAGAAATAGAAAGCCTGAATAGACCAATAATAGGCAATAAGATTGAATCAGTAATAAATTATCTTCCAAAAAGGAAAAGCTCCAGTCCTAACGCCTTCACTTCTGAATTCTACAAAACTTTTAAAGAAGAGCTCAACTCTACTCAACTCTCCTCAAACTATTTCTAAAGATCTAAAAGGAATTCTTTCAAACTCATTCTGTGAAGCCTCCATCATCT
>NW_006208460.1:0-442 GCF_000334495.1 Tupaia belangeri chinensis
GCAAGAAAAGCCCGCGGAAAACAGAAGGGGATGGCAGTGATTCGTCTGGAGAAAAGCCGCGGCAGAAAACAGAAGGGGACGGCAGAGATTCGTTCCAAGAAAGGCCAGCGAAAAATGTAGAAGGACAAAGAGAAGATGTCCTGGTAAGTATTTACTTATGTTTTATTTTAAGTACAGGTAATAATGGGACAAAAGTTTAGTCAGCATAAAATGTTCGTTCAGAGCTTAATAGAAGCTCTTGTCATTATAGTCGCTAAGGGAAAGCAGATCATGCAAAATGATCAACCCCAGGAGGAGGCTAGAGCCACCTCAGATCTAACCAAGGATTCTAAAATTGAAAAAGAACAGGGAGAGGATCTTATTTCCCTAGATAGTGAGGAAGAAGTTAAAAGCCCCGAAAGTGAGACAAAACCCAAAAAATCTAAAAAACTAAAAAAGAAAA
>NW_006208460.1:741-4063 GCF_000334495.1 Tupaia belangeri chinensis
GTTATTGAACCTAAGGCAACAGTTCAGACTAAGATAGAACAACTTAAAGAACAAATTCAGTTAGAAAAAGAACATCAAGAATTAATATCACAATTAGAAAAACTAAAAGTGGGTAAATCTAAAAGTGCAGATTCCTTGTGGAATCACCACCAGCCCACTTTTACTCATGGTACAAAACTTAAACCAGTTCAAAAACTACAATCATTGATAGATTTTGAGGGGCGGGAAGCCTTCCCGGTAACAGAAACCACAGATCCACAAGAACAAGCATGGCGCCACCTACGTGCTTTTGATTTTAATATTATAAAAGAAATTAAAACAGCAGTTGCTCAATATGGAGCTACAGCTCCATATACTTTAGCCATAGTTGACTCGGTGGCAGAAAATAGGCTTAGACCAATAGATTGGCGAACATTGGCCCGTGCTGCACTCTCTGGAGGGGATTACTTACTTTGGAAACCAAAATATGTGGAAAATTGTAGGGAGACCATATGCCGTAATGCCCAGGCCAGCAATGACTGGACAGCAGATATGTTAGAGCTGCCCCTTGATTTTGTTTTATTAACTGTGCGACTTTTGATCCGAATTAGTTTGCTGAGTCATGATTGCTTGGGTGTCCTGCTAGCAGGTGGTCCTATTATAAGATCAGTTTATCGGTGAACATGTCAATTTTGAATGCTTATTCTCTAGAACATGGTTATCAATTGTTTTGATATTTTATGATACTTAGAACGTGGGATGTGAGCATTGACTCTTTTGTTCAAGAAGCTAGATGTGAGATACTTTGGTTTATGTGTTGCAGACCTGAAGAAATTAGCAAATATCATTGCATCACAATTTTTTAATTGTATTAGACATTGATTTTAAATTGTCATTAGATAGTCTCATAACCTCTTAAAGAGTATTTTAACTTCTTAGCTTTGTTTTTCATTCTTTCACCTTATTGGAGATTTACTCTAATAAGGTGAGCAGAATTATATGTAACCTCAGGTTCTATTTTATTATTTTATTGCTTATTGCTCCCTTCAAGCACTTCAGCTTCAGTTGCCTTTTTTTGGAGGAGGGGGAGGTTTCTGCTATAGGGCGCGTGCACTCGCCAGAGAAACAGTGAGAGACAGAAAGACAGAAAGCAAGAAGTCACCCCCGCAAGGGGCATGGCCACACCACAATCCCTTCTCCTCCATTCTCCTCTCGGGATCTTGGGCACGCACACACATGTGCTGTCGTTGAGTTTAAGCCACTGGGTCAGGGCCTCAAACCACAGTCGACTACATGGGAGTCCAGAGACTTAGCCATTGTGCCAACTGCTGGTCCCTCAGTTGTTTCTTTCAGTAGATTTTTCTCCTTATAAGGGAAAGGATAGTATATTTCCTCTGGTATTTAAACTGTCACCTTACTTATTACTCAAGTCTTACATCATTTCTGGAATTTCTCATAATTTCTTCTTGACTATTTTTCATTCTTTCAGTTCTTTATAATATATCTTAATATCTGCCCTCCTAAAACCCACCTGTAACCATCCTCACTAAGTTATAAATAACTAGACACACGTGCAAATTATAGGTCGGTATTATTTTTACTCTATTTTGTGTGTGTTGTTCTACTTGGTTTACTAATTTCATGTATGTTTGTCCACTAAAGCTACTAAGTGGCGAGGACACTGCCTAACCAACAGCCTATAAATCTCACAGAGATGCCATGTACCCTGCGGGCCCTAACTGCAAGCGTAGATTTATTGACATCCTCTTTGTTACCGTTACATTTTCCTCTGCTAATAGTAGCTGAAAATTCAAAGAAAAAGTGATACGAGGTTTACATCTGCTTTCCAAAATTACGTTCTGTGCATTTCCTAGAATAAAACCATGTATTGTGTAGCGTTGTGATAAACTTTTTGATATTTTGAAGGAGATGGAAGAATAATAAGCCCTTCGCCTCGTAATAAATCATCATGCCTCTCATCCACAACAAACGTGACAGAACTGTGTGGGCTGGAAATGAAAACTGCCATGAGCTCTTTATCAGTATTTGGAGATTCTTCCATTCTGACACCTTCAAAGTCCAGAACCTGGCAGGGTTGTCATAGTGCTGACCTCAATGTATCTGGCGATCACATTAACCTGGTGAGCTCGTCAATGCTGTTCTTCCCTATTCTCCACTGCTCTTCTGAAGAGAAAGTTCTTTACTCAGACAGGTTGACTCTAGAAAGACAAAAGCTGACTGTCTGTCCTATCATCAACGGGGAAGAACACCTTCGTTTGTTGAACTTCCAACACAATTTTATAATGCGAATCCAAAATATTTCTAACAGACAGAGGTTAATATTCTTGGATTTATACGATAACCAGATTGAAGAAATTAGTGGGCTTTCTACTCTGAGATCCCTCCGTATCCCGACCCACGGGACAATCAGGCAGGGTGCCTGAGTGAGAGAGTGGAGGTCTGGAACCAGCGCAGCGTCCACAACACGAGAGCGACACAGTGTCACAGCTCAAGATGGTATGTAGTCGCTCATTTATTGAGGGCCAGAGAACATTCTTATATACACAAGGTAGGAAGAAGGGGCAGGGATTGTCGCAGACCTGACTGAGGACCTGCCTGAATGAGGAAGTCTCAGCATGAATTGTCTACTCCTGGGACAAGGATACTTGAAGGTCCTTGTATGAAGGTCATGTCAGCCATTTTGGTGCATGTGGCTCCCCACATGTCCCCCTTTTCTGTTTTATAGATTGGGAACCAGGGAGAGCTGTGCCTGTCTTAGGTTGGAGTCTTATTAGCAGAATGTCCTCGGTTACCCATCATGGGAACCACCCACAGCAAGATGGGTATCCTGTCTTAGGTGGAGGAAGTGGCAAAAGGTCGGCTAGACTCTCTTACCCATCATTGGCTAACCAGCTCAGCGCCTCAGGTCAGATTATGATGTTGATCGATATCATGCATGTCCAGTCTAGCGTAATGGACCTGAATAGGCTGAGAAAGGAGGGAGGTAACTTGTTGGCTGATAAACATTTTCAGTCTTTGGAAAATGACCGGACCCAGGGAGCAGACAATTAGTAGCCCGAGAATTGGTCCAATTATAGGGAACAAAAAGGGCAAGAGTCCATTCCAGACAGTTAGAAGAGGGTTGTCAGCCAGTTGTCATCTGCGGTTCCTAAGGGCTTCTTGGAGGTCATGGATCTTATCGCAGACAATGCCAGACTTGTTGGCGAAAAAGCAGCATCGTTCCTGTAAAGCAAGACAAAGACCTCCCTGCTCTACAAGTAAGAGGTCCAAACCCCTGCGATTTTGTAGAACCACCTCTGCGAGGGAATCTAGCTGATCCTGG
>NW_006208460.1:7118-11959 GCF_000334495.1 Tupaia belangeri chinensis
GATTTCATTTACTAGATTCCAATAGGAAAATGCGGTTACAGGAACCTTTTCTGGGCCAAAAGTGGAGTAGTAATCTTTTAAGAGTGTCACCTACCCTTTTCCACCTTTTTTCGTCCATGGTTCCTTCTTGAGGGAACCATGGACAAGCCTCCTTCAGGAAATCAAAAAAGGTGAGCAGTTGTTTAACTTTCACTTTCACTCCTCTAGTCTTAAGGGCTTCCTTTAACCCTTGAACAAACAATTCGTGTTGGCTGAGCTCTTGCCCCATTATAGTCTAGCTATAACCCGGATATCTATCATGAGTAAATACTCACCAGGACGTCCTCTTCTGCGTCCCCTTAAGTTATGCCACGGACTTCTGACTTGCTCCTTCGCTGCTTCTCGAACTCAGGTCCCTGTCCAGGAGCCAGAATGTCCCAGCCCGTGGGACGATCGGGCAGGGTGCCTGAGTGAGAGAGCGGAGGTCTGGAACTGGTGCAGCGTCACAACATGGGAGCAACACAGTGTCACAGCTCAAGATGGTAAGCAGTCGCTCATTTATTGAGGGTCAGAGAACATTCTTATATACACAGGGTAGGAAGAGGAGGCGGGAATTGTCACGGACCTGACTGAGGACCTGCCTGAATGAGGAAGTCTCAGCATGAATTGTCTACTCCTGGGACAAGGATACTTGAAGGACCTTGTATGAAGGTCTTGTCAGCCATTTTGGTGCATGTGGCTCCCCACACCTCCATGTCCTTCTGTTGGGGAAAAACAGAATTAGGAAAGTCTCAAATCTGGAAAACCTAAAGAGCTTAGATGTCTTGGATCTTCACGGAAATCAGATTACCAAAATCGAAAATGTCAATTATTTGTGTGATTTGAGAGTTCTAAACCTTGCCAGGAATCTTTTAAGTCACGTTGATAATCTTAATGGTCTGGATTCACTAACTGAACTTAACCTACAACACAATCAAATCACTTTTGTTAGAGATGTGGGTAATTTGCCCTGCCTCCAGCGTCTGTTTCTCAGCTTCAACAATATTTCTAGTTTTGACAGTGTGTCCTGCCTTGCCGACTCTGCTTCCCACTCGGACATCAGTTTTGATGGCAACCCAATAGCCCAAGAGTCATGGTACAAAAACACTGTCTTTCAGAATATGATGCAGCTGCGCCAGCTAGATATGAAGAGAATCACAGAAGAAGAAAGGCATATCGCATCCGTGGTAGCCAAGAAAGAAGTGAAGAAACGAGAAAGTCATAAACAGTCTTTGCTTAAGGACAAGAAAAGGTTAACAATTAACACTGTAGCTTGAAAGTGGGACTTGCAACAACAAGTGGCCAACACTGCTGCAAATCAGGACAAGAAAGACTCCGACTCTCCTTCTCAAGATCCCTGCCAGATGAATGGAAGTGCCATCTCTGCATTTCCGGAGGAGTCAGGGTCTCTAGACTCAGGACTCAGCAGTGCTTTACAAGGGCTGTCTGTCCTCGACTCCCACCTGGTGGAAGTAGATGGGGACACGCTGTCCCTGTATGGCTCAGGAGCGCTGGAGTCCCTGGACTGGAACTGGTGTGCCCAGACAGCAGGCATGGTCACAACAGTCTCCTTCACCTTCATAGAGTTCGATGAGATTGTCCAAGTGCTTCTCAAGTTGAAGATGAAATTCCCTAATTCTCTGCATCTTAAATTCAAGGAAACAAACCTTGTAATGCTGCAGCAGTTTAATGCACTAGCACAGCTTCGTTGTATTGACCAGTTGACAATAGACCCTCAAGGAAATCCAGTTGTCAATTTTACACTCTGGAAATATTATGTACTGTTTAGGCTGAGCCATTTTAATATGCAGAAAATAAATGGAACAGAGGTGATGCAGAATGATATGATAATGGCTGAAAGGCTCTTTGGAATCCTAGCACATGTAGCATCGTCTGAATTACCCCAGTACTGTCTGATTTCCATTCTGGGTGATGCCAGGAAAAAGCAATTCCGATATCTGCTAGAAACCAAAGGGAAAAAACCTGGCATTGTCAATGAAGAAAATAACGATAGCAAAAAACTTGTGGGAGAAAACACAAATCGTGCTACACTAAATTATACCACAAGAGACTTTTATAATGAGAAGCTAGAGGAAATAAAGGAAAAAAAGAAATTCTGCAAGACGTACATAGAGGACCTTGTGAAGGAGGCCACAGAAATCAACATGAAAAATGAAGCTCTGCAGAAGCTCTGGCCACAGATGTTCATTGAGCTTGTCAGGGATGCCATCATAGAGATCCGCAATAAGAATTCCTATATGAAATTCTGCCTCCAGCAGATAACTGACCAAAAATAGAAGTGGCTTTTGGTTATAGTGCATTCTGGCAGTTGCATTTCTTGAAGGTTGAAAATATCCAGGTTCCCCAGTTTAAACCAACCACATCGGCATCCTACCAACTAGAGACTAGTATCGAAGCTTTATGGCTCACTGTTCTTGAAGTCAAATGTCGGGAAGGAAGAAGGGCAGCGGGAGGGAGGTCCAGTTCCCACGTATGATGACAAGACAGCTCTGGAACCCGGCGGTGTAGACGCTCGGCCTGAGGTGGGCACTGCACACAGGTCCTGCCTTGAGTGGTACCTGGGGTAGCCCGGAGCGTGCAGTGTTTGCTGATGGCTCCGCATGAGTTGTTTCTGCCTACTTTCAGCTGAAAGCTTTCGGTTATTTGCCTTTTCATTTTGTCATGATTTCCAAGCCAAAAAAAAAAAAAAAGTTCTTTTATGAGCAAAGAACAAACTTACTAATAAATTAGTTTTTAAAAAGCGAAAAAAATTAAGCTTACAGCTTTCCTTAAACAACAAATTAATTCCATAAAAATGTAGCCTATTCAAGTCCACTACCACAACCTGGAGATGGAGTATCACGGAGCCTAGACATGGGTCTCGCCTGAGGCATTGAATCGGTTAGCCAAAGATGGGTAAGAGAGTCTGAGCCTAACAGCTGTACAGTCCTCACACCTAAGACAGGAAACCCATCATTGCAATGGGATTCTCCAATGACGGGTAAGGATGGACATGTGGCTCTAAAAACGACTCCAACCTAAGACAGGCATGATTCCCCCAGGTGTTTCTGCTCTCTTTGAAAAAATAAAAAAAGGGGACATGTGGCGAGCCCTGCATACAGAAGCCATCTTGAGCTATCCTCCATCTTGAGCTATCCACCATCTTGGAAACCATTAGGCTTCACTTCCTCACTGAGCAAACCATTTCTCAGAAATCATGTGACCAACTTTTCTCCCTGGAAGTGGTTGGGTTTCTAGGCAATGGGAGAGATCCACCCACATCAATGATTGGTTCATGCAGTTCTATCTCATTTGCATTTCAGGCAATCAATTGGTGCCCACCAGCTGTATATAACTCGCCATTTTTCCTGAATAAACGGAAGTAGATGGAAGAAGACGACTTGATCAGCACCTCGTATTGTGTGTGCATGTGTTTGTCCCATCTCTCACTCCCTCCCCCAGGGAACCTGTTCGACTGTCAGCAGGGCAGAGTGGGCACAATCTTTCCTTTGGTGGTCACAGACAAAACTACAACCCTGGGCATGAAAACACAAAATAATACACACAACTTTGGAGTCCTGAAGATAGTGGCTCTCCAAGGGCTAAAGTAGGCAAAAAAGCAAGATCAGGGCAACCTAAAAGCTCAGAAACCTTTTTTGCCTCTCTCATTGAATCCACTGCCTTGGACAGTCCAGTTCACACACGAGGCCTAACTCCAGTTAGACCCAGGAAGAATGGTCCCATGTTCAGCCACATTCTGCACTATCGTACTCAGTACCCCAAACTCCAAGGCTACTCTGTCATGGGGAACCCCCAAAAAGTAGAAACCCTTTCCATGGATCTCAGTGCACAATGGGTCATCAGTAGATAATCAAGTACCATAATCACTTCTATGAGCCTATGCAGTTCTTCAGGTAGCTCAGTCAGTGCCTCCCTTTCTTGATACATTTTCTGTTTTCATATCTAAATACACACTGGGAAATTTATTTTAAAATAGGGGTTTATTTAGCTAACACTTTTGGAGGCTGAGACATCCAATGCTAACACACCAGCAACAGGTGAGGACCTTCCTGCTGCCATGACATGGAGGGAAGCATCTCAGGGCAATAGAGCAAGCATGTGTCAGCTCAGGTTCTCTCCTTCCTACAAAATCACCAGTATCACTATGAGGCTTTCACCCAGGTAACTGTCTAATTCTAATTATGTTCCAGAGGCCTACCTCCCAATGCTGTAAACATATAAATTTGGAGTTAAATTTCCCACACATAAAACCAAGGACACACATTTGACCTACAGCAATCTTGGAGGAAGTATCTGAGTTCTCCTCTCTTGTGACCCATTTGCATTGGGATAGATACCCATTCTAATTTCTAGTGCCCAGAGTGGAGGATGCAGGTCTAAGGTTTGAGGTTTACCTAGAGAATTTTGACTCAGAAAGACAAGGACCTTGGGAACCCATCACCATTAACCTGGCATTTTCACACTTCCCATGCTTTGAGGCCCAGACATGTTGCTTAGAGACAGGATATTCTTCCTCCTGACCCACCTACCTTCACCTCTATACTTTCCCCTTGTTCCTTCTTCAGTATCATCTTTTATCTTGAGCCCACCTGTAAATTTAGCATGTGTATGCCTGTGCACAAGTGGCAATGCCAATAGACAATGCCCATATAGAGTGAGGTGCACAGGATTACCCTAGCATCTTATAATATTTTATCACAAAATCAAATCACATGGGAGCATTTGAGCTCTAGCTCAGGAGACTAAAAACTTCTCTCGTGCAGGATCAACAGTTGGCATAATGGCTATGTCACTGAACTCCC
>NW_006208460.1:12164-13066 GCF_000334495.1 Tupaia belangeri chinensis
AAAAAAGAAAAACTTCTCACCTGCTTTAAATTCTGCTCACCTCATGTTCTGAGACAATCTGTCTCTCTCAGGAACTGTTTCTCATTTTTCCTATGAAGTGCTGAGATTCATCCTACATAACCTATACTTAGTCTAGATGTGTTTTAGTTGGGTGTGCTTGGGGCACTGTTGGATCAACCTGAAAATCACACTAAATAAAACTAAAAACTAGATTCATCCTACATAACCTATACTTAGTCTAGATGTGTTTTAGTTGGGTGTGCTTGGGGCACTGTTGGATCAACCTGAAAATCACACTAAATAAAACTAAAAACTGAACAAAAAATATCTGAACAATTATGTACATAACAAGAGTGCGGGCACAATTTGATAAATATGTGCTTAATTTGTAAATATACTTTTATTTGAAAATATCACTTGTTATTGCTCTTGTAACTTAAAACATAAGTAATATTTAATCTACTCTTAAGAGATAAATAAGGATGGGCTAGCTGGTGGGGTTTTGATTAAGGTGGTTGGATTCTGTAAGATAATTACAATTTTTGTTCCTGAATCCAGTGGTTTGAAAAACACTCTAAGCATGTGTACACAAAGTTCTAGGAGGAGAATGGAGAAGGGACTGTGGTGTGGTCATTCCCCCCCAAGGAATTCTTACTTTTCTTCTGTCTGTATTTTTTTTTCTGTCTCTCTCAGGTGAGCACACATGTCCTATAGCAAAAAACTAAAACAGTCAGTCCTGCAACAATTGTTTATAGAATCCTAAGACTGACAATGTGCCATTCCCTATATGTTTGTTGTTTATTTTTTTTTTTTTCTCCTCCATGAACAGAGAGGTGGTGGGATATGAGAACAAAGGCCATTGAAGATGTAAGAAAGTGCAGGTGTGTGTATTCTAGTTCATG
>NW_006208461.1:0-436 GCF_000334495.1 Tupaia belangeri chinensis
CTCCTCTCAGGACTTGGAGCATGCGCACACATGAAGCCAGTGTGTTCCAAGCTTCTGGGTATTAGATTTGAACCATAGCCGGCCATGTGGGAGTCCAGCGTCCTAACCATTAGGCCACTTGCTGGCCTAATAAACATCCCTGGCAAGCTTGTAGCGACCGTCAGAGGCAGAGCTTCCTGTGAGTTTATCCGTCTTACAGGGGAGTCTCCTGATGGTCTCCTCCTGCCATCAGGACTGTCGGGAGCCCCAGACTCTTGGTCTCCCAGATTACATTTCACAGTGGCTAATGAGGAGAGAACCCCTCCTCTCTCAGGTCTGCCTCTGGGGACAGGTACAGGGCCAGGGAAACCCAGAGAGGCTGGTTTCTTTCTTTTTGTTGGTTTTGTTTTGTTTTTTTGAGGGCCCTGCCCCCAGAATCTAGCCACTCACTTGTGGA
>NW_006208461.1:1133-2124 GCF_000334495.1 Tupaia belangeri chinensis
CAGGTGACGTTGTAGCTGGGTTCTGGACATGGCTGACGACAGTTCGAGTCCCAGACCTGGTTGCTTGCTTTTTCCTTCCTCTCTCTCTCATTAAATTTTAAATAATAATAATAAATGAAATCAATTAAGTTGTTATTTTTTTTAAAAAAAAAGCTATTTAAATAGTAGTAGTGGAAATGTCAATAAAAACACTGCACATCGGGACCAGTAATGACTGAATGGTTAGGTCTCTGGACTCGCACGTGGTCAACCGTGGTCCGAGTCATCAGGAATGTCAGAGAGGGGACGGTGGGCGGAGGAGGCCGCTCTGGGCAAGGACGGGAAGTCCGAGAGAATTCAGATCTTTGATTTCCGTCCCATTATCCGTTAAGCAGAGGCTCATTTATGCGTTGCTGGAATGGAAAGACAACAGGAGAGGGAGACAGGAAATCGAACTCTGGCTTCCTCTACGGGGTCTATAGAAATGCTATGCAAAGCTGGTTCTAGACCAGTTGTAGGGGGACAGGCAGAGCTGGGAGCCTCAGGTGTGAAGAGGGAGGGGGAGTTGGCTCTGTCAGAGGTAAAGGCTGGCTGGTCTGAGCAGAGGCAGGGCAGAGGCGGAGGGCCAAGTCTGGGACCAAAACTCCAGGCCAACCCTGGTCACCGAGGCTCAGGTATTTGCAGTGACTTCACTCCCCCTCCTCCAGGTGTTATGGTTCTGTCACTGGACTCCCATGTAGTCCACCTCGGTTCCAGTCCCGGACCCAGTGGTTAAACTCACACCTGCATGTGTGTGTGCATGCCCAAAATCCAAGAGGAGAATGGAGGAGAAGGGATTGCAGCATGGCCATCCCCTCTAGGAGTGATTTCTGGCTCCTTCTCTCTCTCTCTCTCTCTCTCTCTCTCTTTCTCTTTCTCCTGTGAGGCCACAGGCCCTATAGCAAAAATATCTCTCTTAAATTTAAAAAGAAAAAAAAGTGTTATAGTTCCTAAATGTCCTGGAAACTGGTAG
>NW_006208462.1:0-1544 GCF_000334495.1 Tupaia belangeri chinensis
CTATGAGGGTATTTGGATTGATTAGGGTGTTCGGTGATTTAATTAAATGTGGGGGAAAATGGTATAGAAAGCAAAGAAAGTAAGACCAGTATGTTCAGAGACCCAGGGAGCACAGAGGGAGTGTGGAATGTGGGGCATGGCTGGTGTGGGTGGGATCTGAGACAAGTGGAGAAGGCTCCAGAGTGAGTTCGAGACCAGACCTCAAAGGAACCTTAGGCTTTGCATTCCCCTCAGTGCCCTGCATTCACTCGTCCTTTCAACAAATATTTGTCGAATACATTCTATGTGCGAAGCACTGGTCTAGACTTTGGGGATATAGCAAGGGACAGAACAGATTTCTGAAAGGTAGAAGAGATGGAGAAGGGATTGCCATGTGGTAATTTAAAATAAATAAATAAAGTTGAATAAAACCTTAAAAAAATGAATAAATCTGAAAGTTTGTATGGAATCACAAACGAACTCAAATAGCCAAAGCAATCTTTTTAAAAAAATTATTTATTTTAATTTTATTTATTCTTTCATTTATTTTAATTTGACCAGAGAGAGACACGGAGAGAGAGGGAAAATGAGAAAGGAAGCCACCAGGTCTGGTACTCGAACCGTGGTCAACCATGTGGAAGTGTCCAGCGCCTTAAACACCATGCCAACTGCTGGTCCCACCAAAGCAATCTTGAGAAAAAGATAAAAAGTTGAGCCAATACACTTGGATTTGAAATTTACTACAAAGCTATAGTAACCAAGACAGCAAGGTACTGGCATAAAGAGAAAACCACAGATGGGGTCTTAGGTTGGCTGCCATGGGCTCCAAGGGGCAGGCAGTCTTGGCTCTGCCGCCTCTCCCACCCCAACAGTCATCAGGGTCCTGTGTAAGGTCTGCTGGCCGGGACTTGCCCATGGGCAGGAAGGAACTGGCGGCAGGACCTTGTCTCTTGCATCCCTCAAGACTATGGGGCAGAGTGAGACCCGGGGGCACTCAGAGTGGTTCTGGTTGCCAGAGACATCCTAGGACTGAGAGATGACAGGGGCTGTGTTCAAGGGGTGAAGGGTGGGGTATGTGGGGAGGGTACGTCTCCCAGACTAGGAACTGCCTGGTGAGTCCACTGGAAGGTCCCCAAGGATGGAGTCAAAAGGAAACATGTAGAGACCCGCCCTCCCAACAATTTGGGAGCCATTTAGGCAAGCAAATGTTAAGCAAAAAGACAGAGTTAAAAGTTAAAAATCCTCCAATTAGGAAATGTCTGTTCAAATTGACTATTTAGACAAAAATGTCAACTTTCTCCCAACCACAAATGAAGCCATTAAGACACACAAATCTACCACCCTACTAAGAGTGTGTTTACCTATGGTGCAGTCCTAAAGACCCAGACCACCTCAATGTGTTAAATACAGAATGAACAATTTGGGCAACATCAGACGTAAAATACAGGACACAGGACTGTAAGTGTCCTGTGCTCACAGCCGTCTGTGCCACATACGTAATGGAAAGACCACTTTTAAAGCTTTTCAGAGAAACTCATGTTTGCCTTTTCCAAATTATCATCACA
>NW_006208463.1:0-673 GCF_000334495.1 Tupaia belangeri chinensis
TTTCTCAATTTATTTCTTCCATGAGTAGAAAGGTCAGAAAGAGAGAGGGAGAAATACATCACCCCCTAAAGGGTCGTGACACCACGATCCACCCTAAGCCTCAGCCAGCCCAGGATCATGTGCACACATATGTCCAGCATACTAAGAGAGGTGTTCAGAAGTGAATCTGGTAATTACCAGCCTTGCAGGATATCACATTTTAGTGCTGCTACAACTGTCTGACCCCTCTCTTCTATTTTCAATGAATAGATCTAGATTATCTTAAGTCTCTTTTCATAGTGAGGATAATATGAAAGGAACATGATGTTAGAGAGACCAGGTTGTAAAATACAGGGTTAAGCATTTGCTATGCTTGAAATCATTCACATAAACACAAAAATGATTCCAATTTTTATGTTATTCAAATATTATACTGGGCTTGGTCCAGCCATGGGTGTGGGTGCTTAAGTGTCCCTCTGCAGCACTAGAGCCACATGGAAGACCCAATTCCGGGTTGACCTGAAACACTCTGGTGATAGTGACTGGCCAGAAGGTTGAGGTGGAGACTGCTGTGTGACGAGATCCAGTCAAGAATGCCTGTTTCTCTCCCTCTATCTCTCTCTCTCTCTCTCTCTCTTTCTCTCTGTTGATAAAATAAATATACTTCATTAAAAATCATGATTGGCTTATAAGA
>NW_006208464.1:0-318 GCF_000334495.1 Tupaia belangeri chinensis
ATCAACAAAAATGATTAAAGTATTTATTCCCCGTGAATAAGGATATTTTATACACAAAGTTTGGATTTAGGTATGCTTAGTTTTAAACACAAACTTATTTATAAACCAGGTAGGATAGCCTGAACTTATAGGCATCGTAAGTAGTTTTGCATTTTAACATCAAACCACAGTATGAGTCCACAAATTTTTTAAAATATATTTTAAGTATAGTTAAGACTGAAACAAGTTCTTTCCATGGATAATTTTAAGACGTGATGTAGAATCTGTTTCTGTTCTCAGTATAAGTATTACATAGAGGGAATAGGCCACAGTATATAC
>NW_006208464.1:692-1119 GCF_000334495.1 Tupaia belangeri chinensis
GTATGATGGTTGTGGAGAATATTTACCTGCCAGGGAAGAAGCATAGGCTGGTCTGTATCTTCTGGAGACCCCATTTCTATTTTCTTCAAGACCATCTTATGGAGGACTTGGGCCATCATATACACAGCATGACAGATTAAAAAGCTGAACTCGGAAATGGTCATAATGTTGAAATCAAATGGCATAAACTCTAAGGAAGAATTTGGTGCACAGTGCATAATTTTGCCACATAGTGATAGATCAACTGAGCAGTTAAAAAAGGAAGTCCATAATTCATGTAAGTAAAAGTCTTCTGGGTATAGGAAAGGGCTGACTGTCCTGAGAAATTGTTTAAAGCCGGGAATTCTCCTTTCCCACTGTGAAAATAAGAGGCTTCCATGGAGAAGGTATGGCTGCTCAGATTTGGCAGACAGAAGTCTTCTCCAGT
>NW_006208465.1:0-756 GCF_000334495.1 Tupaia belangeri chinensis
GGACCAATTTACATTCCCAACAGTATAGGAGTGTTCCCTTTTTACCTCATCCCTTCCAGCACTTATCATTGTTTGCTTTTTTAATCTTCACCAGTCTGACTAGGGTTAGACGGTATCTCATTGTGGTTGTGAACTGCATCTCTCTTATGATGAAGGATGTTGAGCATTTTTTCATACACTTTTTGGCTACTCATATATCTCCTTAGAAAGTTGTTTATTAAGCTCCTTTCCCCATATTTTAATTGTATTCATTTTTTTCTGAATAAATTGATTGAGTTCCCTGTGTATTCTGGTTATCAGTCCCTTATCTGAGGCCTAATTTACAAAAATATTCACTCATTCTAAGGATTACCAATTCACACTAATTACTGTTTCCTTTGCTGTGCAGAAACTTCTTAATCTGATTTAATTCCACTTGTTTATTTTGGGGATTACTTCTGTGCTTTTGGGGTCTTATTTAAGAATTCTTTGCCTACCCCAACGTCTCCCAAAGTTTCCTCAGTGTTTTCCAGGAGTAGTTTTATAGTTTGAAGTCTTAGGCTTAGATCTTTTATACACTTTTGAGTCAAATAAATTTAACCAAGGCAATCAAAGACTTTTACAAAGAAAACTATGAAAATCTTAAAAATGAAATTGAAAATAACATAAAAAAATGGAAGGACATCCAATGTTCCTGGATTGGGAGAATTAAGATGAGTTGACTGTATATTTTGGGTCTATTTATGGGGGTCTCTACTCTGTTCCATTGGCCCTCAT
>NW_006208466.1:0-14204 GCF_000334495.1 Tupaia belangeri chinensis
TGTTATTATACATTTTATTTCTACATATTTTATAAACACACCAAGTACTTTGTTCTTATTTTTGAAATAGGCTTCATGATTTTAAAGTTACTTAATTTCTGAAAGTATTCTTTCTCCCCACCCCCAATCTGAGTAATGGGAGAAATAATGGTCACAAAAATATCAATTTTAATAATGCAATGAGATTAGGTACATAAAATGTTCAAAAACAATGACTTATATGTAGTAAATTTCATAAAACATGCTTATAAACATTATGATGAATTTTCTAAGTAAGATTTATCTGATGTATATGAGCTGTTATAAAACTGTTTTTTATTGAGTTACCTGGTAGTTCGGTAATTAAGGCAACAGAATCTCACATGCTGGACTGAGAAGTTCTTGTCCCAGAACAGTGTTTGAGGAATTGCCAGATGTGTTTGAATGCTTGCCCCAAATCCTGGAAGTAAGAGAAATGGAGGGAAAAGGATTGTGGCTTGACCATACCCAATGGGGGGAGCTTTAAAACTTTCTCTTTCTCTTTCTAGCTCTCTCCAGAGAACACATGTCCTGTTTGCAAATATATATTTTTTTTCTGAAGTCTTTCATGACTACATATATAGTTTTTGTTGTTGTTGTTGTTGTTCAAAAGAAGGTAAGCCAAGTAAATTCCAGTGATGATTATTTACAGCACTGAATATTCTTCCTAAAACTGCAACTACTTAGGGAAATTGTCTGAAAGTACTTAGGAGTGTTCTGTTAGTTTGTGAATTATGCATCCATGGTGTCAACCAATTGGAGATACAGCAGGCTACATCAATTACTATGAAATGGGAGGAGAAATGGCTCCTTAAAAGAGAGGTTCTGAAAAAGTTTACTTTTCATTAATATCTGATGTAAATATTACTTATGAGTAATCTAGTAATCTAGAAATGACTTAAAGTATGCAGATGGATGTGTTAAGTTATATGGAAAAACTATGCCACTTTACAAACACGTGAGCATCTGCAGATTTTTTTATCCAGTGGGGTCCTTAGAACAATACCATGGATACTAAGGGACCTGCTTACTGTATGTTTTTCTTGATTCCTGACTTTTTAAAATTCTTGAGCACTTTCCTTTTAAACATGTTATATTGTTTATTTGTATTTAATTGTTGTACATATTTATGGTGTACTATGCTTCTCAAAAAAAGAAAATGAAGAAGCTGGCAGGTGACGTGGTGGTTAAGGGCACTGGACTCCCACATGGTCAACCACCATTCGAGTCCCAGACCTGGCGGCTTCCTTTCTTACTTTTCCTTTCTCTCTCTCTCTCTCTCTCTTTCTCTCTCTCTGCCCTTCTCTGATCAAATTAAAAGTTAAATAAAATAATTCTTTAAAAAAAAGAAAAAAAGGATCTGAGTCCTATCCTAATTTTTCAATAAAAGTTGGACATTTGTTTTAATTTTAATTTGTTTTGCTTATTCTCTGTTTCCTTTTGTGTGACATATGCCAACACTCCATTGTAGATATGAAAATTTATTGTCATGGGTATGACTAGCTGTCTAAAATAAATGTTGGGGTGGTAGATCATAGACTTGTTCACACACTCTCATGCAGTTTTGTTGCTTTTAATGACTGTAGTAAAATTCTACAATAGATCACACTTTGATTTTTTTTTTCCTACTCCTCTCTAGACATAGAGATCTTCTTCAAAGTAAAGCCAGTCTTCCTAGAGAGCTATCCAAATTTTCTTCCTGCTCTTCAGAGGAGCAAATTAGCCAGAATTGGCAGAATTTCCTGAACTCCTCTGGACCTGAATAACAGCATAAGCCTCTAGAGACACAATGCTCAGAGAGTGCCTCATGTAAAAGTACAAGGAAAATTTACAGTCTGAAAATCCCCCGTAGGATTGGGGAATATGTCATAGGACAACGGGCTTAGTGTTATTTGGTGAATAACTTTTAAGGAATGCTTCTGGGAAAACAATTTCTCATAATGTTTTTAAAAAAACTGAATTTTCTCTCAGTTTATATTTGGCTTCAAGGCATAATCATAAAAGGCATGACTTCTATGGAATAGATAGATATAAATAGAAAGGTGGATAGATTTAGGTATTTAGATTTAGATATTTAAAAATTCTCTTGTTTACTTTTCAGTATAATTAGATGGTTAGGGAGTCGTATCAGCATTTAAAATCCTAAGTCACTTTCCTGTGGAATGAATAGATATTTTTCTGTGATTCAAAAATAGTTTTCAGGGGCATTTGCATATTCGTTCTCCTTGTGAAATAGTAAAATTTTGCTCCTGGAAATACAATGAACGTAATCCTGTTGAAATTTTCAGATAAATAACCCAGATTTGTATGAGCTTCTTGTTTATGTTCTAAAACTTTTTTTCTGTTGTAAATGCTAGGGAAGAGTTAGAAAACTGTGTAAATAAGGGAGGCAAGACATTTTCTTTAGCAGCATAAATCATTCAAAACTGATTTGCAGGTAATCCCTACTTTCAATGCTGGTCTAAGGCTCATTTAACTTATTTAGATATATTCTATCGTTTTAAGGCTGTGAATTTAGATATGGTCTAACAAGATTTATGAAAGTAAAAAACTGTTTCACAATGTTTAGTTTTATTGTATATTATATGGAACGTTTAGATTTTTATATAATGAAAAATAAGAAAATTTTTCAGTTGTCACTGACCTTTCTGTCTCCAGCATTTAGAGAAAGTCCCATCATTCAAAACAGCAATCTTCTAAAATTACCTGGATTCACAGGAATCAAGTAAACTAAGTTTTTAATGTCACATGCTGAGGTCATGTATACATATATACACATATACACACATATGTGTATATATTAATATATGTGTATATATGTACTTTTTATACATAAATACATATATACACACATATATATGGGGTGTGTGTATGTGTGTATATATATATATATATATATTTACACACACGCTATGTAAAGTAAATGTTTGTGGAAAAATGTAAAAATAAATAAATGAAAGAAAAAAAAAAGAAAATATTCATTCCCTAAAAAATCTAGTTCGCTGGAGCCATGTTGAACCTTCTTCTGAAGGCCCGGCTTCTTCTGCCTTACATAAAGCATCTTATAATTGAATTTTTTTATGCTTTCGTATATGTTCATGTTAATTAGCATTCTTTTGCTTTAACTTAAATAACTCCTTTCAGTATTCCTGACATGGTGGGTCTCATGGTGATAAACTCTTTGTTTAGCTTTTGTTTGTCTGTAATGTCTTTCTCTTTTATTTCTAAAAAATAAAAAATGCCTTTGTGGGGTGTAATATTTGTTTCTCTGTTAGCAAATTGGATATATCACCCCACTGTGTTGAGAAATGTGCCAATAGTCTTATGTGGGTTTCCATATATTGACAATTCTCTTACTTTTCACAGCTTTCAAGATTGTCTCTTCTTTGCTTTCTGACAATTTGGTTGTAATGCATGTTGAGGTACCCTTCAGATTGAGGTTTCTTAAAGTCCTTTGAACTTTATGGAGCTGGGTGTGCATATCCCTATCTGTCCAAAGAGTTGAGAATTTCAAGCCAATATTTCTTAAATTGAGCTTTCTTTTCCCTTTCTCTTTCTCTTCCCTTTCTGGGACTACTATAATTTGTATATTTATATATTAAGTAGTGCAGTATAACTCTCTTGGGCTTTTTTTTTCTCTTTTTCTCTCTTTTTTTGTAATTTGCCATGAGTATTCAATTATAAGGAACCATAAGACTCCACCCTTCAATGCCATAATCAGATTAAATCTCTACCATCTCAACACTGTTACAATGGCTCATGAAATTTCATTACATGAATTTTGAAGTAACACTTTCAAACCACAATATACTCTGTTTAGTTACTTTAGTAGTTGTTTTTAGGTTTATAATATGCAATTTTAACTTATCATAGCTACATGCATGTGACAATCTGTATACTATGTATATATGTATATATATAGTATATATACTAACAGTCAGCATCCATTTTTCCTCTTTGTACTTCTATGTATTGTTATTATACATTTTATTTCTACATATTTTATAAACACACCAAGTACTTTGTTCTTATTTTTGAAATAGGCTTCATGATTTTAAAGTTACTTAATTTCTGAAAGTATTCTTTCTCCCCACCCCCAATCTGAGTAATGGGAGAAATAATGGTCACAAAAATATCAATTTTAATAATGCAATGAGATTAGGTACATAAAATGTTCAAAAACAATTACTTATATGTAGTAAATTTCCTAAAACATGCTTATAAACATTATGATGAATTTTCTAAGTAAGATTTATCTGATGTATATGAGCTGTTATAAAACTGTTTTTTATTGAGTTACCTGGTAGTTCGGTAATTAAGGCAACAGAATCTCACATGCTGGACTGAGAAGTTCTTGTCCCAGAACAGTGCTTGAGGAACTGCCAGATGTGTTTGAATGCATGCCCCAAATCCTGGAAGTAAGAGAAATGGAGGGAAAAGGATTGTGGCTTTACCATACCCAATGGGGGGAGCTTTAAAACTTTCTCTTTCTCTTTCTAGCTCTCTCCAGAGACCACATGTCTTGTTTGCAAATATATATATATTTTTCTGAAGTCTTTCATGACTACATATATAGTTTTTGTCGTTGTTGTTGTTGTTCAAAAGACGGGAAGCCAAGTAAATTCCAGCGATGATTATTTACAGCACTGAATATTCTTCTTAAAACTGCAACTACTTAGGGAAATTGTCTAAAAGTACTTAGAACAAGAGTATTCTGTTAGCTTGTGAATTATGCATCCATGGTGTCAACCAATTGGAGATACAGCAGGCTACATCAATTACTATGAAATGGGAGGAGAAATGGCTCCTTAAAAGAGAGGTTCTGAAAAAGTTTACTTTTCATTAATATCTGATGTAAATATTACTTAGGAGTAATCTAGTAATCTAGAAATGACTTAAAGTATGCAGATGGATGTGTTAAGTTATATGGAAAAACTATGCCACTTTACAAACACGTGAGCATCTGCAGATTTTTTTATCCAGTGGGGTCCTTAGAACAATACCATGGATACTAAGGGACCTGCTTACTGTATGTTTTTCTTGATTCCTGACTTTTTAAAATTCTTGAGCACTTTCCTTTTAAACATGTTATATTGTTTATTTGTATTTAATTGTTGTACATATTTATGGTGTACTATGCTTCTCAAAAAAAGAAAATGAAGAAGCTGGCAGGTGACGTGGTGGTTAAGGGCACTGGACTCCCACATGGTCAACCACCATTCGAGTCCCAGACCTGGTGGCTTCCTTTCTTACTTTTCCTTTCTCTCTCTCTCTCTCTCTCTCTCTCTCTCTTGCTCTCTCTCTCATTAAAAGTTAAATAAAATAATTCTTTAAAAAAAAGAAAAAAAGGATCTGAGTCCTATCCTAATTTTTCAATAAAAGTTGGACATTTGTTTTAATTTTAATTTGTTTTGCTTATTCTCTGTTTCCTTTTGTGTGACATATGCCAACACTCCATTGTAGATATGAAAATTTATTGTCATGGGTATGACTAGCTGTCTAAAATAAATGTTGGGGTGGTAGATCATAGACTTGTTCACACACTCTCATGCAGTTTTGTTGCTTTTAATGACTGTAGTAAAATTCTACAATAGATCACACTTTGATTTTTTTTTTCCTACTCCTCTCTAGACATAGAGATCTTCTTCAAAGTAAAGCCAGTCTTCCTAGAGAGCTATCCAAATTTTCTTCCTGCTCTTCAGAGGAGCAAATTAGCCAGAATTGGCAGAATTTCCTGAACTCCTCTGGACCTGAATAACAGCATAAGCCTCTAGAGACACAATGCTCAGAGAGTGCCTCATGTAAAAGTACAAGGAAAATTTACAGTCTGAAAATCCCCCGTAGGATTGGGGAATATGTCATAGGACAACGGGCTTAGTGTTATTTGGTGAATAACTTTTAAGGAATGCTTCTGGGAAAACAATTTCTCATAATGTTTTTAAAAAAACTGAATTTTCTCTCAGTTTATATTTGGCTTCAAGGCATAATCATAAAAGGCATGACTTCTATGGAATAGATAGATATAAATAGAAAGGTGGATAGATTTAGGTATTTAGATTTAAATATTTAAAAATTCTCTTGTTTACTTTTCAGTATAATTAGATGGTTAGGGAGTCGCATCAGCATTTAAAATCCTAAGTCACTTTCTTGTGGAATGAATAGATATTTTTCTGTGATTCAAAAATAGTTTTCAGGGGCATTTGCATATTCGTTCTCCTTGTGAAATAGTAAAATTTTGCTCCTGGAAATACAATGAACGTAATCCTGATGAAATTTTCAGATAAATAACCCAGATTTGTATGAGCTTCTTGTTTATGTTCTAAAACTTTTTTTCTGTTGTAAATGCTAGGGAAGAGTTAGAAAACTGTGTAAATAAGCAAGGCAAATGTGTGACCAAGACGATCTCTTTAGCAACATATAGCTACCTTGAAGATCATTTGCAACTGATTTGCACTGATTTGCAGGTAATCACTACTTACAATGCTGGTCAAAGGCTCATTTAACCTATTTCTATTTATTCTATTGTTTTAAGGCTGTGAATTTAGATATGGTCTAACAAGATTTATGAAAGTAAAAAACTGTTTCACAATGTTTAGTTTTATTGTATATTATATGGAACGTTTAGATTTTTATATAATAAAAAATAAGAAAATTTTTCAGTTGTCACTGACCTTTCTGACTCCAGCATTTAGAGAAAGTCCCATCATTCAAAACAGCAATCTTCTAAAATTACCTGGATTCACAGGAATCAAGTAAACTAAGTTTTTAATGTCACATGCTGAGGTCATGTATACATATATACACATATACACACATATGTGTATATATTAATATATGTGTATATATGTACTTTTTATACATAAATACATATATACACACATATATATGGGGTGTGTGTATGTGTGTATATATATATATATATATATATTTACACACACTAATACTTTATATATATAAGGTACAAGCATTTGAAAACTGTATGTTTTCACCACCTAAAATAATTTTAAATGTCACTAGTAATACAGCTACACAATTATAAAAAAGCTGAAATTGTTATTCATATTATTGCATTGAAGATTTCTGTATTATTAAAAATCAGTCTTTGTGGGGTTCAGATATGGTTTCCACGCTTACTCTGAAAGGTATAAAGTTCATCTGAATTCTACCTACTTCCTTGCCAGTGAAGAGAATAAATATGCAAATGAATTCTGATTATGTAGAATATAATATATACGAATTGGTAAATAACATATTATGCAACAGAAATATCTGAGTAATTCCTGAGCATAAAATTAGTCTCACAGTTGCATTGGATAACAGCATAATTTATTAACGTTTGGTGCCTATAATTCATTGTAGCAGAACACATAAATTATACAGATTCAGATTAGCTGTGCATTTTATTTAGGTGTTTTAAAAATTCAAACCATTAATAACAATTCTAATTTTAATTTATATCAATTACATTAATTTTTTAAATGTCTTTTTATATTTTATCATTTTCAAATTTATATCTAATTATTGTACATATTTGTGGAGTATAACATTTTTTTTAACATTATTCCCATAGGGCACACACACTAGCTTGAGAGAGACAAAGAGAGAAATAGAGAGGGAAAGTGAGAAATCACTGCCCAGGTGGGAGGACCATGCTGCAACCTCTCTTCTCAATTCTCACTTCAATATTTTGGTCATGCACATACACACACACACACACCCCTGCTGTGATCTTCAAGCTGCCAGGTCCCAGACTCGAACCATGGTCAACTGTGAGAGACTCCAGTGCCTTAACCACCATGCCACCTGCTGGTCCCGGCCCCTAGAATATGTATTTTCACATCACATCAAGGATGTTACCAGATTAATTATCTTCAACGAAGAACATTTCATTATGTTGTATACCTTTGATATGCATTCTACTAGGTCTTTTTCCATAAAAGAGTAGTAGGAAATCTTTTTTGAAAATAGAATTTTTAAATCATATTTTCTAAATAATAAAATGTATTCTTAGTATTATTAAGACAGAATATATGGAAAAGTACAAAGAAAAAATATTAGAGACATCAGCTATAATTTCCAAATATAATTAGTATATTGATTTGTAATTTTGTTGAATTGCCATAATTTACTGATAGTTCATTCTTACATAACAGCAATGATATTATAAATATTTTACTCATATTTATTCTTTCCTCAGTTATTCAATTATTTGTGTATAGCATGAAACATACAGACAGTCAGAGAAACGTATCAGAATTCATTCTTCTGGGTCTTTCCTCTGTCCGGAACCTACAGATATTTTGCTTCATGTTCTTCCTCTTGTGTTATGTTGCCATCCTGGTGGGAAACCTTCTGATCCTAATCTCCATCAGATGCAGTGCTCTTTTTAACCAACCAATGTACTATTTCCTCAGCCATTTATCCTCCATGTACATCTGCTATACCTCCTGCATGACACCCAAACTGATTGGTGACCTACTTACAGGAAGAAAAATGATCTCCTATAATGATTGCATGTTACAGGTCTTTTCCATGCACTTCTTTGGAATGATTGAAATCTTCATTCTTACAGTCATGGCCTTTGATCGCTGTGTTGCCATCTGCAAACCTCTCCACTACATGATTATCATGAACAGGACAAGATGCAATATTTTAGTCTTGACTGCTTGGGCTGGTGGGGCTTTCCATTCTTTTTCCCAGTTTTCTCTGATAATCTGGTTACCCTTCTGTGGCTCCAGTGAAATTGATCATTACTACTGCGATATTTTTCCTTTGCTGAAAGTCGCCTGTGTTGACACCTACATTATTGGCATCCTTGTGGTTGCCAATTCAGGAGTGGTTGCCTTAGTAACCTTTGTTCTCTTGTTTGGGTCTTATATTATTATACTGTGCACCTTAAGAAATCACTCAGCAGAGGGAAAGCGCAAAGCCCTGTCTACTTGTGGGTCTCATATCACTGTGGTCATTTTATTTTTGGGACCTTCAATCTTTGCATACCTTAGGCCTCCTACTACTTTCTCTGAGGACAAAATATTTGCATTATTTTACACCATCATTGCTCCTATGTTTAATCCCATAATCTACACTCTGAGAAATACTGAGATGAAAAAGGCTGTGAGAAAGGTTTGGTGTCAAAAAATATTTTTTAGGACAAGAACATAATTAATTTGTCCTAATCCATATGCTAACAACTTTATGAAGTAGTAAGTATGGAATTGTTTCCAACGAGTACCATTAGGTTTCAGATCCTTGATTTTAAACTGCTCACTTATAAATGCCAGAGATAAATTTGCTTCAGACTAAAAGCCTGAAAACAGGTTAGGATTCTGTCTAAACAGTAGATAGATACTAAAAACTCAAAAACCAAATACGGACACAGCTAAAATCTACTAACAGTTGAACTATAGTTTTCTTCTGAAAATTTTTTTCCCCTGTACATTCCCCCTTTTACCAAAGAGAAGCATCAACTAATTTATTTGCAAAAATATAAGTTTAGTCTCAATTTAGTCTGTTATTTGCACAAAGCGCAATTAAGGATAATAATTCATTTAGTTGGCTTTGCTGGACCCTTTTATAAGGAATGTCAGATTAGACTCTAAAAAGGTTCCCAAGTCAGTAATTCACCATCTAACTGTGCCTTTAAGTACCTATACTTGGAAGATTTTGGTCCTATCAGGAAGTGACATCGTTTACTTGCCAGACATAACTGTTTTTGGTACCAAGTAGTCTTTCCAAGAGCTTCTGTTGGCTTTCTTGAGATGAACCTTAGTTCCTTAGCTTTCTGGACACGTCTTCAGATATGACATTCCAGTGAAAGCCCTGACAATAACCAGTGTTTCCAATTCCTGATGCAAGGCAGCAGGTATTATTGAATTTATGCAAATAGCCATACTCCCACAACATAAGAATACTCATAAATACTTTCTCATTTCAGAGGGGTCAGGAAGGGAGAAAAATTTATGTTTCAATTTGGTTTAAAAAAAATTAACAAATTGTTGGAGCTATCACAGTTCAAAAGGAAACAAAAATCCTTAAATCTAGAGAACAAAGCATAGAAAAAAATCAGTAATATTTTAGTCAAAAGTCATGAAGTTCTATTTCACCAATTTAGTCTCATGTAGTTAATCTCACTTCTGTTGAGTTTGCAGTTACTGTGGTCCAATCTTTCTGTTTAAATCCTAGAAGTTCAGAAATATGATCTCAACGTTATCAAAAACCTATATTCAAGAGTACTTATCAGAGCTCTTTTAGTAATTTCCTTTAAAAAAGCACTTATTTTCTTGAAATTGAAAAATAATAATAATAGCAAACTAAAAAGACAATGTTGGAGAAAAGTGAGCAGTAGGGGAGGGAATCAAAGTGGAAAAAGGAGAAGAATATTTAATGAATACAAAAATGAAAAATTGTCTGCTGAGTCATAATGTGTATGATAATATCTTTGACTGGACCAATATGCAGAGTATTTAAGGTGGAAAAAAATTTTTTTTATGAATGAATACAAATTTGTTTTTAAAAAATTTTTAAAAAGAGAAAAATAATTAGTGAGGTGAGAAAAAGGAAACCAAGAGGAAAAAGAAGGAAGCAAACTATTTAAGGACACAAAAATGGAAAATTATCTATTGATGTTAATATGTATGGTAATATTGTTGATTAAACCAATATATAGTATATTCAGGATGGGAAAATTTATTTGGTATGTTGTAATGATATACAGTGAATGTAAAAATGTAATCATAAATGAAATTTTAAAATAAAATGAAATTTTAAAATTAATTAATTAATTAAATGCCAGAGAGCATGAATTGAAGAATTTTCAGCAAAATGATCATTTCACTGATGAGGCTGAGATCAGATAGGAGCATTTGTACATAAAATATTCTGGGCTAAAACAATAGTGGTTACATTTTATATAAAAGCAATTTTGAGACTGAATGTCAATGTTTTTAATCATTTGCAGGTTGAATTAATACATGGAGACTGAATAACTTTTGGCAGTTTGTAGAAATTGAGTAGACTTAAATGGTTTTCAGGAATTTCTTGTTAAAGAGATTTTTGCCTGAGGGTGCATGCGCTCACCAGAGAGGGAAAAGTTGAGAGGGAAAGTGAGAAGTCACGCCTCAGTGGGAATGGCCACACTACAATCCCTTCTCATCCATTTTCCTCTCAGGATCTTGGGTGCACACACACACACACACACACACACACACACTCACACATACACACCTGGCATGATTTTGAAGGCACTGCGTTCAGGACTGTAGAAGTCCAGCAATATAACTATTATGCCATTTGCTAGCCCTAAGAAACTAATTTTTGAGTATTATTTTCTGATAATACAACTAAATCTTATATGATGATAGTCTATCATAAACTATATAATAAAAGTTCCACACAGAAGTTTGTTTAAAACATAAAAAAAAAAAGAGGTGGCCATACTCATGACATAATATTGCCATAGACAGGGATAAAGATTTAAATGGTTGGTGGCAATTTATGTATCTGCTATGGTATTTATTATGTTTCATATACTCAGAAGGTGAAAAGACAGGATGATAAAATTAATAGTGCTTATCCCTTTCCTGTAAAGCCCGGTTGGGAAGATTCATGTGTGAATTGTGTGCTGGGTGTTTGCTTCTCAACAGTTTGATTAGTTGACATGTAAATATTTTCTCAAAAATATTTAAAACCATATGGTCTCTTTTATAGTCACAAACAAAATTATTACAAATATTTTGAAAGTTATCTTTAAAATTCAGGGTTTCTTTTAGAAATTTTGAAATTTGTTTATTAACTCTCAAGAACTATGGAACATGATCAAAAGTTTTATGATATGTAAAGTAAATGTTTGTAAGAAAATGTAAATAAATCATCTAAAAAAAGATTTAGCATTTACAAAGAAACTATGCAAATCAGCTTGTCCTGATACATGTACATGAGAAATAAAATCATTCATCATACTAGTGGACAGAGGATGGCGTCAAAAACATGATTTAAAAACTAAATTTCCCTTGAACATAGTTCTTCTTGTGTATAATTTTCTTTTCTTCATGTGAGAAGAAAACAACCAAAACACAGGTATTTATGATTAAAACAAAACCTATTATCATGAAAATGGAAAAAAAAACACATTATTTCTAGACACTATAAAAAATAGATTTCTGGTGCTGGCAAGTGGCATGGTGGTTAAAGGCATTGGACTCCCACATGGCTGACCATGGTTCAAGTCTCGGAACTGGTGGCTTGCTTTCTCATTTTCTCTCTCTCTCTCTCTGTCTCTCTCTGATCAAACTGGAAAATAATAATGATAATAATAATTAATGAAATAAAAATAAAATAATTCTTAACAAAAAAATAGATTTCTGAGACATACTTCTTTTTTTCGGGGGGGAGAGGATTTTGCTATAGGGTGCATGTGCTCGCCAGAAAGGCAGAAAGAGACAGAGAGACAGAAAGCAAGAAATCACCCCCCAGGATGGCCACACCTCAGTCCCTTCTCCTCCATTCTCCTCTCGGGATTTTGAGCACGCATGCACATGCGCCCAGTGTGAGTTTAAGCACCAGGTCTGGGACTCGAACTGTGGTCGACTACATGGGAGTCCAGCTACATAGACATTACGCTAACTGCTGGTCCCTAAGACATACTTCTAATGGAATAAAGGAAAATGTAAATCAATGGAATGTAAGTGAATAGTATCTCTGTGGAGAAGAACAGACAAATACAAGAAGGTAGTTAAGTTATCATAGTATTGTAACAAGGGAGATGTTTAAAAATGAAGATTATTTGAAAACTTAAAATACAATTAATATTAAAAAAATTTAATTTCAACAGTAAAATAATGTGAAGAGGAGGAAAGGTTAGAAAAAACAATATGGAAAGCAGATTATATTGAATAAAGATTATATAATTTACAATTCAGTGAAACTACTAATAAAGAAATAAATATTGCACTGGTTTAGACCTCTTCTCTAATACTAAGTATCAGAAGACAATGTCAACTTATCAATATCACTTAAATGTGAAATGATAGGGTTAAGGTGCTGGACTCCTATGTGGTAGACCACAGTTCTAGTCCTGGATCCAGTGGCTTGAAACTCATGCCTAGTGTGTGTGCATGCATGCCCAAAATCTTGAGAGGAGAATGGAGGAGAAGGAACTGCTGCATGGCCATCCCCTCTGGAGAGGGATTTCTTGCTTTCTGTTTCTTTGTCTCTCTCTGTCTCTCCACTGAGCAAACATGCTCTGTAGCAAAAATCTCTCAGTTATTATTACTTTAGTCAGCAAATATTTGTGAGAAAATTATACTACTATTTTCATATGTTTTTCTGGACATAGATTTTTACTAATGATGTTTTTTCCTCATCATTTTCTTGGAGAAATAATTTAAAGAGAAGACAACATGTTACTTCAAATATAATTAAACAATTAGAGTCCCAATCTACCAAAATCAAGGTTTAACTGGGTAGGACAGGCAGATGAGCAGAAACCTTTGGAACTGCTCAGATTCTATTCCCACTCTACCTGTCCAAACTATGTTTTATTAATAAACTCAGCTAATCTATTTTACTAATACATGACAGCAACCAAAAGAAAAAAATCTAGAAACCTTTTTTTTTTAAGATTTAGTACTATGATGACTCTAAAATTACCTAGAAGTATATACATACAGTGTTAACTGATAAGCTTTGCTAATATATTCATATATACCTTAATAGCCTTTCTTTCTAGCTAAGTGATTAGGATACTTCATATACATTTAAAATGTACGCTTTTTGAAAGCCAGGTTTTAATGATATATTTATATATTTTCTCTTTGGAGAAAAGAGAATACAAGGTAGTAAATATTCCCCTAGGTCAAGAAGTAAGTGTTGCAAGTTCCAGGTTCAGGGAGAGACCTGAAGGCAGAGCTTTAAGAATGTCTACAAGGTCAGAGAATAGGAAGGTCAAAGAGGATCCCATGGTAGAAGTTCTGTGCTAAGAGGAGCAATCAGGCTAGCTAGTGTTCTGGTGCTTAAGACATCTGGATCCTACATGGCTGACTGTGTAGTTTGTAGTTCAAGTCCCATTGACAACTTGAAGAACATATTGGGTGCATGTTCAGTAAAACTAATATGCCTCTAGCTACATTGATAAGAAGTAAAATAAGACATAAATTACCAATATTAAGAATGAGAGTGGAGGTTCAGCA
>NW_006208466.1:14221-22423 GCF_000334495.1 Tupaia belangeri chinensis
TTGGTGGTTAAGGTGCTGATTTCCACATGGTCGACCACAGTTCAAGTCTTGGACCGTGTGGCTTGCTTTCTTACTTTCCCTCTCTCTGTTTCTGGTGAGCACATGTGTCAAATAGCAAAACTTAGCAAAAATAACAATAATAAATAAAAATAATGTTAAGAAAACAGGTTATATATCACTATTATGTAGTCATGAAAAGTCTCTTATGAGAATTATATAAACAACTATGCCTAAAAATTGGCAGTTGGCACAGTGGTTGCATGGCTAGACTCCCACATGGCCAATTGTGGTTTGAGTCCCAGATCACATGGCTTGAAACTTACACTGGGTACGTGTGTGTGTGTACATGTCCACTATCCCAGTAAGAGAATGGAAGAGCAGAGATTACAGCATGGTCAAAGTGGTGGTAGTAGGGGGTGTTTCACTTACCCTCTCACTGTCTCTGCCTGTCTGTCTCTCTCTGGCAAGCAAATGTGCACTAAGGCAAAAACCTCTTAAATAATAAAAATTGACAATGTAGATTAAATTTTTTAAGACAATCAAAAAATTTGAAAAGATGCTTTCTAAAGGTATTAGTGGCTTGAAAAACATGCCAGGGTGTATGTGCATATGCATGCATGCCCAAATCCTGAGAGGAGAATTGAAGGGAAGAGGTTGTAGTTGGTCATATCTTCTGGGGGGTGGGGTGCGTTCTCATTTTCCCTCTCTAACTCTCTTCTGTATGTGTCTCTCTGTCTCTCTCCAGCAAGCACACATGGTCCATAGCAAAATAAAAGCAAAGAGAAAAAAACATAATTGAATGTCAAAGAAATACATAAAAAATGTTCAACATTGTCAGTCACTTATGCAAATGCAAGCCAAAGCCACCAGTTCACATCCTTTCAAATGACTAAATGACTAACTTGACATACCAACTATGAATGAGCAACTGTAACTCCCATGTATTACTGGCAGGAATGTAGAACAGGGTAAACACTTAGGTAAAATAGTTTAGAAATTTATTTTTTTTCTTTATTCATGATGATGGAGTACATGCACACATAAGCGAGATACAGAAGGAGGAAAGATAAAAAATTGTGAAAGCACTACCTAGACTGCAGAAGGCATCTAAAATAAAAGTATAACGAAGTTTTAAAACATATTTTCTGAGGTGTGTTAATAGTAAACTGGGCTAAAATGAAATACTTAGAATTGCTTTCAAATTAATTCTTTGGAGGCAAATCAAACCTAACACACTAAACCGGTAGTTCAGTGGCTCGAATATCATTATAGGTAGTCTATCAGTGTCTCACTTCTTCAAACTACTAAATATATTGTATTAAGAAACTTGAAAACCATAAAGCAAAAGAACAGAAAGATATGATTACAAAGGTCATACCTTTGACAGCTCCATATAAATAAAGAAGTAGACTCCCTCCAAGCTCTCCAAGACCTATCTTGTGTCCTTTTCTGAACTCCTTCCATTACCCCAGAATTAGCTATTCACCTAGCTCTTAGTGGGGATTTATTCCTTGTCTGGAAATCTTAGGCAGAGTACATAATTTATCTGTTAGAGAGTTTTCTTGTAGATAAGATGAGTACACTCTAGTGACTATCTCTTTGGGTCACTGGGAAGATGAAACCAGAAGGATGCGGTGAATCTCAAGTGGTGAACATGCACTTGCTGTGGTCTGCTCTGCTTGCAGACAGCGAAAGCCAGACGTAACTTTAGATGAAAATACAGAAGAATACAAGGAGGGGGAAAAAGACATTTAGAAATACTATCAAGAATTGGGGAAAATTAAAAAATATTCAAGTACAATACTTTTTTTTTTTAAAGTGGCCCTCCCTGTGCCACTTTATTTTATTATTTTTTAAATAATTATTTTGAATTTTATTTATTTATTTACTTATTTTATTTTGACCAGAGAGAGACATAGAGAGAAAGAGAAAGTGAGAAAGCAAACCACCAGGACTTGAACAATGGTCAGCCATGTGGGAATGTCCAGCGCCTTAACCACCACACCACCTGCTGGTCTGCCTAGTACTTTTTTTTTTTTTTTGAGAGGTTTTTGCTATACGGCACGTGTGCTTACCAGAAAGACAGAGAGAGACAGAAAGACAGAAAGAGAGAAATCACCCCCCAGGAGAGATGGCCACACTGCAATCCCTTCTCCTCCATTCTCCTCTCCGGATCTTGGGCAAGCATGCACACGTACCAGGTATGAGTTTAAGCCACCAGCTCTGGGACTCGAACTGCAGTCAGCTACATGGGAGTTCAGCAACATAGCCATTATGCTAACTGCTGGTAACAAGTACAGTACTTTTTTCTAAATTATTTTGTATGGATGTTTTGTGCATCCAAACAAAATAACACTAAAGTTTATAAGTTTGTATATTTTCCAGAAATTTTACCTAATTCTTATGTACAAAGGAAAACACATTATACAATAATTATCTCAAAGAATTCAATAAACTCATTTTTTGAGAAAATATAAAGATCATTATTTACCATAAGAACCAGAGCCATCTTTCTATTTTAGTCAGTTTATAGACTTATGAAAAGGATACATCCTTCACAAAACAAAACAAAGCAAAACAAAACAAAACTTTTCTAATTTGTTTGCATCACAATATCTCTGCATGAAGTGCAGGGGAATGCAGTCATTAGGGGACAGGAGGATGTGTAATAACTGAGATTCCCAAACCACAAACAAAGCTAATAATAGCTTGCATATTATTTATAATCCAAATTCTATACTTGTTGTAGCAGGACCTTGCTAACAGAGTTAAAGTAAATGTGCATGGTGTGTTTAACATTTGGGAAAGTAAATCCTAGCAACATATGAGGAATTGTCAATCCTCTAGAGTGAAGAAATAGCTATTCTATATTTATATTTAATTAAGTGCTTAATCATAGCATTATTATCTCTAGAAATAATTTATTGATGGTAATATAGCTATTTGACTCATTTGGCTATCATATTATTCCACTGCTTTCCAACTGTTGCTCTGAGTACATGACCTCTTATTATTTGTATGAACATTGGATGAGTGACAGATGTCAGTTGTCTCTAAAATGATAGAAGAACTTTTCTTATAAACAATTTATGAACTATGTCGAGTAAAAATGGGACTTTAAGAAGCTTAAGTGAGGGACCAGCAGTTAGCGCAATGGCTATGTCGCTGGACTCCCATGTAGTCGACTGCAGTTCGCGTCCTGGACCCAGTGGCTTAAAACTCACGCCAGGCACGTGTGCGTGCGTGTCCAAGATCCCGAGAGGAAACTGGAGGAGAAGGGATTGCTGCGTGGCCATCCCCCCGGGAGTGATTTCTCGCTTTCTCGCTTTCTGTCTCTCTGTCTCTCTCTGTCTGTCTGGCAAGCGCACGCACGTGCCCTATAGCAAAAACCTCTCCAAAAAAAAAAAAAAGGAGCTTAAGTGAAGTAATCTAAATCTTAATAGTAGAAGTATGACGAAGTTAAATAAGGAAAGAAAGAAAATACTGGAAAAGAAGTAGTAAGAATGGATTCCAAACCACTGAAGCAGAAGAGCAGGTGTGGTGAGTTATGATTCCTTCCAGAATGTGTAATATCTACTGAGTATATTTCTGTCTCCACCGCATAGATAACAGATTGACTGTCAGTTAAAATGAAATACAGGCATACTCTCTGAATATGTTAGACTAATTTTGTGATTAAGTAACAAGAAATTCAAGAAGTTGTCCATTGAGGGTAAGTTGTGATGATATTCTGGAGGGATACAAAGACAGTGACATGGAAATAATGCTTAGCTAGATAGTAAATTTTAAACAAGGGATAAGGAGTATTAGAATTTTTGGTAGAAATTAAGCAAAGTACTGATTAAGATAATATTGATTCATAGATTACCAATAAAATGAAAAAAATCAAATTGAAAACATTAAAGATCTCTCCTGGTGATAATCATTGTTCTCTACTCCTCCAAAGAAAACAAAAATTTAAAAAGGAAAAGGTGGCTCAGGAATTAACGAGAGAGTTGGACAAGCCTTCAAAATGTCAAGTAAATGATCTCCCCACTTTATTTCCTTATTATAATGATTGTTAGAGTTATGGATCCAGAACAAGTGAATACACATTCCAAAAGTGACTGAAGAGCTGTACTAGAGAATAGATCATTATCTTTTATCCCCTGGTTCATTATTCTTACATAGAGATTTTTGTGCCTAAAATAGCCTCACATTTGAGAGTATAAGGAGACATAGTATATTTTATTTAGGGACAGGCGTTGTAACTGTCTTACTCTACAAGAGGGTTATATTTGTAGAAAATAGAAAATAGTTGAGGGTGTGTGGTAGGCAGTTAGTTAGCCATGAGCAGGCAGCCCTAAGAGAAAAGCGAAAGGCTCACTTAGTCCCGGGTGCCAGGAGGGTGAAGTAATTTGCCGTATTAATTCCTAAAGGCTTGGGGGAAGCATACAGGGATAGTTCGTAGATTTTTTTTCCTTTATGAAAAGGACGCAAGCAAGCATTTTGGTCATTAATACGATAGACTAATTGGGCGATCAAATTGGGGCAACCTGACTCGCACTGGGCTTACGCAATTAGGTGATCAAATTCCTCAATTTACCTGTGAGGAAGGTGCGCAGGTGCAGGAGAGAATGTGTGGATTCAAATTTAAAGGAAGAACATAGGCAGCGTAAGGGGCCGCCCACTAATGAATATTCATGACCTCTAGTAATAAGAATAATGGCTACTCAATATCAAGTGCAGTTGCCATCTGGCAATCCGCCCGCCCAAAAGCCTCTTGGGTGTACTTCCTTTCTTTCCTTTCCTTTCTTTTCTATTAAACATTCTTTCCTATCTATTTCACTCGTGGTTGCGGTTTCATTTTGCGCCTAGGGACAGATCTCTAATTTTAGTGATCTGGACCCAAAGAACCAAGGATTTCACAACGCAGCTCAACACTTTTCCATCCGTTAACAGATGCAAGTCTTATTCATTACCTATATTTTGGAAACTCAGAGAGTTTGAGTTTATTTATTATTCCACTTTATTATTTTTGTTCTCAACGTATCAAAATTAGAAGGGCCTAAATGTTCAAAACCAATCATTTTGGAGGTTATTTTATTTGTACAAAAGAGTAAGGTATGAACATAGTGAGGATTTACACTTTAAAATTATTCTGTTTCTTTGGTTCTACAGATTTTATGTATGAATTTAGGCTTTGAGCAAAGAAAATTCAGATTTCAAGTTACTAAATACTAGGTTGATGGATCTCTCTCTATATTTTATTAGAATGACCTTAATGTTTACCTTTATGCAGTATTACTCTTAAATGCACATCAAATAAAACTTAATATAATATTTGTTTCCATAGTATTTCATTCTTTTCAAAGTTCTACTTTATCTTTAAATTTGAAATTTAAAAACCTCTGATTCATATGGGGAGAAATTTTCTTATACATTACACTGTTGAAGAAAATAAAATGATTTCACACTGAAAATTGATGACGGCGTTGAGAATAGGAACCACATTAAGGAGCTAGAAATACAGGTGGTTATTTTTATATGATGAACCACAAGTGTATGGGGAAGTTGAAATAAAAAGGGATAAAAGCCAAGAAGTTAAATACAGCCTTATACATAGGCTTGAGAAGATGACAATTAGAGAATCTAACATGAATTTAGTGACACAGCTTGATTGCTTTAGACTATACGAAGTTAGTAGAAAAAGTACATTAATCAGTAAAGGCAGAATAATAATTTGGCTTTGCCTGAATATTCTAACAACTTTAGTTTATTGAGAGGCTTCATTTCATGTATGAACTATATATATTTTAGTTTTTATGAAAAATAACTAAAGCACATGGTGAAAATAATGAATTTATTTTCTTCTTAATTACTTTGACTTTTCCAAACTAATACCTTAAGTATTATTTTAAAATAAAAAGTAGACTTTATTATTTATAGGTAAGGAAATATTTACACGTATTATTGGAAGCATGCTAAGGACAACTGCTTTTTAATGTTTGTCAACAAGCTAATTCTAAACTTTAAAATTGCATCTTAGAAATAAGTTCATTTATTCTGTTTTTATTTTTATTTCAATATTTTCTTTACTTAGAAGGTGAAACAGTTCATCTGTAAAAGAAATGAGCAGGAAATGAATTGATTAAAATAGCTACAAAATTACTGCACAGGATACATCACAAATTTTAAACAAAGATGATAATATTAAGTAATGTTGGGGTCAAATTGGACTATTTAGTTAATAATTCTCTTATTTTACCAACAGCTTTGAGACTTGAACTAAATTAGCAGAAGCTCTGGTCAATCCCAACTACATTGCGTCACTTTCCATTAATTAAATCCTGTCAGTTTTAATATTTGCAGAATGATGAAAATATCCAAATTACATTATTTATTGTATATTGTACATTTTAACAAAATCCTGACTATTTGGAGATTTAAGTAGCAGATCTCCAAGTTTTTTTTCTTACTTAAATGATTATAAAGTTTTATGTTCTTCATGGGAGTCAAATTTACTGACTGTCTCATTGACAACTGTTATAGTAATGATTTGGTACCACCAACATTTACATAGTAAATTCAGACATTATCAGTCTCTCGTTAATAAAATATTGCCCACTTATTGATTGTATTTGTATTTCACAAACATTTTGTGACAATGTCCAAGCCAGTTTGTCCATTTTTTAAATGAGATCAATTTAATTAAGATAAATAATTATTACCCAAATTGATATTTAATATGATTTAAAAGTCTGTTTATTTAAAAACATAAAACTTTTCTCACAAACTTTCAAATATTTTGTTTCTCTGAATCATGGAGACAGTTCTTATTGTTTTGGCAAAAGGCATACATTGGACAAAACAGAAAACGAAAATGCAGACTCCAATTCAAAACACTAAAAGAAAAGTACTTCCAACATATGATCATGTTACTGAATCAAGAATAAAACAATCCAGGTAAAATTCCCTTCTGTTCTTAACTTTTAGTTTTCACTACTGCTTGTTTCTGTGACTCATTTAAGCACATTGTTTTAAATAAATGGCTATAAAAATAAATGTATTTTTATTATGTAATATCAGTATTTACTGTCACAAATCACAGATACGAAAAGGTAAACCAAAAATTAAAAATTACTAAAACCAATTAGCCTCTTGCTTAGAGTTATTTTTTTTCATTTTGTAAATAGATATAGATAGATATAGAAAGATATAGATATAGATGATTATAATAGTAGTCCCCCCCTTATCTGTGGTATAACTTTCCAAAATTCAAGTGTGGTCTGATATTTTGAGAGAGAGATTACATAACTTTCATTACAGCATATTGTTATAGTTATTCTATTTTTATTAGTTATTTTATTAATCTCCTACTGTGCCTACTTTACAAATAAATTAAACCTTATAATAGGTATTTATGTATAGGAAAAACCATGGTATATATAGGATTTGATACTATTCCAAATTTCTGTCATTGACTGGGGAGTTGGAATATATCCTTTTCAGATGAGGGGAAACTACTGAATATTAATCTTTAATTTCATTTTCTGCCTCACTCAAATGATTTTGAGGTAGGGTATATTTACCAGTGACCACTGTTAAAGTTTATATTGCAAAGCATCATTGTGACATATACTTGCATCTTTAACAAAGTTGCTAAGGATCCAGATCTATGTCCATTCTAAAGACTCATTTGTACATTGGGAACTAATAATAATTTTAAAACAGTTTAATATGTGAGTTATAGAAATTGAAAGAGAAAAGAGAATGGCAGCTTTTTTAAAGAAAACATAGCAGAAAATTGTTCACAATCAAAGGACAGATATAAATATCCAGGAAAGGAATGGCACAAGCCATCAAACAAATGCAATTCAAACCAGAAAACACCAAGACATATTATAATAAAACTGTCAAAAACTCAGACAAAGAGAGAAAATTCTGAATCAGTCAGAGAAATGAAGCATATCATATCTAAAGGAATTTAAATAGGACTAGTAGCAGATTTCTCCAGAGAAACCTCACAGGTCAGGAGAGAGTGAGATAACTTAGAAGCTGCTATTGCTGAGTACAGCATGCAAAGACGGCATTTATTGCAGCTGAACACAAAATGTAATGTGAATAATGGGCCAGCAGTTGGCATGATAGTTAAGGCCCTGGGTTCCCATATGATGGGCAAAGCAGTTGGAGTTCTAGACTTTGTGACTTGAAAACATTGTG
>NW_006208466.1:22484-32685 GCF_000334495.1 Tupaia belangeri chinensis
AGGCACATGTACAAAAATGCTCAAAATTCCAAGAGGTGAATGGAGGAGTAAGGATTGGATTGTGGCATGATAAAATTCTTGATTTTATTATCATACATTGCATGTGAGCTTTGTAAATCCATATGGTTCCCCACAAAGGTTTACAACAATCAAAAGTAACCGATAAATTATTTTAAAAAATGAAAAATTAAAAGAGACATCAACTAACTGAATGGACAAGGGAAAGCAAACAAATAAGACCCAAGCATCTATTGACTCTGGGAGACACACAGAGACGAAAAATGAAGGAATAGAAGAAGATATTTTACACAAATGAAAACTGAAAGACAGCAGGGGAAGCTGTACTGAGATACAGTGAATTTTATGTCAAACAGTGTAAAAAAGATAAACAAAACAACAACACCATTATATAATGATAAATAGGTCGATTTATGAGGATGATTTAGCAATTGTAAATATATATGGACCCATCATCAGGGTATCTAAATAAATAAAGCAAATAGTAAAAGATGAGATGGGGGGTGGCTGGGGCCATGGTGGTGAAGATGCTGGACTCCCACATTGCTGACTGCAGTTTGAGTCCTTGACCTGGTGGTTTGCGTTCTCATGTTCCCTTTTTCTTTCTCTCTCTCTGGTCAAATTAAATAATTATAATAATGATAATCATAATAAATAAAATAATTTTTTAAAGATGAGATGGAAGAGTTGGCTTTAGTAGATAATAAAGGAATTTCAATAGTCAACTTTCAAGGATGAGCAGGTTATCCAGATGCAAGAATCAAAGAAAACACAGAACTTAAACTATACTTCAGACAGAGTAGGTCTAATAGACCTATACAGAACATTCCATGCAACAACAGAACCTAATTATTTTTAAGCACACACAGAGCATATGTTAGGACACAAAATAAGTCTCAACAAGTATAAGAATATTTATGTCCTTTTTTAAACACAATTGTAAGAAACTAGAAATAAATTATAGAAATAATTTTGGAAAATCTACAAATACATGGATATGAGATAATATGCTCTTGTGCAACTAATGGATCAAAATAGAAATCGAGAAGAAATTTTAAAATATCCTGACTAACATAAGAATGGATACACAATGCACCAGAATAAATATCACATAATCTTTTATGTGACCAGTTAGCTGAATTTATAGAACCAAAGAGGAAAATTGCTAGTTCCCAGGGATTACGAGTTGTACGTGGCTAGGAGGTATCAGTCAAAGACACAAAATTTCATTTAGATAGTAGGAATAAATTTAAGATATCTATTACACAAAACACTAATTATAGTAGATAGCAATGAATTATATTTTGGAAATCTATAAGGCTAGATTTTACGTATTCTTAAAATACACTCATTAACATGTGTAATATACATGTTAATTAGCTCAATTTAGCCATTATATAAGGTCTACATAAACCAAAATATCATGTTCTATCCTTCACATTTATTATATTATTTGTCAATTAAAAAATGAAAAGATTAATTAGAAATACAAAATTGTAGAGGCTGTGTTTTTTATTTCCTTTGTAGACTTAAAACACAATAAGGCATAATTTTTTAAAATTTTATTTAGTTTTATTTATTTATTCATTTATTTTAATATGACCAGAGAGAGAGACAGAGAGGGAAAGTGAGAAAGCCACAAGGTCAAGGACTGGAATCGTGGTTGGCCATGCGGGAATTTCCAGCACCTTAACCACTATGCGACCTGCTGCTTCCCCCAGGCCTCATTTTTATCATGGTGTGTGTTATTTACTTCTGGAGATCAAATATACAGCAAAAGATTTTTGGATCTCATAGTATTTGTTATGGAGTTGGAAAGTATAACCACCTTATCCTTTACATTAAGCAGCTGATGCTTTCAACAGAAATCACGCCACTTCACAATCCTTATAATTATCTCCCTCATATCGCTCAGGCTCCATGGTCATCACACACACCGACCTTCACTGTTCACGGACACCACGTCTCAGTTAATACAGGTGTGACACTCTGTTCTGTCCCCTGTATATGCAATCCAGAAGTCATTGATAACTCTGCACAGAGAATCTGGGTGACAGTGAGGAATGCTTCTCTCTCCCTTTTTTCTAAAAGGATTCTCTGAGACACATAGATGATATAGCCTCTCAGAAGGCAGTCCAGCAAGATGTTGGATCCAGAGAGTCTTCCTTGATGCCAAACTATTGCTAGTCACATAATGTGCATTTTTAAGTCCTCTGTCTCCTTTGTTGCCTATCTTATGTCCATTTGACATCACACTTAATGGTATACAATGGTTGAATGTATAAAAATACATAAATAAATAAACAGTAACAAAAAAGAAAATAGTATTGGGAAGAAAAACAAATTATGAGGTGTATATCAAAAAAACTAATTGTTCATGCTTAATAATAAATAACACAAATAAGAAAAACAAAAATGAAAGCTAGCTTATAAGGTTTTGCTCAGTTTGAATCCTAGGCAACCCAATGAAGGTAGTCATTATTGGGCTGTCAGGTGGCATGACTATTTTGAGATTCCAGACCAGTGACTTGACAAACCTGTCAGGCATGTGTGTGTGCATGCCCAAAATTCTGAGAGAAGAATGGAGAAGAGATCATAGCATGTTCATCTCCCTGGGGGGGAATGGTTTCTCACTTTCCCTCCTTCCCCTATCTCACTGTCTCTCTCTAGTAAGCACATATACCCTATAGCAAAAAATAAATAAATAAATAACATAAAGAAATAAATAAAGAAAAGAAAAACAAAAAAAAGATATTTGTTATCAGGAGTGACCCTAATGATAGAAATAGCCTTTCACATATAGTGGTCTCATGCATACCAGGGAGTCAAATTTAAAGTCTAAGAATAATGCCGTTTTGACTTACTATGTAGGCAATCTATGAAATTTTCCTGAAAACCAAAAATTAAGCATCAATGAAGCAGGGGAGATAGATAAAATGACAAGCATTTAATCAGAAGTCCTTGATTTGAATCTTACTATCCTAACTTATGACCTAGAGCGCATGATATACTTTTATTTTGCGTATGTGCTTGATATAATGTTAACAACCTTGCCCATTTTATAGAAATAAATGGGTTATTTGTGAAAAATAAGTAAAATACATTGTGAAAAACAAGGAAAATGAATTTTTCAAAAATAAGGTCAAAATTATTTTTATAGCAAGAGCATAAGAGTTTCTTTCAAACTACCAACTTACATGCTTTTCCATTTAACAAACTGTTTTTTTAAAGAAAGGAATAATGAACTTATGTGACTTTAATTATTATTCAGAATGTGATTGTCTCATAGACCCAAATTCCTTATTTATCCTCTAAATTAGTCAGTGTAACTCTCTCAATCCAATTCTGACCATTCCCTATGCATCATTTGAAGACATGCTAAATTGGCCTCATATCTTTGATAATATTATTTTAGATACTATTATATATCTATTTGTAATTGATTTCCTAATAACCATCTTATCTTCTTTGGAATAACATTTTCTAAGATGTATTTGTAAAAAATTCTTATATTAGTATTTGTGAGAGTTAGTGCTATAAATTTCTACCTGCTCTGAGAGAATAATCTGTAAACTAACTGCTGTTGTGGGGTCTGGAGTAAGAGGTGGAGTCACTCAGGTGCAAGTAACATAAGAATTATTCCCTCAGGGGCCAACGGGTAGCATGATGGTTAAGGCGCTGGACACTCCCACATGGCCGACCACAGTTCGAGTCCTGGACCTGGTGGCTTGCTTCCTCACTTTCCCTCTCTTTCTTTCTATGTCTCTCTCTCTGGTCAGATTAAAAAATAAATGAATGAATAAATAAAATTAATTATTAAAAAAGAATTATTCCCTCAGACAGCAGGTGCTGTGGTGATTAAGGTGTTGGATCCTATATCTAGCTGCGGTTCTAGTCCCAGACCCAGTGGCTTGAGAAACATGCTGGAAAAAAAAAAAAATATATATATATATGTATACACACATAGATTTTTTAAAACCAGTTTTTTTTTTCTTTTTAAAAAATTATGGGCCAGCAAGTTTCATAGAGGTTTGATCACTGAACTTCTAAATGGCTACCATGGCTTAAGTCCCAGAACCAGTGGCTTGAAGCTCATGCAGGGTGTTTATGTGTGTGTGCCCAAGATCCAGGGAGGAAAATGGTGGAAAAGGGATGCCAGTGTGGCCATCCCCCAGAAGTTTGTTTCTCATTTTCCCTCTTGCTGTCTTTGTCTCTCTCTCTTTTCAGAGACTGCATGCACCCTAGGAATAAAATCTCTGTAAGGAAAATAAAAATTTTTTAATCCCTGTACATCTTCACATTTTGAGACATGTTTTTTCTTAGCATGCATAAGGTGCTCACCAATCAAGCAAAGGTTTTACCAGATACATCATCATCAACAGATAACTTTCTGTTCTTGTGTTTGTTAAATGCTTTATTATTATTATTTTTTCCAAAGCCTTTCCTCTCCCCTACCATCTCCCTCTTTCTATACAGTCACTGGTATCTACACTTGTGCTCTCTGCTATTATACCTGTTGCTCTTTTAATTTCTGCCAGAGTGCAGACATTTGGTAAACATTGATCAGGGATATCTCTTTCATAGTCTCTCTTGCTTTGCTTAGCATTAAATCTCCTGTAGTCGTTCACTTTGTATCAAATGAAAGGATTTCAAGGTTTTTTTAAAATGACTGAATAGCATTGAAAAGGTATATGTGCTACACTTTTCCAATCCAGTCAGCCATTCTTGGGTATTTGGACTGATTCTGTGTCTTAGCAGCTGTGAATAATGCTACAATAAACATGGATGTGCAAATGGTTTTCTGAGTGTTTACCTATACTTTGGGTGGATACCCAGGAGTGGAACACCTAGGTCTATGGAAATTCTATTTGTAGGTCTTTGAGAAACTTCCATATTGTTCTCCATGGGTGCTATGCTAATGGACATTCCCACCAACAGTGTAGGAGAGTTCTCTTTTCGTTGCAGCTTGGCCAGCATGTGTCATTCTTTATTTGTTTTTTAACAACGTATTCTGGGGCAAACCAAACTGAAAAACTAGATTCCTATATCTCTGGGGGAGCCTTTGGTATTCTTTATTTGCCTCTGTCTATATCTTTCCCCTATTCTTTCTTCATAATTTGCTTCAATATAATGCACAAGTTTTAGGACCTGTGACAGGGGACCCTTGGTCTGTGTTACGACTCCTCAGAGTATAAATGATTACTAACCTCAGCATAACTATATTTAAGGACCTGAGAGAAACTAAACTATTTACAGCCTCACACTGACTAACTTTTCTATTGGGACATGTCTCCTATCATTAAAAATATGCGAGAGAGTGGTTTAGAGTTTTATTTTCCCAGATAATTCACTTTAAATGCAATTTGGAAATTAAACAGAAAACTTGTAAAGCTATTTCCTACTCTGAAACCACAACAGATACACACACACACACCACGTATATATGCAATATATACATATATTTATACATATATATGAAAACCAATGCATTTTAAAATATAAATGCCAATGCTGAATATATTGTATTTTAGTTTTAAAAATTAAGAAGAAATATTCCACTTTAGTAGAAAATCCGGAAATCCTACAACAAGACTTTCACGGGCTGATTGTTCATCTGGTAAGTAAAATACAGCCAGACTGGAGAAACTAAATATTTCTGTTAAATTTCATACACATATAATGTGTAAGTTCAATTTTACCTAAACATATGCTGATTTTATATACTCATTCCCATTTTTAGGCATTTGCAATCCTTTTATATACTATCTTTTCCAAATTTAAGTATATAAAATGAAAGATTCTGTCCCAGAGCAAATGTCAAAATGATACGGTCTTTATCATTGAGAAATAAAGGAAATAACAATAGAATTCAGTGTCTTGTAGAGAATTTATTAGAGAATAGTGGGAAAAAATGGTAGAAAAACAAGTAACTTACATTTTAGGTGAAGGAGAAAAAAATAGAGAAAGTATTAATTAAAAGAAATTAAGGAAATATATTAACAATTTATTACTTTTTCATTTCTCCTTTACTGTCACTGATAAATATCCCAGGAGTAATGAAGTGTGTTAAATGTCATCATTTAGATTATAGTAACATCAGAGAATTATGGACACTGTGGAGAGGAAATTCAATAGATAGAAATGATCCTGAAATAAAAGAGGAAGGGAATAGAATTAGTTCAGTCAAACTTTGAACAGGCTAAAAGATAAAAGCTTCAATATTACAGTAAAAAATTGAGTTCTGCCTTGACTTCTTGGGTGAGACAATTTGGTTGCACAAGGAACCAACAAAATAAAAAATATATCTCTAAAATAATCCTTCGCTTACTGGCAACCACATTAACAGTATCCAGGTAGTAAGAAAATACATCCTGTAAAAATAGTCTTTAGTTTCCATCAATGCTTATCCAAACTGTAATAAGAACATATATTTATGTTTGCAAATTAGAGATGACAAAATGATCACAGAGTCCTTGTTAATGAGTCAGTACTTGTCACATCTTTAGAACTGCTTCTAGAACATTGCAGACACTAACTGTGAGGTGTTTCCATTAATTCTCTTTTGGGTTTCTACAAAACCTCAAATAATAACAACCAATTTGATATGAATGATAGTAGGTTTCATCTTTTACCTGTCAATTTTTCAGCGAACATTTTTTATTCTTTTTATTTTGTATTGGGTATTTAATCTCTACATAACAACATGAGAAAACGCAAAGTGAAAGAGAAAAGAACCTGTGCCAGTGGCACACTAAGAACCAGATCGTTCAAGCTGTATGATCATGAAACACTGTCATTAGAAATGCCCATATTGAACAGGGCGACAATGAGTGTCCTGCAAGTTCACTATTTTGCCCCTGATCATATACTGAGTTCTCTTACTTGCTCTTTCTGAACTTTATGCGCTTTGATACCAAATCATGAAGGGCCAGAAGAATATAAGGCACTTCTGTGACCTCACTGAAGAATTATGTTTAAAGATATGATTAATAAATGAGAATGAACATCCTGAGTGTTCAGAATTGTTAGTAATCAGATGAATGGAAGTATTTGAGGAAGGAATCAATAAATTAAAAATTGCACAAGAGAACAGAGGGATGTTAAAATAGAGAGTAAATACCCCTGTTAAACTCAAGGAGGACAGCTCTGGTATTGTTCTAATAAAACTTTTCTGTTAAGAAGGACTCAGAGTAGGAGGGCACCTGAAACATAACCCTAAATAGGTATCTTAAATTACCTATTTAAAAAAAATGGAGAGGCTGGCAAGTGGCATGGTGGTTAAGGGTTCTGGACTTCCACATGGTGGCCCATGGTTCAAGTCCCAGACCTGGCAGATTGCTTTCTCACTTTCCCTTCTTCTCTCTCTCTCTCTCTCTCTCTTACTTTGTCCCTCTGTGGTCAAATTAAAATAAATAAAGTTAAATAAAATAATTCTTCTTTTTAAAAAAATACATGTTTTTGCAAATAAGGCACATCCTTCAAATGTAGTTTTCGAAAAATCAATTAATTAATTGTTAATGGAACTTATGGAGTTCTGGAAAAGAACAGGTAAAATTATTACTTTTTTTTAGACAGAGAGAGTTTTGCTATAGGGCATGTGCACTCACTAGAGAGATAGAGAGACAGAAAGTGAGAAATCACTACTCCCACCCCCAGGGGGAATGGCCACGCCACAATCCCTTCTCCTTTGTTCTCCTTTTGGGATTTTGGGCATACTGGCACATACACCCAGAATGAGTTTTTTTGCTTGTTTGTTTTTAGAGGTTTTTGCTCTAGGGCACATGCACTCACCAGAAAGAGAGAGAGAGACAAAGAGACAGAAAGCGAGAAATCACCACCCAGCAGAGATGGCCATGAGCAATCCCTTCTCTTCCATTCTCCTCTCAGGATCTTGGGCATCAGAATGAGTTTTAAGCTGCCAGGTCCAGGATGCCAACCGTTATCGACTGTGTGGGAGTTCAGCGACATAACCATTACACCATCTGCTGGTCCTAACATTTTAGGAAATGTGAAATTTAGGGCATGGTGACTAAGGTGCTGTACTCCCACGTGGCTGAATGCAATTCAAGTCCCAAACCTGGTGGTTTGCTTTCTCATTTTCCCTCTCTCTCTCTCTGGAGAATGCATGTGCCCTATAGAAAAATTTAAATAATAATAATAATAAATAAAATTAAATGAAATAATTAATAAAATTAAATTAAATTAAATCCTTTGTTAGTAAAATGAATAAAATAGTAATAAATAAAATCAAAACTTCTTAAAAATTTGAGCTCCTTATTCTAACTTTTAAATCTTTTCTGTGTGACTTGATGGATAATTTGGACTGAAATATTATGGCTTTTTTTTTTGAGAGGCTAGTATCCTACAAGGAGCATGTAAGTTGTACTTCCCATAATTCTGATTAGCTTTTTGTAGAATTAAGGCAGATAGAATGATTCAATTCATTAGAAAATGCCAGTTATTTTAGACTTAACTGTGTAAATCTTTTTTAAAGGTTTAAGTATTGATATTTAACTTTCATTCTGAAATTGATTTTACTGACAATCATCCGTATCTAGTTTAAAAATCTATTACCACTGCCTAAAATGGTGCTTGTTATATAGTAAAATGTCAACCATATTTGTTGGATAAATAAATTATCCGTTTCTTTATTTTGCTGTCCACACATTGAAGTTCTTGTTTCATCCAATTTATTCAAAACTTTACAGAGCTCCATGTGGTATAGCCAGGACAAGTGTCTTCATTTTAGACACAGATTAGAAAAAGAAAAGGGTAAGAGATGAGGATAAGAGAACATGAAGAACCCGGTTATACTCATACCTCATGAATTTGTCTTAGTGCCATAATAGTCTTTGTAGTTCCTAACGCCAGCTTCTCTCTCTTTAAATTAGGTAACACAAAATGGTGGCTATAATAAATTTAAAATTCAGTGAACGAGAAGTTAGCAACAAAGAAACTGAAATTAGTAACTAGATGTTTGAAGTGTATGCTTTAATTAAAACAGACAGATTGCAAACCCTTTCAAGAATCTTACATTAAGAGGAGGGCTATTGAGGAACAATAAACTAAGGGTAACATAGAAACCAGTAAGACAATTAATTAGGCAGGGGAAAAAAAGAGACATAGTGTTTTTAACACCATCTTGCCTAGGTAATGGATTTTTTCTGAGTGTAATTTGTAACATTTATTGTTTGTAAGAATCATGTTATTCTTCAGGACTTGTATCAGCAAAGTATAAGGGTTATTTATCTTAGACTCCTGGAAAAGATCAATGATATATTCGTAACAACAAAAAAAATTTCTAAATTAATTGGAAATGAATGGGTTAATAATCTAAACTAAGGCTACTTTAAAAATAATTTTTCTGATTTTAAAGCATTAAATAATATGAAGTATTTTTTTCTAATTATAGAATACTAAAAATAAATAGTTATTCTTGGGATGCATTATTTACAAATTTTCCAAATTTTTAAAATACAGAATTCAGTCACCTTTAAAAGCATTAATGGCACAAAGAGGTGTGGTATTATCTGTTGAAGATATGTTGTAGTTTTATCACCAGTACTAGGGATGAATGTTCACCTGTTGAAATATCCATTTTGTATGATAAATAATGTGATTGAATGTATGGAAGCAAATGAAATGAAAAAAAAATGGTGATGATAATAACAATAAAGATGAAAATCCTTCCCCCCCCCAAAAAAATGAATAAAGAATGTAATGGCCTTGAAAAAATTTTTAAAAAATAGCTAAAAGCCCACCCCTAGTATAATATGTAATACTGAAGCGATACAGGAGGCTTAGGTTTGGCTCTTGGGTCAACCTGAACATACTAGGTATGCCTGGGTGAACCCATGATCTTGACTGGCCGAGGGGCTGGTAGGGAGGAAGGTCGGTTTTGTGATTGGACTCTGTGAAGTAGCATCTCTCTCTCTCTCTAAATTAGTAATAAAAGAAACTTTAAAGTATTTAAAATCATAAAGCAGTAAAGTCTTTTTATACCATTTTGTGTAGTTATTCATTAATTAAAGAAGTTATTAGAGTCTTATGTGCGTTAAGTGCCATTACATGAATACATTGGTGTAATTTTGTTTTCTCAGGTAACCATCCTTTCTCAATATTATTTAACTATTACGATTTTAATGCCATCTTTTTTTTTTTTTTTTGGAGTGTTTTTCGTAAA
>NW_006208466.1:33189-55689 GCF_000334495.1 Tupaia belangeri chinensis
ATATTTATTGACAATGTGTTTTTACACTCATGTAGCACACCATTCCATAGCCTATTCATCTTGATTACATCCTTTTTGTGTCTGTTGATTTTTTTTCCTGAATTTTTATCCACCTCTCACCCTGTATAGACTCTGGTACCACTGCTCTTGCTACTTCTCTCTAATGGGGTGAAATATATAATATTTTTCAACCCAATATCAGGAGAAGATATTCCACAGTGACTGTGCATCTTCATGTATACATCCAGCTAGTTTATTAATACCATCTTCTTTTACTGCAGAAATCTGATTAGGATAGTAAAGTACGTGGTTGGCCCACATTCAGAAAGTTTAGAATTAATTATTTCATAATATAAGGGAGCTAATTAAATAAACGAGTTCATTTCTACAAATCTCATCCTAATTCACATCATGCTGTCATTATTTTTATGTTGACTTGTCATTTTTTTTTTTTCAGCCAAATTTATTGAACCTGAACTGCATGGACCATGGAAACTACCAGTTACGTCACTGAATTTATATTGTTAGGACTTTCTCAAAACAAGAATATTAAATACTTGTGCTTTCTATTATTCTCACTTTGTTACATAGCTATTTGGATGGGAAACCTTCTCATTGTAATTTCTATTATATGCAGCCAACTTATTGACCAGCCCATGTATTTCTTCCTTAAGTACCTTGCTCTCTCAGATCTGTGCTATACCTCAACAGTGACACCCAAGCTAGTTACTGACTTGTTGACGGAAAATAACACGATTTCTTATACTTCCTGCATGACACAGCTCTTTGCAATGCACTTCTTTGGGGGGATTGAGGTCTTTCTTCTCACAGTGATGGCCTATGACCGCTACGTGGCCATCTGCAAGCCCCTGCACTACACTGTCATCATGAGCAGGCCAACGTGCAATGCCATGGTCATCGCTTGCTGTGCTGGAGCATTTCTGCATTCCTTTCTCATGTTCCTTCTTACCATCAACTTACCCTTCTGTGGCCCCAATGAAATAGACCACTATTTCTGTGATGTGTATCCTTTGTTGAAACTGGCCTGCATCGACACATACAGAGTTGGGTTCCTAGCAGTTGCCAATTCAGGCATGATGGGTTTGGTGGTCTTTGTGATCTTGATGCTGTCTTACGTTTTGATATTGTACACCATCAGGGTTTACCCAGCAGAGAGCCGCAGTAAAGCTCTTTCCACGTGCAGTTCCCATGTAGCTGTTGTAGTCTTGTTCTTTGTGCCTGTCCTCTTCATTTATGTTCGACCAACCATAACTTTTCCAGAAGACAAAGTGTTTGCACTTTTCTACACAATCATTGCCCCCATGTTCAACCCTCTGATCTACACACTGAGAAATAGGGAGATGAAGAGCATCTTGAGGAAAGTGTGGTGTGGTGCCATAAACATTTTTTGATTGGAAGGCAAGTTATTTGAAAAGCACTTTCACTTCTCATTACACACCAATTCAAATGATGTTTGCTCTATGTCAACTTTATTAAAGCATAACCTTTGCTGTAAGAAGTATGAACTACTTTTTCAAACTTTATTGATCTGCATTCATTATTTATATATTCCTCCCCAATACTTTGATTTGTCATTTACTTATTCAAGTGTGGTTTTACTTTGCTCGATATTATTTTGTTTTAGATCTTTTTCACAGGTTGCTAACTGGTGCTCATTTTTCTTTTTCTTTTCTTTTCTTTTCTTCTTTTCTTTTCTCTTTTCTTTTCTTTTCTTGTAGAGATTTTGTCACTAGGCGCATGACTCTCAGGAGAGACAGGGAGAAGAAAGAGACAGAAAGTGAGAAATCACCTCCCTTGGGATGGCCACACCACAGTCCCTTCTTTTCCATTTTCCTCTCACTATTTTAGACATGCACACATTTATGTCCAGCATGAGTTTTCAGCCACTGGGTCCAAGTTTCAAACCTCAGTTGACCACATGGGAGTCCTACAATGTAACCATTATGGCATCTGCTGTTTCCTGGAGCTCACCTTTATAACTTCCCTATAATTTGACTCCATAAATTAATCTCCAAAGGTATATAAATTCCATTCGCAATGATCATGCCAAATCCAAAGAGCCAATTTGTTATCCTCTCTGCATTTCTCGTCAAAAAGAAGCAATGGGAATTTAGAATCACGTTTTTCTTTTTATTTTTTAAAGAATTATTTTATTTAATATTATTTACTTATTTTAATTTGACCAGAGAGAGAGAGAGAGACAGAAAGCAAGCCGCCAGGTCTGGGACTTAACTTGACCCATGGTCAGGCATGTGGGAGTCCAGCCCCCTTAACCACCATGCCACTTGCCAGTCCCTAGAATCACATTTTTCTACTCTAGATTTTTCATATTTATACCAATTTAGAAGGTAAAAATAATTTGTAAGGCCTAAACAATAAAAATATTATTTAAGTAATAAGATGGGAAGAGTTTTTTTAAAAATTATTTTAATGAGATCATTTTATATATCACAACATTATAATAATGATAAAAATACATTGATCATAAATAGGATAACCATATAATTTATATTACATATGGAGTCACATTTGGGTATAGAATTACAATGAAGAAATAGACATGAGACAGAATTATGTCAGGAGACCAGGATGTCTGGATACTTGTAAGTCTGGGAAATATGGTCATAGTAGTGAAAAAATAGTGGTAGTGATAATGTGAAATCTCTTGATGTTACTTGTTGCCAATGAGGTTTTTAAATGCAAATGCCTTTACTAAACATACTGACCCAGAATGTTTTTAAATTTATTTTCCCATGGTCATAAAAAAAAAAAAAAAAAGTAGGAGCTGGCAGGTTGCATAGTGGTTAAGGTGCCAGACTGTCACATGGCTGAATGCAGTTCGAGTCTTGGACCTGGCAGCTTGGTTTCTTATTCTCCCTCTGTCTCTTTTCTTTCTCTCTCTGATAAAATTTAATAATAATAATAAATAAAATTAAGCAATTAATTCTTTAAAAATGTAAATTTTCAATTTCTTATAAATTTTTTATGCATTGGGTAGCCATAGGTTATCTATGGAATTAAAAACTACTTTCAGATAACTAAATTAAATTAACTTTATTTCTTCACATTTTAGCAAAGTAGTATTTGATATCATGCAACTAACATTACTGAGTGGACTAAGGTGTTATGTTGTACAGACTAAAGAGCAAAAAGCAAAAATAGACTAAATATATTTTAAAAATGTAGGTGGAAAAGGAATATAATGTCACAGCACAGTAAATGGAGAAAATTTTTAGAGAAGTTCAGAGAAAGAAATGTTCTTGCAGACTTTTCTTTAAAAGAAATATATTTTAATTGGATTTTAAAATTCAAGAGAAACTTTTTTTTTCTTTTAATTTGCTCTAGGGCACATTTGCTTACCAGGGAAAGACAGAGAGAGAAAGAAATCATCCACAAGGGGTATTGTCATGCAGCAATCCTTTCTCCTCCATTCTTCTCTTAGGATTCTGGGCATGCATGCACACATGGGTGCCCAGTGTGATTTTCAGGCAGCCAGGGATAGGGTTTACTGGACTTGCACAGTCAACACGTGAGATCCAGCTGCCACAACTACCACACTTCAGGCTGGCCCTCAAGACAATCTTAATTAGAGCTTTTGATAGCATAACTGAATTCTTAGTGAATCCTTAGTAGTTGACATCATGATACATGTCAATTTGCAGCAGTTGGTTCAGGGTAACTGGAAACAATGGAAAAATTATTTATAAGATCTTTTACTTTAAATATGTTATTTATGGTGAACCTTTTGAATTTATTACCTGATAAAAATTATTTTAACTATGTTGTCAAATCATTGTAAGAGAAATGAATAGCAGAGACAGTAATTATAATCAATATTATTTCTGGTTCAAAATCAACAATACAAAATAAGTAACAATAACTAAAAGTATGAATGTGTAGTGTCATTATCATTCTTATTGAAGGACCCTGGAAGGACAACTATGTTTTGAGCCTCTCTTTTTTTCATTTATAAAATAAAAACAATAATAACTACCACATAGTTAGGGAATATGAACTAAGTATTGTGATTATGTTACATACTTTGGAAAAAGCATATCATTTGCCGTAAAGACATACAGCAATTAAATATGAATAAAAATTATAAAATAAAAGAAGAAATGGTCATAATTATTTTATTATTACTATTTCTAATATCTCTAGATAAATTTTTCTGAAATATTTGTGTATGGATCCAACTTTCTTTAAAGAATTATTTTATTTATTTATTATTATTATCATTATTATTTTCCAGTTTGATCAGAGAGAGACAGAGAGAGAGAGGAGGAAGTGAGAAAGCAAGCCACCAGGTCCGAGACTTGAACCGTTGTTGGCCATGTGGCAATCCAGCGCCTTTAACCACCATGCCACTTGCCGGCCCCATGGATCCAACTTTCTTAAAGGCTCTTAAACACACTAAATTTCAATGGAGAATTGCTCACATACTTTTCTCCCAGAAAGGTCTGAAGATTGTTGAGACTTTTTTTTGTCAAATATGAGGAATATTTTCTTCTCAGTAATCTTATTTTTTGTGTTTCATTTTTATATGTGTGTGTATGTGTTGCTTTCCTTTAGACAGAGTCTGACTATTTCAAAATCCTCCTACCTCAGCCTTAACTGACTGGTACCTTATGTAGACACCACCATGCCCAACATTTTAGGGTGGATGAAAATCAAAACTGGGTCTCCCATGTGGCCTTAGTCAAGCAGCAACATTTACTACAGTGTTGCAGTTGAGCTTCAGTACTCTTATTTTGACAAAAGCAATCCTTATGAATATTTGATCAAGAAGAAGAAAAGGATTTTCTGGGGCCAGGCAGTAGAGTAGAAGTAACTCAATTGGACCCACATAAGAAATGTCCGAACACTGCCCAGGGCAAACCAATGACGTGCACATGCCCATGATCTAGGCTGGCTGAGATGGGGCGAGGAGGGGTGGACTGTGATATGGGGGCCCTGTTGAGGTACCTGTAACTTTCTATCTTAAAAACTAAATAAAAGGGGCCAGCAGGTGGCTTGGCAGTTAAGGCATTAATCTCCCACCTGGCCGATCATGGACTGAGTCCCGGACCTGGTAGCTTGCATTCTCACTCTCCCTTTCTTTCTCTCTCTATCAAATAAATAATAATACAGCATGACCATCCACTGTAGAGGATGCTTTCTCTTCTTCTCACTCTTTCTCACTCTATCTCTGTTTCTCCTTGGCAAATGGTCCAGCTCTCTGGCAATTTTTTAAAAAATAAATAAAGTGCAAAGGTATATACAATGTCACTGTCTTTTGCCATACAGCCTTTCTCAGTACCACCAAAAGAACCAATGGAAAAATGGAATTTTAGTAAAATGCTCCAATTTGGAGTATGTAATGTGTGTGTTTGCATGTGTGTGTGATTTGATTAGATGGATATAAATGGACTGTTTTCCCTGCAGAAACAGAATTTGTGAACATGCTTATCATAAAATCAGATTGGAAAGCTGGAAAAATAATATATAAATAAACATAATGAAATTAACCCAGAACCATGCTTTTTGATATCTGGAAATCAGTGATTAAGTCCAGGGTACACTTATTTCTTGCCCAATGTCATAGCTGAATGATTCACAATATATTAAAAAAGAGAAATATGTGCAGAGAAATGTATCATATGTCAGCAAAATGGTGACGTTTAACCTCCAATTCATCATGAATCCAAGAATGTGATTCCCATAAGCCTGAGAAGTAGAATTATTTGCTAAGATTGTCACATATTCATTCAATAAATATTTATTTGGTTCTTACTATATGTTATACTCTCTGTTTTCCTATACTATGAAAATAATGGTGAAGTCAACATGGCATGACCCTTGTTTTCATGGAACCTTCTTCTTAGAATCATAAGAAGAGAAGTAACTCAGAGAAAGAAAATAGAAGAGGAACATTAGTGACGGGCAACTGTTATTCAGTGCTTGATTATGAGAAATTCCGAATGATCTTCTCATTATTAAGAAGAATACAAAGAAAAGGTGTGTATGGGAAGATATCTACTAGCATCAAAAGACAAATGGCCTTCAAAATCTTGGCCTCTTGTAAAAACACTATCTTCTGGCAAGGTTGTGGGAGGTCTAAGTAAATAAAGATGACAGGTGCAAAATCCAGGATCACCACTGTAGCTTGGGAACTGCAGGTACAGAGTGTTTTGCTGTGGCTTTCTGCAGAATACATGCTCACATTCTACAATATTACATAGTAGAAAGTTATCAAAACCAGAGAGATTACCAGTCCCATCATGTCAGAATTGGCAGTGACTAAGAAACTAATCTCATGTGTACTGGTGTACTTCAGTTCTACGAAAAAAATTTTATCACAGAAATAGTGGTCAATTTCACTGGGGCTAAAGAGAGGTAAAATAGTGTAAGAAGAAACTGGCCAAGGAAATGTAAAAATCTTCCCCCTCATAGTGCTATGAAAATTGTCACACCTTTTTCTGTTCATCATAATGGCATAGTAGAGTGGTTTGCAGATGGTGACAGGTCATAGGCCATATCTGAGAATGAAGATGGTATCATCAAAAAAGTATGTGCTAATACGTTGTGTCATATAGTTTTTATAGGAAATGATAGAACCAGTAATCCACAAAGCAGTTACATCACTGAACTTCCACATGGCCAACTGCGGCTTGAGTCCTAGACTGACTGACTTGAAAATTACACCTAGTGTGTGTGTGCTTGCATACTCAAGATCCTTGGAGAAAATGGAGGAGATAGGAGATAACTCAAATCTATTCAAATAAGGACAACTCTGGTTAAAACAAACATATTGACTGTCTTGACTCAAAATCACTATGTAATTTGATTTCATTTTTCTTTTTCATCTTCTTAATCATTGTTTATCATATTTAGTTTTATATGCATCTATACTTATGTAATATAAGTCAACAAATGCTTCTCTAATCTTTATTGATATATGGAGACAATATTTTAATATTATGAGAACTATATTATAAAAAATAGCACTCCACGGATGCAACAACATATACGAAAATACAACAATTGACATTCAGAAATCAGAAATAACATCATAATAAATCTATTAGAAAAGAGATGTCCACAGACATGGGACTCCTACCTCGAAAATACAGAACAAAGTATAATAAGAAAGCAAAATTTCTCAGTAGTATCAGGCACAGTCCTAGTGTATGGAGTGTTTCACTGTCTAGTGGATAAAACCAGCCAGTTACCTGGAAGGCACACTTCTGCATTAAGAGGAATGTTTCAAGCTATAGTTATTTGAGGCAATAACCAATATTACTCCTTGGTCAATTCTAACTTTATCATGCAAACATGTTGGAAATTGCTCTTTCTAGAAAGACGTTCCTCTGTAGAGAGATATATAATGACCAATGACTAGAATAATAATTTTTGATATTCTTGGTTTATGTTTTCCATGTATCTCATTAAACTTACATTCAAGTTCAGATACTGTTAGAAAGTCAATCTTTGAGTGAGTTGATAACAAGTTAACAGTTGAGAATCAAGATTTTATTTAAATTACTTAGATTAGACCCTAAAGTGTAATAGATAAACCCATGTAATGCTATTTTGATAGATTTTGCATAAGCATGCTTTCTTGGTGTAATGCCTTCAATAGAATCTTTGGGAGGGAGTACACATCTGAAATAGTTACATAAAACTCATATTCTTTACTGGTAAACTTTCGAAGTACAAATGCTACAGATGGTAGGGCAGAAATTTTCCTATTTGTAACATCAGACACTGACAATCCATCTGCATTACCAGCATTGGTAAATAAATAGAAAAGAGAGAGGATAAGAGAAAGGGGAAATAGCAATGGAGGTGAGATGATGGAAGGGAAAAGCTTTCATCTTTGAATTTTAGGAATCATCTCCAGACAAAATCATTTGTGAACTGTCATTGATTGGAAGGACTACATATATAGCGAATGGCCATTTTTCCATAGAGGATGATTTCTTACTTTCAGTCTCTCTGCCTTTCTCTATGTCTCTGATGAGTACACACACCCTATATAAAAATTTTCTCAAAGAAAACAAAAATAGATCATTTACTAGTTTCTTCCATCAGTAACAGAGGAAAGAAAGACAGGCAGAGAGATGACACCTCCAACAGTTCTTGATGCTTCAATCTACTCTCAGCCTTTGCCAGTCGCAGATCATAAGCATATACGTGTCCAGCCTATTCAGGAAGTTCTCTGGACATGAACCTTAAAACCTCCTATATAAAGACCAGCAGTTGTCATAATGGCTATGTCTCTGGAATCCCATGTAGTCAACCGCGATTTGAGTCCCGGACCGGGTGACTTAAACTCATGCCAGGCAGGTGTGCTTGCATGCACAAAATCCAGAGAGGAGAATGGAGGAGAAGGGATTGAGGAATGGCCATCCCCCGGGGAGTGAGGGTGATTTCTCACTTTCTATCTCTCTGTCTCTTTGTCTTTCTGGAGAGTGCACACACCCTATGGCAAAAATCTCATAAAAAAAAAAAAAAAAACCTTCCATGTAGGTTGGCCTCACAAACTATTATATTTTTTATCTCTGCTCTAGTCCCTCTAAAAAGTAATTCTGAAGAAATTCAGCAAACACTGTAAGAACCCAGAAGAAATATTGAGAACTTTATTTGATAAATTTAACACAAAGAAATTGAAATAATTTAAAATAAAATAGAAATTTTCAAATAGAAAAGTATATTGTAATAAATTAACTGAAAATTAAGTGTCTTGACAACAAAATTGATTAAGAAGAATCAGTGGACTGTAGACAGATTAGTTGGAAACACACAACAAGAAAGGTAAATGGAGAGAGGGAAGAAAAAAGAAACAAATTAAGTCTACAGGACATGTGGGGCAGCATAAAAAGAGTAAATTAAAGATCATTAATATTCAAAAGGGACTCAAAATAACAAAATAGTAGAAAGCCTATTGAAAAAAGTAATAATGGAAACTTTCTAAACCTGGAGAAAAAGATAAGTATTCAGGTTCAGAAATGTCAAAAAAACAACAAACGGGACAGCTGGTGGCATGGAGGTGAAGGGGGTTGGATCCCACATGGCTGATTTTATGGTTCTAGTCTTCAACTCAGTGACTTGAAAAACATCCATGTGCACCTGTGCCCAACACCTTGAAAAAAGAATGGAAGAGAAGAGATTGAGTCATGGCCATTCTCTGGGGGATGGTTTCTCACTTTCATTCTCTCTCTGTATTTCTCCTAAGAGCACACATGCCCTATAGCAAAACAATAATAATAACAAAAATAATCAAGCAGATTCAACATGACAATGGCTTCCTCAAACATTTTAATCAAAGTCTCAAGAGTTAAAGACAATGAGAGGATTCTGAAAGTAGCAAATGAAAAGAAGCAAATAATCTACAAAGGATACCCAATAGGCAAGACAATGGACTTCTCACAGAAACCTTTCAGGCCAAGAGGAAGTGGTTGATATATTCAGAATGCTGAAGTAAAAAAAGAAAAAGAAAAATTGCCAGCCAAGAAGCCTGTACCTGGTAAAGCTATCCCTCAGGAAAGACAGACTTTCCCAGAAAACTAAAGCTGAGAGAATTTATTAACAACGTATTTGTTCTGTAAGAAATTTTAAATGAGTTTTGTTTTTTGTTTCTTTGCTACAGTTGGCATCTGCTTACCAGAGAGAGAGGGAGACAGAGAGAGAGAGAGAACTTATCCCCCCACCCCCCCGTGGGATATGGTCATGCTGCAATCCCATTTTGATTTCTTTTGAGATTTTAAGCATGCACACATATGTACTCAGTATGTTTTTCAAGCTTCTGATCCAGGACTCAAATTGTTCAGTCAGTATGTGAGATCCAGCTGCCTTAACCTACACACCACTGGCTGGCCCAGGAGTTCTTAAATGAAAAGAAAAAATTGCTGCAGCATAAAAAAGAAATATTTGGAGGTATAAAACGCACTAGCACAAGTAAGTACAAGGACATATTCAGAATATGCTAATTTAATCATCATGATGTGTAAACTACTCATATCTATAATATAAAGACTAACAGACAAACTTAAACATTGTTATAACTACAAGTTGGTAAAGGGTAGAAAATATTTAAAAAGCAAATGGTAACATCAAAAATGTAAAGTATGGGAGCCAGCAGGTAGCTTGGTGGTTAAATTTCTGGACTCTCACATGACAATGGCAGTTCAAGTCCCAGACTCTGTGACTTGAAACTCATGCTTGACACTTGTGCATGCATGCCCAAAAATACCAGGAGAATAGTGAAGAAGGAATTGGTGTGGCCATATTTCCTGGGGTTGGGGAAGATTTCTTACTTTCCTTCTCACAGTCTCTCCTTATCTCTTGAGAGAGCTCATGTACTATATGATAAAAAACATAATAAACAAACAAACAAAAATTCAAATTGTGTGTGGATAGATGAAGTTGAAATGCTGAATGTTATTTTTTAATATCTCTATGTGATCAAAGTCAATTTACCATCAGATTATAATAATTTATAGCAACTGTAAGTGTTTCTCATCAGCCTCATGGTAAGCATAAGGCAAAAACTTATATAAGATATTAAAAATTAAAAGCAAGAGGGGACCAGCAGTTGGTGTAATGGCTATGTCACTGGACTCCCATGTAGTTGACCATGGTTAGAGTACCTGACCCGGTGGCTTAAACTCATGCTGGGCATGCGTGCATGTGTGCCCAAGATCCTGAGAGGAGAATGGAGGAGGAGGGATTGCGACATGGCCATCACCCCTGGGAGGTGATTTCTTGCTTTCTGTCTCTTTCTGGTGAGCTAACACACCCTATAACTAAAACCTCTAAAAATAAATAAATAAATAAAAGCGATTAAAACATATTACTAAGAAAAAAAATATCACAAAGGGTAATAGAGATCAATGAAGGGAGGAAACTGTCTACAAAACAGCTTGAAAAAAAGGTAACAGAGTTAGCAATCAATCCTTATTATCAGTAATTACCTTGACTGTACTGTACTAAATTATTGAATTAAAAGATAAAAAGTGACTGAATGGATGCAAAACATAAACTCCAATTATATGCTGCCTATCAATCAGAATCTTACCTCAACTTTAAAGACCCTAGCATTTGCTAGAAAGTGAATGAATATGGAAGATTTAACTGCTACGTCAAGCAAGCCAGACTAAGAAAGAGAGGTATTATATATTCCAATTCAATATATACCAAATGTCTGTGCCTGTGACCAAAAACTGAAGGGCTGGAAATAATAAAAGCAAGGAGAACTACTAGAGATGGTGTGGGAGGAGAGTGGAAAAAGGGGAAAGGAAAAAGGAGATGGAGGAAATGAAGAGTAAAAAGAGGGAAACAGAACATTTAAGGGATACAAAAATGGAAAATTACCTGTTGATAATAATGTGTATGGCAATATCTTAGTTTGGGCTAATATCCAGGACATTCATGAAAGGTAAATTCATCTGGTAGCTGTAATGAAATACAGAGATTGAAAGTAAAAAATCAAATTATATTAAATTGAAAGAATTAAAGTGAAGGAAAAGGGGAAAATATTTCTAGAAAACAAAAAAAGGTAACAAAAATCAGAGAAGACTATGACAAAAAAGAAAACTAGAGATCAAAGTTTCTAATAAATATAAATGTGAAAATTTTCAACGAAACATTAGCAAAACAAGTTTGACAGCCCATTCTACATCTAACTCTGAGACTTCTTATGCAAAAAGAGCCTTTGGGATATTCTGTAGAGATTTATCTCTAGGGTGTCAACACAATGGAGATGGCTAGTGTTGAAGTAATCTTTGCACCAGTCACTTCAAATATCTGTGAGTAAGAGGCTATGTAGATCCAAGAAAATGGCAGTGGTCATAGAGTTATATGGAGTACTAAAGAGATCCCTCACTCTTTCTGTCTTCATCCCATGTGACAGAAAGAGAGGATCACATCAAAAGTTAAAACAATAGGAAGGGATTGTGGTGTGACCATCCCCCCTGGGGGGTGATTTCTTGCTTTCTGTCTCTATGTCTCTCTCTGTCTGTCTGGCGAGCGCACGCGCCCTATAGCGAAAACCTCTCAAAAAAAAAAAAGTTAAAACAATAGAATTTAAATTACTAGAATTGGACAAAGTAATAATAGTTTCTTGATCATAAAGGTACCTTTCCAACTGGCCTATGGTATGAAAACACTTACTCAATAAACTCACTAGGAAGAAAGGTTTATTTTCTCTGTAGTTCCAGCAAAAATATTGTGGTGGGGGCCTTCCAGGACCAAGGGTGATAATGAGGCATGCTTAGACTTTTAAGTATGCATGTACAGCCTGTGGTCACTTTTTAGCAGCTTAGTAACTTTTAGTGACCTTGTAGTCCTAATAGCATTCTTGCAATTCTGATCATGTACACCTGTGTGTCTGACAGTCTAGAGGCTCAGAACATACTTGTATGATTTAATAAACAACTTTATCATCTATATTACCTCATGTAAGTTGTCCATCAAACATATGTAAAACTATATATGGGAAACAAAAAAGCTAAAACAAATAAAAGGAGCAGTCCCGAGGAATTCAGGGCTCAGTTTTTTATTTTTATTTATTATTATTTTTGAGAGGTTTTCACTACAGGGCACGTGCGCTTGCCAGACAGACAGAGAGAGACATAGAGACAGAAAGCAAGAAATCACCCCCCAGAGGGGATGGTCATGCCGCAGTCCCTTCTCCTCCATTCTCCTCTCGGGATCTTGGGCACGCACACACATGCGCCCGGAGTGTGTTTTAAGCCACCGGGTCCGGGACGTGAACCGCAGTCGACTACGTGGGAGTCCAGCAACATAGCCATTATGCTAACTGTGGTTCCCAGGGCTCAGTTTTTATATGTGAATCTGCTGAGCCGGCGAGAGTACATGAATATATTGCTGTTTTCCTACAAAAGCCTTGGTATCTTATTGCTCTCTTCCTGAATATTCCATGACAGTATTAGATTACATTTTATTATTTTTAAAGTGTATTTATTTCTTCCTTGAAAGAGAGAGAAAAACAGAGAGAGAGAGGAGTCCTCAACAGAGTATTTTGTCACAATACCCACTCCCCAGCATCAGCCAACCTGGTTTACAGGGTCATGTGTGCCTGGTGTACTCAGGGAGGTCTCTGGAAACAAACCCAGAACTTTTCCATGTGAGTCCAGTTGCATTACCATTGCGCTACCTCCTGGCCCCAAGATTGCATTTGATGTGTGGGAAGTAGCCGTTCCTGAAATAATCACTACTGTCAGAAAAATCAGATTATCTAATATTCTTTCTTTTTTCTTTTTTTAATTTATTTTTTGCATTTTTTATTTAAATTTATTTATTTACATTCATTCACTATCTATACATCATCATAGCAAACAAAATGAGATTTCTCATCCAGAATACACTATATATTGTCTCAGTCAAGCACATCAACATACATGTTGTCATCAACAAACAATTTTCCATAAGTCTAGATCTGATGTCTACCTTGGAAGAATGTGTGGTCATCATGTCTCTCTATTAACATTTTTAATTGGTTTCCTACTCACAACGCAGTATATGTTCTATAAATTATAGTTTATTAAGACCAATGATAATAAATACCATTACTGAATCCTGTATCTTTTAATTATTACTGTACAATAAATAACTGCACAATCTCAGTGGCATCTAGATCTGATGTCTACCTTGGAAGAATGTGTGGTCATCATGTCTCTCTATTAACATTTTTAATTGGTTTCCTACTCACAACGCAGTATATGTTCTATAAATTATAGTTTATTAAGACCAATGATAATAAATACCATTACTGAATCCTGTATCTTTTAATTATTACTGTACAATAAATAACTGCACAATCTCAGTGGCATAAAATATATTTTTAAGAGTTTTTTGCTATAGGGTGCGTGTGCTTGCCAGACAGACAGAGACAGAGAGACAGCGAGAAATCACCCCTCAGGGGGGATGGCCACGCCGCAATCCCTTCTCCTCCATTCTCTTCTCGGGATCTTGGGCACACATGCACATGCGCCCGGCGTGAGTTTTAAGCCACCGGTCTGGGACACAAACCGCAGCTGACTATATGGGAGTCCAGTGACATAGCCATTGCGCTAACTGCTGGTCCCAATAAAATAATATATTTTTGAACTTTAGTCTGTGAATCAACTGGAACATACTTCTGTAAACTAAGCACTAGGGGATCTTGACTGGGATCTCCAATATATTCTGGCCTTAGTTAAAGTTATACTTAATTAAAGTATAATCTAATATGACCTTCTGCTAGATATTGGTGTTCCACTCTGATGTCCCGTCCTCCAGAATGTTAGTCTGGGCTTGTTATCTTGACAGATGGTACCAAGAAAGCAAATGGAAGGACATAAGATCTCCTAGGAACAGGTCCAGAACTGGGATTCTGTTCATGTCTACCACACTGCATCGGCCAAAGCAGGTCACCAGGACTGTCCAGAGTCCTAGCGGGAAAGCATGAAATAGAGTAGATACACGGAAGTAAATGACTGTGTCCACAATGTAATACATCTACTGAAAATATCTATTATGTGCTAGATATTTCTCTAAGTGTTTCACATAATTTATTTTATTCAATCTTTGGTAGTACTCATAATATGCTGCTTCATCATCTGTCATTGGTTGTGCAGGTCTGATTATCTGAAAAGTCCTATAATTTAGAAAACTTAAAAGCATCTTGCTCAAGTGTTTAGATTCAATTTTAATTTAATCACTTTTGGGAAGTTTTTTGTTTGTTTAGTCAAATGGCTGGGTCAAGGGCTCTGTGTTTACCCTCTCTTAGTCTATAAATTCCTTTATCACTACACTTATCACGTTATATTGAATTCATTTTATTTCTATACCTTTTTCATTAACTTTACATTTCTTGTTCCCAGAGAATTTAGAGGCATGGAGCTAGATTGGATTTGAAATTGGGATAGGCAATTAATCTTGAGCAAGTTACTTAATCTTTCTGTATCTCAGGTGACTCACTTATAAACAGCATGATAGTGCTAGTGAACTTACAGATTTGTAGAGAGAATGCATCATGTTAGTATTTATGAAGTGCTTATAAGATGACTAGGATATTATAAGTGCTTAGTAACCTAGTCACTATTACTATTTATATTTGTACTGTCTTGTACATTCTCTGGCACAATACACATAGTGTCAACAAGCTCAAATATTTCAAACATTTGATGAAGCTTTACAATTGTTCAAGAGCAGAAGTAGTTTATATAAAATAATCTATCTCGTCTTCTAAAATAAATTGCTTAGTGGGATACATAAAAAATTCATATTCATTTTGGAGTGAAAAAGATACACCCTTAAAACCTAGCCAGCACTTCAGGCCCAGTAGATGGCATAATGCTTACGTTGCTAGACTTCTCTATGGCCAACTGAATTTCAAATCCCAGACCCAATGGTTGGAAACACACTCCCCACATGTGCAAGCATACCCAAGATCCCAGGAGGAAAATGGAGAAGAAAGGTTGTAGGTTGCAGTATGGCTATTCCTCTAGGGGATGATTTCACACTTCCCCTATGAAATCTCTCTCTCCAACAAGTGCACCTGATCTAAGGCAAAAATCTCTAAAAAAATAAATAAATAAATAATAAAAAAAATAAACAAAACCTTGCTCTTCACTGCCAAGGCTTCTTGTAGATAATGACTCACAAGAAATGTTTTATGTGCTTCATTCTGTTTCTCAGCTCTCCTTAAGTTAGGTGGAGTTACCTTAGACTCTCTGTCTAGCCACTTTAAGTATTTGAAGTATATCTTAGAATCTGAAAACTCAGAAATGTGAGTGGAGTCGAATGTGTGCCACTTTGAGCCTGAAGCATTGAAGAAAGCATGCTCAGATCTCTAGGTTCTCATCTTCTGCCACAACAGAGATGTCTCTCTGTTCAGTTACTAGGTGGTGGGGTTTTGTCACCCTGCCCTTAAGTCAATGTGGGAAGCAAAGACTCTAAATCACAAAGGATGTAAAGAATTAATGAAAAATATATAAGGATTCTTCAAAAGGTATATGTAAAACAAAAATTATGCAATAAATGCATGAATTTTTAATCTTTTTCAACAATATAACTTGATCTTTAATTCCACTTTTCTATTAACTTTTTGAAGTCACCTCTAAAATGCACATATTCTGAGTTTTATTCTTTAGTCTCATTTGTGAAGTTTTACCCCACATAGGCTCAGCTTAGTCTTCTAAGAATTCAGCAGCTGACTTAGGTTGCAAAAGACCCTGTGAAGACTTCTACATTTTTTTTTGTCTACATAGCTCCTTTCTGTCTAGTGCTCTGCTTCACAGATTGAAGCCTCTTCATCTTCCTTAAACTCTGATCTCTGAGAGATGACATGGTGGCTCTTCTACCTATACCGTAGTCCAGAACTCAACACTAGCAAAAGTAGTCATCTAGTATTTATCTAAATTGTTTTCCTTTTCTAAGAAAATTCAGTGTTATGTTGTGTAATATTCAAAACAGCTATTTTACACACTCATTTTTTCCAGACTTAAGTCAAGGAAGTCCAATGACTCAGTTATGAACAATTTTTTTTTGAGAGATTTTACTACAAGGTAGGTATACTCAACAAAGAGACAGACAGACAGAAAGTGATAAATCACCCCTCATGGGGTATGACCATGCTGTAATCCTTTGCTGACCCCTAGGCCAAAATGTTTAAGCATTATATTTTAAGAAATCAGTTTTTTTTTTATCTTTTAAAAATTTTAGTTACTAGTTACAGAACTGAGGTACTAATGTACTCTTCTTACTTATAAAATGTTCAATCTTGAGATGGAGATAGAAAATTATGTAAGTCAATTAATAATATACAAAAATAATTATACTTTTGATCATTGTTATGAAGAAAATGAAGATGTTGTTGATAGAGAATAATGACAGGACTAGAAGAATCTTTGAATAGAGTCAGGAGGGAAATCTTCTCTGAGGAAATTATAGTTAGTCTGGTCATGGGTTAAGATCTAAGACCAAAAGTTAAGAGAAACAGAGGAACAGCCATATGAGGAGAAAGGGGACTCATTTTTAGAGAGGAAGGTGAACTGACATTGAAGTGAGAAAGACTTTCATAGCTCTGGGACAGATAGAAAAAAATCAATGGGACTCATGCACAGTGCAGAAGATGAGAGATTCACTAAGTATTTTGAGAGGTGAAAAGTTGGTTTGGTGGTTAAGGCACTGTATTCCCATATGGCTGGCCATAGTTCGAGTCCCAGACCAGGTGACTTGGTTTCTCTCTCTCTGCTAAGCTCACAAGCCATATAGCAAATTTAAAATTAAAACAATAAAATAAAATAATACTTATTTTAAAAAAGTGTTTGGGGTGATGGAGGCATTGACAAGATAAAAAGGAAGTTCTAGGACAAGTCAAAAGTTTCTAATGGACTAAGAAAACAAAGAAGGGTATACAATGTGAAAGTATCACAATCTTCACATTATAAATACTCAGAGCATAAAACAGATTAATATTTGTGAAGGACCCATTGACTGCCAGTATAGAATGAAAAGTATCATATCTAAGATATTTCTGAAATAATGATTTCTAATGGAAAATACATCATATTCTCAGCAAGACAGTTACTTGCTAACTATAATCTCGTTTCATCCATAGTTTCTTCATGGCATTTTTCACTTCTGCATTCCTCAGAGTGTAGATCAAGGGGTTTAACATGGGTGTGATGATTGAATCAGACACAGCCATAGCCTTGTCTATGGGGTAGGTAGCCACAGGCCTCACATATAAGTAAATACATGGCACAAAAAACAACATGACCACTGTGAGGTGGGAGCCACAGGTGGAGAGGACTTTGTGCCACCCTTCAGAGCTGTAAGACTTCAGGGAACAAAGGATGATCACATAAGACACAATTAGGATAAAGAAGATAGCTATACACATCACCCCACTGTTGAGGATGACTAAAAGACCCAGGATATGGGTGTCCATGCAGGCAAGTGTTAGCAACTGAAACAAATCGCATATAAAGTGATCAATGACATTGGGGCCCCAGAAAGGAATTTGGTACCTGAAGAGAAGCTGTATTGTCACATGCAGGGATCCCCCCACCCAAGCCCCTCCCATCATCAGGCAGCACACCCGAGGGTTCATGATGGCCGTGTAGTGCAGGGGCTTACAGATGGCCACGTAGCGGTCATAGGCCATCACGATGAGCAGGATGATGCCCACGCCACCAAAGAAGTGCTCTGCAAAGAGCTGGGTCATGCAGCCTTCCAGGGAGATGGTTGTGCTCTCAGATAGCGAGTCCACAATCACCTTGGGGGCGATAACGGAAGAGTAAGTGACATCCAAAAAGGACAAGAAGGTAAGAAAAAAGTACATGGGTGATCGTAGTTTCTGACTTGTGATTAAGGTTACTATAATGAGTAAGTTTCCCAAAAGTGTAACAACATACATGATTAGAAACACAGCAGAAAATATTTTCCTCAGCTCTGGGTTCTCTGTAATACCCAAAAGGATGAATTCTGTCACATTGTTTTTGTTTTCCATTTACCAGGTATTGACATGAGTTCCAGCTGAAAGTGGGGAAACAACAAAAACAAAACAAAAAACAAAAAAACAGATGTAGATTTTTTTAGTTAGTGGTTATTTTGCCTACTCTATTTCCAGGATCTGGAGGAACTTGTTTTTTGTACTTACCCATTTACTCACCATATAAGCACCTAACTTTTAAAAATGTACTAAACAAAGAGTTTAACTAATAGACACTTCATACTTCATTAATGCAAGATCTCCCCAAGCCTCTTCTCTCTTTACAAATAATTATTTCTTGTGAAATAGGCTTCTTTTTATCCTTTTCTTCCCCTTATAATTGTTATTTTAAAGTATTATTTATTTAATTTTATTTATATCATTATTAGTATTTTAATTTTCTATAGGACACATGCACGAGAGAGAGAGAGAGAAGAGAGAAAGAGAGAAGCAAGCTGCTAGGTCTGTGATGTGAACAATGGTAAGCCATGTGGGTGTTCAGTGCCTTAACAACCACACCACCTGCTGGCCCCTATAATTGCTATTTTTAATAGAAAACTTTCTTAAAAACCTACCTCATTCCAGGCACTGGAATAATTCTACAAGTCACTTTATTTTAAATATAAAGAAACTGACTTTCATAGTGTTTTGGAAATGTAACCAAGGTTGCATAGCTAGTGAGTGGTGAAGACATTATCTGGACCATATTTTCTGACTTCAGATCAGTGTTCCCTAATATAAATATTGATTCTCTAGTAATTACACTGTGAGACCATTGTTTACCCATCACTATGCTAAATATATTAGAGTTATTATCCTATTTTATCCTTTTTTATTTATTGTTATTTATTTTACATACTTTCATTGGACATCACCACAGCATACAAAATGTGATATTCCAGCCAGAATACACTGTAGAGTGGCTTAAACATACACGTTATTGTCAACAAATAATTTTCCATTTCTTGTTTCTTATATATATATGTGTGTGTGTGTGTGTGTGTGTGTTTCTTATAATACACACACACACACACACACACACACATATACACATCCTCTTCCCACCTTATCTCTGGTTTCTGCAGTTGTTTTTCATTCCTTTATTCTGTCCCATATTGTGTTGATTCACAAAATATCTTAATTAATCTAAATGCTTTCAATAGTAAGTTCAGCTGGCATATACATATCTGTGAACAAAAGTTGATTTTAGGCATGAAACTCTGTGGTTAGAATGAATATACTATAAAATAGCACATAGCTGAGGCTATATAGCTTACTGTGGTCTGGTCACTAAATAGGTAGTTTTTTAAATATATTTTTTAATTTCATGAAAGGCAGTTTTAGCTTTAACAAAATAAAAAGATGTTAAGAGAACTTTGCTTAATACTTAAGGCCAGGAAACAGTTTAGGATTCTCTTTGAATAGTAGATACATCGACCTGTCCACAACTTAAGAAAAGACAAAACTTCATAACAATGGGAAACAAATTATAAAAGATCAGTAATGTTTTAGTCAAAAGTCAAAAAATTCTAGTTTGCCAGTTCTAAGTCATGTACTTTATCTTCTGCTGTGGTCCGATCTCTCCATTTAAATTTGGAAGAGAGTATTCAACTCAGTATTTGTCCCTACCATTAAGCTGATCATTTTCTTAGCTGTTTTAGAACTCTTGTTTCTGTGTCTGACTTTACTTTTCCTATGATAGCACTCCCTTCAGAATTTCTTGGAGAGCTGGTCTGGTGTTGATAAATTCTTTCAGGTTTTGTTTATCTGAGAATGTTCTTGTCTTCTCTTCTCATATGAAGGATAATCTTGCCTGGTATACTATTCTTGGTTGAAATTGGTTTTCACTCAGCACTTTGAATATATTTTCCCCTTCTTTCCTTGCTCTCATTGTTTCTGATGCGAGGTCTGCTGTTAACCTGATGGGATATCCTTTGTAGGTAACTTGACGTTTCTTATCTTGTCTTTGTCTGTGGTTTTGTTCAATCTGGCTATAATGTGTCTTGGAGAAGATCTTGGTTTGATCTTACTTGGGGTCTTTGTATTTCTTGGGTCTGGATCTTTGAATGCCTCTCTAGCTTTGGTAAGTTTTCTCCCAAGATTTAATGGAATAGATTGTCAATGCCCTTATTAGTCTCTTCACCTTCTGGGATACTAATTATCTGGATGTTAAGAGGTTTAATGGTATCTAGTATTTCTCGTATATTATTCTCATTTTGGGGACAATATTTTCTCTTCCTTCGTGGTGAATTTTTACTAGTGCAGTGATCCTGTCTTCTCCATCTGGGAATTGATTTTCTGTATGATCTAATCTGTTTTTAATACTTTCAAAGGAGGTTTTGATTTCCTGTATTATAGCCTTCATCTCCAACAGCTCCATTTGATTCCTTTTTATGGTGTATATTTCCTCTTTGAGCTCTCGTAAGAACTTCCTCACCTCCTAGAACTCACTGGCATTTTTCTTCTGGTGTTCATTGTCTCTTTTCTCTTCCATCTCTTGTTAGCTTTACTCTAATTCTTTTTTTTTTTCCTTTTTCTTTTTTTGGAGAGGTTTTTGCTATAGGGTGCGTGTGCTTGCCAGACAGAGACAGAGAGATAGGAAGCGAGAAATCACCCCCCAGGGGGGATGGCCACACCGCAATCCCTTCTCCATTCTCCTCTCGGGATCTTGGGCACGCACACTTAAATTCTAGAAGATCAATCTAAATGATCAGAGGCGCATGGGATTATGTGTTCTACAAACTCTCTGGCTTTGTGTTTTTCTCCCTTTGTGACACAGATTCAGTGGGAATTGAGGAATATGAGAACCCAAATAGTATTCAGATTTGGCAACTTTTCATTTAGACTTGTCTAGACACTGAGAAAGTGGAGGCTGAGCTGCAAAGTGATGAGGTTTAAAAAAAAAGGATAAGAAAAAAGAGAAAAACGGGACCAGCAGTTAGCGTAATGGCTATGTCACTGGACTCCCATGTAGTCAACCGCGGTTCGTGTCCCAGACCCGATGGCTTAAAACTCATGCCAGGTGTGTGTGCATGCGTGCCCAAGATCCCAAGAGGAGAACGGAGGAGAAGGGATTGCGGCGTGGCCATCCCCCCTGGGGGGTGATTGCTTTCTATCTCTCTGTCTCTCTTTGTCTGTCTGGTGAGCCCTATAGCAAAACCTCTTAAAAAAAAAAAAGAGAAAAAGAAAAAGAAAAAAAAGAGGAAAATGGATAAAGAAAAAAAATTACTGATTTGTTAATTATAAAAAGCAAAAAATGAAAACCACATGGCATTTTTTTTTTTTTCTGGCCTGCCTTTTTTTGCCAGGGTAGATTCTCATCACAACATCTTCATTGCTCTTATCTCTGAAATTACTAGATCTCAGCTCTCATGGCAGACTCAGTCTTCTGAACTGTCTTTTTTTGCCTAGATGGGAAGGGATTATTACCAAGATAAAGGAGGACTTCAGGGCCTAGAAAAAACTTTAACTTAAAAGAATGAAAAAATGAAAAATTAGAAAAAAAATTAAAAGAGACAGAAATGCAGAAAGAGACAGATACAGAGAGAAGGACACAGGGGCTCTACCAGGTTAGATTCTCAGCACAACATCTTCATTGCTCTTATCTCTGGAATCACTAGATCCCAGCTTTCATGGCACATTCAGTCTTCCTATTCTATTTTATCTTAAAAGCTATCATTTGAAATGGGTTTTTCATTCTGAGATCTGTTTTTAAGTGAGATAGTCATTCTTTTGTACTTTTGTGTTTTTCTTCTAAATGATCAACATATGCCTAACACAAGACATTACATAGTTTTTGACTAATATATGATTCAAAGATGAAGATACAAACTATGATGGTGCAGTAAAGTCTAAGATATATAATATAATGAGTCAGTGGAGTCAATCCAAATCATTGTCAGTTTCCTTTGAACCATAAATAGAGCATAGACTTTCTGAGCATAATGATCACAGCAAGGAGCCAGATGGTGGCAGAGTGGTAAAACATGACACTT
>NW_006208466.1:58189-60386 GCF_000334495.1 Tupaia belangeri chinensis
ATTTATCAGTCAACCAGGCTCAATGAGATCATTTAATCTGACTGTTTATGTTTGTTTGTTTGTTTATTTTGTTTTATTTTACCATGTATGTGCTTCGGTAGGCTTCAACCAAAATTAAGAATTTCACACCTTGAACTTCCAGTCCAGCGATTAATCACACTATCAGCTTTTTCTGTGTAATTCCTTTCACCATCTATCAGTGAGAAATGTTTCTTAAAAGGCTGTTCTAGCACAAACAAGGACAATCGTAATGACTGCTCTTCTTTTTCTTTACGAGACCTTTCCCTTATATTTCCTAATTATTTAAATTGACAAGTATTCAAATACTTGTCAGATGTGTCCCATTTCCTTAAATAAGGGACATGATTAATAAAATTTAAATAATGTCAGTAGATATAATTCAAACTGAGAAAATAAAAAAAAATTATTAAAGCCTTAAAGATACACTGTTGCTAAGAGAAAGGACCACTGGGGGCTATTCCCAGCAGATGGAGCACATAAGCACAGGTCCCAAGGTGGGAATTAGGGAGACTGTATGGTGTAGAACAGAGAACAAGGAACCTGAATCACATACACCATGTTCTAATTTTGACTTCTGGAACACTTTTTATATATGTAAGTTACTTTTGACGATTTATTCTTTCAAGTGGACATTTGTACTTAAGAAAACTAAACTTTATATACAATTTAGTAATATAATTGTGCAATGATAGTTCACAACACATTTGCATACATACTATACTTCATATTTTAATGAATAAATTTTCACTGAGAGAGTTCAGTGTCAGTATATAAAGATTTACATTATTTCAATGTTCTTCTATTTTAACATTGCTGTAGTAAAATTCTTTGCACGTTTTTATATATGTACTTGCAGGTTAGTCAGTCTTTCATATGTACTGGATCCACAACCAACCTTGAATCAAACATTTTCAAAAGATAAATTGGGTGTATCTGCACTGAGCATGTACAGGCTTCTTTTTGCTTGTTTAAACCTTGAAATATTTAAAGCAGAGGCCGGCAGATGGCATGGTGGTTAAAGGTGCTGGATTCCCACATGACCAACAGTGGTTCGAGTCCTGGACCTGGTGGCTTACTTTCTCTCTCTCTCTCTCTTTCTTTCTCTTTCTCTCTCACTCTGTTCCTCTCTGGTCAAATTTAAATAAACAAATGAATAAATAATAAAGTTAAATAAAATAATTTTAAAAAATATTTAAAGCAGAAGCAGTAAGAATCTAACCTCTCTAACTCACCAAGGGATTAAATTTCTCGTCTATTCACAGAAATATTTTTAAAAGATATCTAAATAGAGCCTTTTCCAAATCATTCCATGTTACTTTATGAATTCTGGGTCAGTGTATTTTTAGATGAATATATACAAGTTTTGTTCAGCTTCTTAGGAGACACATCATGAGCATACATTCTCTGCATGACTGAGGCTGTAAGGGCACAGAGTGCCCCTTAGAGCACCCGTGACAGCACAGACTTGCATCATTCTTGTTTTCTACCTTGAGGCTGGTTCTCCATTGATGGAAGGACTGATCTTGAATCCAGTGAATTCTCAGCCAACTGCTTTAATAATAAGGTATTCTCAGGGGCAAGAACATTCCCAAGGTCAGACAAAGGCACTGTCCCACAAGCTGAATTCTAGGTCACAATCCTGATTATTCAGTTATTTGCTCTTGTACTGTGATCTGCACCTTAATTGCAGAAGGCCATAATCTTATGATAACTAGAACCTATGATCTGGAAGGAACTTGAGTCAAGCCTTATCTCTAAGTTTCATTTCCCATACAGGAGAAATATGTGAGCTCACTGCACATTGTATGATATTTTGATCTAAACATTTTTATATATGCAGAAAAATTAATTTAATTTATTTTCTATTTCTTTTTCTTTTTGGAGAGAGTTTTGCTATCAAGTGCATATACTCACTGGACATACAGAGAGAGGCAGAAATAGATAAATCCCCCCCCCAAGAGAGATGGCCATATCTCATCTTTTCTCCTCTAGTCTGGTCACACACATGCACATACACGTGCACACACGCTCAGCATGAGTTTAAAATCTTTGGGTCCAGACTACATGTGAGCCCAGTGACATAACCAATATGCCATGCCATCTGCTGGCCTCCCAGTTGCTTAAGGAAATACATTCAATTAAAAAAAAGTTAAACTCTTTTTTTAAGAATTTTTTT
>NW_006208466.1:60710-62595 GCF_000334495.1 Tupaia belangeri chinensis
AGTGTGGAAAAAGCCAGTCTGCCATGTCCAAGACTCGAACCATAGTTAGCCATGTGGGAGTCTCGTGCCCTTAGCCATCACATTACTTGTCAGCCCCCAAGAAATTATATTTTCAAAATAGTGAGTGGTCAATGCCAGAATCATGTAAATCAGTTCTATCTTAGGCCTTCTCTTACTTGCTCCTTAGTCATTGGTTGATATTTTTCTGCATCTGGACCTCCCATCAACTTCCTGTGGGTAAATGTAACCTGGTTGGGCCCCATGAGTAATAAATGCCTTTTGTTTCATGCATTTGATTCACTACCTCGCTGTGTCCCGTCTGACACACACATGACTAAACCTAACCTTCTTGCTGGTGAGAAATGTCCTAGAGAGTGACTACTGTGGCACAAATGAATTGGACACAAGTCATAGAGACCTAGTGATCTAGATGTAGGGAGAGTGGGAAGTGTGGCTTTTCACATTCCAGCACCTTCAAAAATCAAGGCAGATAGGATGAAGCTCTAGGATATTAATGCCAGTGCTAAAAACAAGTACAAAGTAGAAACTATGACTATTCAAAGGGGGAAAAGATGCATTTTTCATTCTCTGATCTCTTGAAAAGCTTTAATAAAGTGATAAGAGCAAGAAAAGCTTAGGAACTTTTTTGGCAACTGGAAGAACTTCCAAATTTAGTACTTTATGCTATGTTCCAAACCATTTTTATGAAAATAAGGCAACAAAGTTATCATTTTATCTAAGGGTCAATTTTCCAAATTTATTGTGTAACCAATATAGCTAAATATTTAAAATTAGACATACGATTTTCAGTAATTTGTGTATAATGAGACATTTTGAAAAGTACTGAAAATACATTGTTAACTTAAAGTCTAGTATAGATTCATTTTAGTTTGATTTATTTTCACCAGACATGGTCAACAATCTAAGTAAATCAAGTTTTCTCACACGTTGGTTCTAAAGATTTTAGACATTTGCTCATTCCTTCCACAAAAATCTATTGAGAAAGTACTAGATGTCAGATGTATTCTAGATTCTTAAGATAGACTAGTGAACAGAACAAATAAGGGTTCTCGCCCTCATGATGTTAGATTCTAGTCTTGGTAGAAGAAAGTAAAAACTAGATCAACAAATAAGTAGATTATATACTATATTAGAGGTTTAGCATATTATAGAGAAATTAAAACTAGGGCATGGTAAGGAAGAGCCTTAAACTGTGGGGGAGGCATCTAGATTTTACATAGCTGTTCAAGGTAAGCTTCTTGGAGAGCACCATGTTTGAACAAATCCCAGAAGACTATGAGGGACATAGCCATATGCATGTCCATATGAAGGAGGGGGTCTACTGGATTTGAGGAACAGTATACTGTCCAGCAAGTCACTAATTCAGAGACTAACAGGAGATGATGTTTTAGAGAAAAAAGTGAACTTCATTTTTAAAAAATTAATTTTATTTTAATTATTTTAAAATTAATTTTATTTATCATTATTATTATTTTTAAAAATTACTATAGTGCACATGCACTCACCAGAGAGACAGAGAGAAAAGAGAGAAAGAGAAAGTGACAAAGCAAGCCACCAGGTCCAGGTCTTGAACCACATTTTGTCATGAAGAAATCCAGCACCTTAACTATGCCACTTGCTGGTCCACTGTACTTCATTTTTTATGAGAGTGAAATAAAGTACCATTGAAGAGTTTTTGTCAGAGGAAACACAAAATTTAATCTACCTATAAGATCACTCTGACCTATAAGATCACTCTGGCTCCTATATCAGGATTTAGTTGGGGTGAAGTGGGGTTGGAGGTTAGATGCAGAAACAAAAGGATAAGTTAGGGAGTAAATTTCAGTAATCCAGGTGAAAATTAAACTTGCTAGTAAAACTTGGA
>NW_006208466.1:70343-78266 GCF_000334495.1 Tupaia belangeri chinensis
TGTTTCATGCATTTGATTCACTACCTCGCTGTGTCCCGTCTGACACACACATGACTAAACCTAACCTTCTTGCTGGTGAGAAATGTCCTAGAGAGTGACTATTGTGGCACAAATGAATTGAACAAAAGTCATAGAGACCTAGTGATCTAGATGTAGGGAGAGTGGGAAGTGTGGCTTTTCACATTCCAGCACCTTCAAAAATCAAGGCAGATAGGATGAAGCTCTAGGATATTAATGCCAGTGCTAAAAACAAGTACAAAGTAGAAACTATGACTATTCAAAGGGGGAAAAGATGCATTTTTCATTCTCTGATCTCTTGAAAAGCTTTAATAAAGTGATAAGAGCAAGAAAAGCTTAGGAACTTTTTTGGCAACTGGAAGAACTTCCAAATTTAGTACTTTATGCTATGTTCCAAACCATTTTTATGAAAATAAGGCAACAAAGTTATCATTTTATCTAAGGGTCAATTTTCCAAATTTATTGTGTAACCAATATAGCTAAATATTTAAAATTAGACATACGATTTTCAGTAATTTGTGTATAATGAGACATTTTGAAAAGTACTGAAAATACATTGTTAACTTAAAGTCTAGTATAGATTCATTTTAGTTTGATTTATTTTCACCAGACATGGTCAACAATCTAAGTAAATCAAGTTTTCTCACACGTTGGTTCTAAAGATTTTAGACATTTGCTCATTCCTTCCACAAAAATCTATTGAGAAAGTACTAGATGTCAGATGTATTCTAGATTCTTAAGATAGACTAGTGAACAGAACAAATAAGGGTTCTCGCCCTCATGATGTTAGATTCTAGTCTTGGTAGAAGAAAGTAAAAACTAGATCAACAAATAAGTAGATTATATACTATATTAGAGGTTTAGCATATTATAGAGAAATTAAAACTAGGGCATGGTAAGGAAGAGCCTTAAACTGTGGGGGAGGCATCTAGATTTTACATAGCTGTTCAAGGTAAGCTTCTTGGAGAGCACCATGTTTGAACAAATCCCAGAAGACTATGAGGGACATAGCCATATGCATGTCCATATGAAGGAGGGGGTCTACTGGATTTGAGGAACAGTATACTGTCCAGCAAGTCACTAATTCAGAGACTAACAGGAGATGATGTTTTAGAGAAAAAAGTGAACTTCATTTTTAAAAAATTAATTTTATTTTAATTATTTTAAAATTAATTTTATTTATCATTATTATTATTTTTAAAAATTACTATAGTGCACATGCACTCACCAGAGAGACAGAGAGAAAAGAGAGAAAGAGAAAGTGACAAAGCAAGCCACCAGGTCCAGGTCTTGAACCACATTTTGTCATGAAGAAATCCAGCACCTTAACTATGCCACTTGCTGGTCCACTGTACTTCATTTTTTATGAGAGTGAAATAAAGTACCATTGAAGAGTTTTTGTCAGAGGAAACACAAAATTTAATCTACCTATAAGATCACTCTGACCTATAAGATCACTCTGGCTCCTATATCAGGATTTAGTTGGGGTGAAGTGGGGTTGGAGGTTAGATGCAGAAACAAAAGGATAAGTTAGGGAGTAAATTTCAGTAATCCAGGTGAAAATTAAACTTGCTAGTAAAACTTGGATGATGTTAATAAAGGTTGTAAGAAATTTTGTTTCTGGATATAGTTTGAAGGTACAACAAGCAGAATTTCATCTCAGAATGGATGAGAAGGAGGTGGGAGAAGCGCTGAGGTGAAGTAGGTGAGAGAAGAGTGGAGACTGTGTCTTGGTCTGATCCCACTGCTATAGCAAAATATCAAAGACTGTGTGAGTTGTCAACAATAGAAATTTATTTCTCACAGTTTGGGAGGTCAGTAAATTCAAACAGTCAGCAGATTTAGTGCTTGGTGAGGGCCTGTTCCTTATAAATGGCACCTTGTTTGGCACCTTGTTTGGTTCCTCTTGTGGAAGGAGGGGTGAAGGGTGTGTCTTTACATATCAGAAGGAAGAAGAGAGTAAACTCATTCCCTCAAGTTCTTTTTTTTTTTTTTTTTTTTTTTTTTGGGGGGGTTTTTTTCTATAGGGTGTGCTTGCCAGACAGACAGAGAGACAGAAAGCGAGAAGTCACCCCCCAGGGGGGATGGCCACATCGCACTCCCTCAATTCCTTCTCCTCCATTTTCTTCTCGGGATCTTGAGCATGCATGCACACGTGCCCAGTGTGAGTTTAAACCACCGGGTCTGGGACTCGAACTGCAGTCGACTACATGGGAGCCCAGCGACATAGCCATTACGCTAACTGCTGGTCCCCCTCAAGTTCTTTTGTAGCATTCTAATCTCAATTGTGATAGCAAGAGTCTTATCATCCACTCACCTCCAAAGGTGCCATATATCATTACTTTGAGAGTTAAGTTAAAACATATGAATTTTGAATGAATACCAATATTCATGCCATAGCGAAGTGACTTACAAGTATTTGGACTAAAACTCATAGCTGGAATTGCCATCACTTGAGCAGAGGAAGTCTGCAAGCATGGAGATGATAGTGGAAGTGAAGGGGTGGACTCCTTTGTTAGACTTCTGAATTTAAGATGTTTATTTAACAAGAAAGTGTAAATCTAGACAAGCGGTTAGATGTATGAGTCTTGAGTTAGAGAGTATAGCATAAGGAGATAAAAAATTATGGACATTTAATATTTAGATAATTTTTAAAGCTAAAGGATTTGATGCACTGAAGCAGTATGTAATGACAGAGAGATAAAAGACCTGGGTCTGAACCGGGGTTCTATAAAGTTCAGAGGTCACAGGGAAAAGGCAGACTCATAGAGTGACCTATAAAACAGGAAGAAAAGCTGGGAACCAGCTGGTTGAAATAATGGTTTCAACTGGAAAGGGAAATCTTAAATAATTTGGACCACTAAGAAATTTTAAAAACTAAAGACAAAAATCAATGATATAAAATAATTACTGATAAAGAGCCAGTAGATGGCGGAGCAGTTATGTCTGCAGACTCCAACATGGCTGACCACATTTCAAGTCCTTGACCTTATGGCTTGAAAATCATACTGGAAGCATATGTGTGCATACCCGAAATCCATAGAGGAGAATGGAAAAGGAATTGTGGTGTGGCCACAATTCACTTTCTTTGTCTTCTCTCTCTGATAAGCACATGTGCCCTAAGGCAAAAAACTCAAAAAAAAAAAAGTATGGTATATTTCTCTAATTTTAGAAACTATAAAAAGGTCCAAATTGAATACCAAAAGGGATAATTAACTAAACATAGTTATGTACAGCCCTTAAAATCTGACAAAAAGTGTAAAGAAATATTGATAAACTCTTGAGACCAGCAGTTAGTGTAATTGCTATGTCGCTGGACTCCCATGTAGTTGACCGAGATTCGTGTCCTGAACCCGGTGGCTTAAAACTCACAATGGGCACATGTGTGTGCGTGCCCGAGATCCCAAGAGTAGAATGGAAGAGAAGGGATTGCAGCATGGCCAACGCCCCTGGGGGGGGTGATTTCTCGCTTTCTGTCTCTCTGTCTCTCTCTGACCCTATAGCAAAAACCTCTCAAAAAAAATATTGATAAACTCTAGAGAGTCAGATGAGGAAATCATTAACTTTGAAGAGGACTGCTTCATCCTATAATGTATTGTAAATGTTATTATGCAAGCATTTTGTCTTACAATAAGGTATTTCTCAAAAATATTAATCCAACTACATTAGAAAGCTAGAAACGAGAAAAGGTTTATTAAAAAATGAGAGTAAAAGTTTGAAAATAAAAATAAATAACATATTATAAAACATATACTAATTTATAATTGCTTAAATAGATAATTACATTATGGTTACTCTTTATACAAATGGAGATTTAACAATCCAAATGAAAATCAGAATCTGTAATTATTCTAGAATAACACGATAGTTAAAAAATGTAGTTTCCGGGAACCAGCAGTTAGCGTAATGGCTATGTCGCTGGACTCCCACGTAGTCGACCGCGGTTCACGTCCGGGACCCGGTGGCTTAAAACTCACGCCGGGCGCGTGAGCGTGCGTGCCCAAGACCCCGAGAGGAGAAGTGAGGAGAAGGTATTGCGGCGTGACCATCCCCCCTGGGGGGTGATTTCTCGCTTTCTGTCTCTATGTCTCTCTCTGTCTGTCTGGCGAGCGCACGCGCCCTACAGTGAAAATCTCTCCAAAAAAAAAAAAAAATGTAGTTTCCAGGGCGGCAAATGGTGTGGTGATTGAGGGTGCTGGACTCTCACATGGAAACCATGGTTCTGGTCCCTCTCTCTCACTCTATACCTCTTTAGTCAAAATTAAAATGGATACATAAAGTTAAATGAAATAATTCTAAAAAAAAAAAAAAACCCTAATTTAAAAAATGTCGTTTCCAAAGCATCATGTTTGAGTGAAGACATTAGACAGCTTACAGAAATTTAAGAAGTGGAACATCAAGTCAGGTCCATAGGATATGCAACCCCATACCATGCATCCAACTTGAGAAGTGTATTATTTCAAATATATAGGATTATTTTCTCAGTAATGCTGATATTGATGATTTACTCATTTATCTCATTTTACTGACTGACAATGAGTATAAAGTTATAGTCACAAGGAGCTAATACTTGGAGAAATATTTTATTTCTTTAGATGTTTTTGTCTTAGGGCACATGAGCTTTCCAGAGACAAAGAGAGACAGAGATAGTGATAGGCAAAGTGAGAAACCACCTGCTAGGATGATGATTATGCCAGAACCTCTTCTCCCTCATTCTCCTCCTGGAATCTTGGCCTTGCATGCACACACACATGGCATGAGCTTTAAGCCACCAGGTCTGGGACTAGAACTATCATCGACCATGTGGGAGTCAGATGACATAACTGCTATGCCTTCTGCTGGTCCCCAGATTCTACCTTTATTAAGTAAACTTGTTGGTGATTGATCATTATATAAAGACTTTCCTCCCTGGAGAGAAATACATATTGAGTAGTGACTAGAATAAGCATTTCGTTTTCTTGGTTTATATTTGTCATGTATCTAATTAAACTTACATTCAAGTTAAGATATTGTTAACTAATGAGTATAGACAAAAGAAGCCAATTCATGAGGGAGTTGATAACAAGTTGATAACATCTGGAAATCAGCATAATCGAGACTTTACCTAAAGATATTTAGATCAGACACTAAAGTGTACAGATGAGCCCATATAACACCAATAAGATAGATTTTGCCTGAGCATGCCTTCTTAGGTATAATGCCATGGATCGATTCTTTGGGTGGGGGTAGCATAGAAGCCTGAAAGATTTACCTAAAATTCCTGTTCTCTACTGGTAAGCCTTCGAAGTACAAATCCTATAGATGGTAGGGCAGGAATTTCTTGTTTATAACATGAGGCATCAATGCATCACCTGCTTTGCCAGCATTCATAAATAAATAGAAAGAAGAGAGGAAAGGAGAAATGGGAAGTAGCAATGGAGATGAGATGATGGAAAGGGAAAACTTTTAGCTTTGAGTTTTAGGAATCTGCTTCAGACAAAATCATATGTGGATGTCATTGATAGGCAGGAATGTATATATATTTTCTGTCTCTATCAGTTAAAATTAGCTGAATTTTCTCTTAAAATGTGTGCATAGGACACTAAAGTTCAGAGGAGCAGTTTTGTTTTACATGTTCTATGAAAACTATACAATAAAATCAAGGGTCCATGTGGCTTTAAATATCATCTTTGTGCTAATAACTTTCAGAGTTATATCTCTATCCCAGACTTCTTGATTAAATGCCAGATTCCAACACTCAACAGTTCACTTAGCATTTTCCTTTATAGAGTTGGTAGGTATTGTAACATTTAATGGTTGATTGGTCTTGTTGTAAATGTACTGTATCTATTTCCAGGGAAATACCATTCTTCCAGGTTTCCAGTCAAAAACTTGAAGTCAAAAATAATAATAATAATAATAGTAACTACAGCTCACAGCTGACTTAAAAGAAGAAAGTCTTTGCTTTTGCTTTCAAGATATGTGTATATATAGAGAGAGAGAAAGAGAGAGAACCTGATCGATTTTTTTTCTCCCACACTCCTAACATCCTGGTCTGAGAGCCATCATCATTCCCTTAGATCACAGTGATAGATTCTAAATGTTTATCCTACTCATCCTCTTGTTCTATTAAATCTACTTTTATCACAACAGTTAAGATTTAATTTAAAACTAGCATCAAATCAGAATATTTCTCTGTTTCAAATCCTGTAATGGCTCCATTTCAGTTAGAATAAAAGGCAAAATCTTGGGACCAGCAGTTAGTGTAATGGCTATGTCGCTGGACTCCCACATATTCAAACACGGTTTGAGTCCCGGACCCGGTGGCTTAAACATGCCGGGCACATGTGCGTACATGACCTAGATCCCAAGAGGAGAATGGAGGAGAAGGGATTGCCGCATGGCCATCCCCCCTGGGGGGTGATTTCTCGCTTTCTGTCTCTCTGTCTCTCTCTGTCTGTCTGGCAAGTGCATGTGCCCTATAGCAAAAACCTCTCCAAAAAAAAAAAAAAAACCAGAGTGGGAAATGGGAGAGGGTGGTAGTGAGAGAATCATGGGAAAGAAGAAGACGCAAAACATTTAAGGGACACAAAATGGAAATAAATCTATTGATTATAAGTTATATGGCAATGTCTTTGACTGCACCAATATGCAATGTATTAAGAATGGGAAAATCCATTTGCTATGCTGTAATGATACACAGTGATTGAGTGTAAAATATAAACATATAAATTAAAAATTAGTCACTAGTTACAGAAGAGATGAACTAATGTGCTTTTCTTACTTATAAAACATTCAATCTTGAGATGGAGATAAAAAATAAGGTAAGTCAATTCATAATTATACAAAAATAATTATACTTTTGATCATTGTTATGAAGAAAATGAAAATGTTGGAATGAGAATATTGGCAGGAGTTTAAGAATCTTTGAGTAGAGTAGTGGAGGAAGACTTCTTAGGAAATTACACTTTATCTGGTCATGGGTTAAGACTTAGGACCAAAAGAAAAAACAAATCAGAGGGAGATCAGAAGATGGCCTAGAAGTCACATTCCAAGACTCCCATACTGCAAAACACAGTTTGAGTCACAGACACAGTGGCTTGAAACTCATGTACTCAGATGCATATGTATTAGAGCCCAAGATCTTGGGAAGAGAAGGAATTGCACCATGACCATCCCCTGAGGGGGGTGAGCTCTCACTTTTCCTCTCATTCTTTCTCTCTCCCCCTGGTGAGCACACATGCCCTAAGACAAAAATATCTACAAAAGAGAGAGAGAGAGAAACAGAGGAACAGATATATGAGAAGAAAGGGGACTCATTTTCAGAGAGGGAGATGAACCGTCATGGAAGTAAGAAAAGACTTTCATTGCTCTGGGGCAGAAGAAAAAAAAACAGGGCTGATGCATGTAAAGATGAGGAACTCAGTAAGTGTTTGGAGTGGCCAGTAGGCGGTATGGTGACTAAGGCACTGGACTTCTTGACTGAGCATAGTTTAAGTCCAAGACCTAGTGGCTTGCGTTCTCTCTCTCTCTCTGGTGAGTATATGTGCCCTATAGCAAATTTAAAATAATAATAATCAATAAAATTAAATAAATAATTATTTGTTTTACAAAGTGTTGGGAGAGATGAAGGCACTGGCAAGATAAAAAAGAAAATTCTATGACAAGTCAAAAGGTTCTAAGAGAATGAGAAACCAAGGACGGGTAACAATGTGAAAGTATCATAATCTTCACATTATAAATACTCAGATCATAAAGCAGATTAATATTTTTGAAGGTCCCATTGACTGCCAATGGAGAATGAACTTTATGTTTTTGTTTTGTTTTGTTCTTTGGAGAGGTTTTTGCTATAGGGTGTGTGCGCTCGCCAGACAAACAGAGAAAGACAGAGAGACAGAAAGCGAGAAATCACCCCCCAGGGGGATG
>NW_006208466.1:78304-78660 GCF_000334495.1 Tupaia belangeri chinensis
CTTGGAATCTTGGGCACGCATGCACACACACCCGGCGTGAGTTTAAGCCGCTGGGTCCGGGACTCGAACCGCAGTTGACTAAGTGTGAATCCAGCGACATAGCCATTATGCTAACTGCTGGTCCCCAGAATGAACTTTATTATTTCTAACACATTTTTTAAAAAAAGAACTTCAAGTGGAAAATATGTAATATTATCAGCAAGCATTTTACTTGCCAACCACAATCTTTTGTTTCATCCATAGCTTTTTCATGGCATTTTTCACCTCTGTATTCCTCAAGGTGTAGATCAAGGGATTTAACATGGGTGGAATGACTGTACCAGACACAGCCATAGCCTTGTCTATGGGGGAGGTAG
>NW_006208466.1:79025-88922 GCF_000334495.1 Tupaia belangeri chinensis
TCATGTAGTGCAGGGGCTTACAGATGGCCACGTAGCGGTCAAAGGCCATCACGATGAGCAGGATGATGCCCACGCCACCAAAGAAGTGCTCCACAAAGAGCTGGGTCATGCAACCTTCCAAGGAGATGGTCGTGCTTTCAGAGAAGGAGTCCACAATCACCTTGGGGTCGATAACAGAAGAGTAAATGACATCCAAAAAGGACAAGAAAGTAAGAAAAAAGTACATAGGTGATCGTAGATTCTGACTTGTAATCACGGTTACTATAATGAGTAAGTTTCCCAAAATTGTAGCAACATATATGATTAGAAACATGGCGGAAAATATTTTTCTTAGCTCTGGGTTCTCTGTAATACACAAAAGGATGAATTCTGTCACATTGTTTTTGTTTTCCATTTGTCAAGTATTGACATGAGTTCCAGCTGAAAGTTGGGAAACCTAGAAAATAAACATGTAGTTTTATTTAGTGATTATTAGGCCTCTTGTATTTCCAGGATCTTGGGGAACTTATTGTTCATAATTATACATTTACTCACCCTCCAGACACTTGACTTTTAAGAACCTACCAAATAGGGACCAGCACATGGTGTAACAATTATGTTGGTAGACTCCCATGTATTCTACTGCATTTTGGTTCCTGGACCCAATGGGCTTAAAACACACACTGGGTAAGTGTATGTGTGTGCCCCAAATCATGAGAAAATGGAGAAGAAGGGATTGGAGCTTGACCATCCTCTCTTGGGGATGGTTTCTCACTTTCTCTCTGTGTCTTTGGAAAGCACATGTGCCCTAAAGCAAAAATCTCTCAAAAAATAAAAATGCACTAAATAAGGAGTTTAAAATTCAGACACTTCATTAATTCACGTTCACCTCATGTCTCTTCGTCTCACTTTATAAGTAATTCTTTCATATGAAATAAGTTTCTCTTTGTCCTTCTCCTCCATTTATAATTAATTTTTAAGAATTATTTAATTATTATTATTACCATTATTATTATTGTGAATTTTGCTACAGGACACATGCATTCACCAGAGTGACAGAGAGAGAGAGAGAGAGAGAGAGAGAGGAAGCAAGCCACCAGGTCCAGGATTCAAACCTCAAACTACTATCAGCCATAGTGGAGCACAGTGCTTTAATCACCACCCTAACTGCTGGCTTCTATCATTGTTATTTTTTTAATAGCCAACTTCATTCCAGGCACTGGAAAACTCTACAAGTAACTTTATATTACATAGAAAAAAAACAAAAACAAAACAAACAAACAAAAATATTCACTGTCATAGAGTTTCATAAATGAGTTTAGTAAATATAATCAAGGTTGCATAGATAGTGAGTGGTGAAGCCAGAAATGTGCACCATATTTTCTGAGTTCAGAATCAATGCTCCCAAACATAAATATTGCTTCTCTTGTAATTACACTAGGAATTCATTATTTACCCATGTCTATGCTAAATATATTATAGTTATTATCCCGTTTTACCTTAAAAACTATCATTTGAAAGGGGTTATTCCTTCTGAGCTCTTTTTTCAAATAATGTGGTAATTCTCTTATAATTTTGTGCTTTGCTTCTAAATGATTAACATCTATCTAACACTAGTCACTATATAGTCCTTGACTAATATCATTCAATGATGAAGATGACAAATGTTAATGGCATAGCAAAGATTCAGATGTATGATATAATGATTCAATGGAATCAACCTAGGTCATTATTACAGTATCCTCTGTCTCATAAATAGAGCATAGAATTCCTCAGTATAATTTTGATTACAACAAGGAACCAGATGGTGGAAAAGTGAGAAAATACGACACTTTGTAAGGCTTACACACGTGGGAAGTTTCCAGATTTACATCTGGAGGCCTCCCTGATTATGCTGGACACATGTGTTCCTATGACCTGGGGCTGGCTGAGGTTGACGGTAGATCATGGCAATTAGACCCTGTTAGGGGTGCATTCTTTCTCTTTCTCTTTGGCTTAGGGAGGACATATGAAAACACAATAGGCATGCATTCTGTTCCCTGGGCTCTGAGAGGATGAAGGATTGGAGAAATGGGATTGTGTATTGACCAGAGCCTGGAGGGTGCTTTCTCTCCTCTCTCTCTCTCTCTTTCTCTTGATCATGTCTTGACCAGAGCCTGGAGGGTGCTTTCTTTCTCTCTCTCTCTCTTTCTCTTTTTCTTTTCTTTTCACTTTCATATGTCCATGCTGCACTATATCATGTGTACAGGAAACTATCTGAAATTTTCACTTTCATATGCCCATGTTAAACTATATCATGTGTACAGGAAACTATCTGAAAAATCATAACAATGACAACACCTAATTCATTAACTTTTAGGTTGACTATGTCATGGGGCGCTATTTCATATAAGGTAGATAAATTACCTTAGTTAAACTTCATAATATCACATTAAGGTACCTTTACTATTCTCATAACTGATGCCCTAGGAATTTAAGCAGTTTTTACTAGATTATGTAACTATTGTGCTGTTGTGCTGGCATTTGTACATTCCAATTCAAATTTTTATCTACTCTGCTCCACCACTGGAGAAAAGAACAAATTACGTGGTGTTTCAGAAGAATTACTACTGCAACCAATGTGGTGCTTCAGAAGAATTACTACTGCAACCAAGAGGAAATGATGCAAGGGAAACCTGCTTCCTTTTACAGAGAACTTCTAAACAGAGGCTGTCTTCCACATTTAGGACTTTTGCAGAGTATTTGCTTTACATTAATATTTGGATTATACCTCTCTGTGACTACTAGGAGATCACTCCTGGTGTGTAATCACCAACACCATTCCCACCCCTTACACAAAGTGCCGAATAGCAGGAGACTAGAAGCGTCCCATGTTATTTAATCTCATCCTCTCTCTCTCCTATTTCAATAACAGAGATCTTTTCCTGGAGTAGTCCTTGTGAAGTATAAGGAGCTCTGACTATGCAGTCAGGAATGAGAAGTAGGTTTGATTCCAGGTTTCTTCTATTGTTATGGTTTGGGCTTACTATTGAACCTAAGGTTCCTCATTTGCAGTATAAGGATAGTGGTTTATTCTATTTCTAACCCTAACGACTGAATACCACACTAAGTAATTCATGAAGAATAGAGATTCGCTCAACTCATGGATTTGGAGGTCCAAGCCCAAGGAGACACATCTTTTGAGGGTCTTCTTGCTCCTGGGGACTCTCTGCAGATGCTTGAGGGGACACAGGACACCACATGGTGAGATATGTCATGTCTGTGTGCCATTCTCTTTCCACTTTGCAAATCACCATGATTCAATCATAGGGGCTCCTTCCTAATGATTTATCTAATCCTAATCAACTCCTTCAAGTCTTTTAACACCATATTTGATTAAATCTTCACCCCTTCACAATTAAACTTCAACACATGATTTTGGGGGTGGGGGCATTCAAGTCATAGCAGTTGATTCACTGGATGAGTAGCAACAGGAGTGACTCTGAACTCTTCAAACACAGTCATTCTAATTTACAGTTCTTATTTGCAGTAATTTATGTTTCTGGGTAATATTTTCTTAGATAGGTGGCTTGTTTCACCTATAAAAATTGAAAGCTGCACCTCTGTGTAATATCTAAGTCCTGTCCACCTCATGCTTGAAATTTAGAGCAATTCCTTTTTGATACAGGAAAGAGCTGAACATTCCCACATAATATTGAACTCCTATCACGAAGTCCTTATTAATTGGAATTACTAATTGGAATTCATTTTATGTCTCTTTATTTATTCCCTTGTCAGTCCCGCCCACATAGAACAAGAAAACTCTCTTTCCACACCTGTCTTTTAGTCCTCATTAAACGGTCCTTGATTAAAACACAACAAAGGGACTTGTAAATCTCAGCCAGGCTACTACTGACTTTTTAAAAAAATTATTTATTTATCCACTCATTTATTTTTTAATTTAACCAGAGAGAGACATAGAGAGAGAGAGAGAGAGAGAGAGAGGGAAAGTGAGAAAGCAAGCCACCAGGTCCAGAACTCAAACCATGGTCAGCCATGTGGGAGTATCCAGAGCCTTAACCACCACGCCATCTGCTGGCCCCACTACTGACTTTGTAATCTCAACCTACCCAACCCTCAATTCTGCAGCAGCACAATTACTGAAAAACAAATGATAACTACTCTGATTGCATTGCTTAGTATTGATGGCCAATATGCAAATGACTTTTCCTTATTTATTCATTGCAAGTAGCCACATAAAACCTTATGATTATCTGAGTTTTCCAAGGCAGCAAGTGAGGTTTAGAAAAATTGCATAATGGGCCAGCCAGTGGTGTGGTGATTAGGATAGTTGGATCCCACATGGCCAATGATATAATCCAAGTTCCAGATCTAGGAGTTTGAAAACCACAGCTGATGCTTGTTCATGCATGCCTCAAATAGGGAAAAACAAAGAAAGGATTAAGGGGTGGTGTGGCCACCCCTCCAGGGTATGCTTTTTCACTTTCTCTCTCTCTCCCTCTCTGTTTCTGTCCAGTGAGTGCATATGACCAATAGCATAATTTATAAAAACAAACAAAGAAAATTAAAAATTACATAACTTCATTATAGTTTTTTTTCAGGCATGTGATTAACTCCAAAACATAGACTACTACCTGCTATGCCTTTTAGCTCCCCCGCACACCCCTGGAATATTTCTGCCTCCTGACCCCTGCTGTAAAGGTTAAAAAAGGCAACATTTATAAAGATTGAGAAAACAGAATTCACTTATTTAAATTGGTTTCCTGGTCATGTCTTCAAGTCTATAAGCTCCAGATTTGGCTACTGCCTTTACCATGACCTGTATCAACCATTCGTTCTCAATGGCTGTCGTCACTTTACCACCAAGTCTACCTTTTCATAAAACATTTTTTTTGCTATGTCATTATTTCATGTTTATTATATGTTTCTCTTATTTCCACAGGGAAATGTACTTTTTTCCACAGGACACATTGGCACCAAAACACGTCAAGACATTTTGTTAGTTGGAAAGAACCTGCAAAGAACCGGATGAACACAGGTAGTAGTGCCACCCCAGCCTCCAGGTGTGCCAGAAATTGGTCTGGCTGTGATTTCTGTCAACCAGGCTCAATGAGGCTGTTTAATATGGCTGTATTTTTTTGTTTTTGTTTTCTGGTTTTTTTTTTTTTTTTTTTTTTTCCATTTCTATGTTTAGATAGGCTTCAGCCAAAACTAAGAACTTCACATTACCTTGAACTCCAGTCAGGTCAGTGATGAATCACAGCTCAGCTCTCATGATAATTACCTTCACCATGTGTCAGTAAGAAGTCTTCTTTTAAAGGCTGTTCTTGTGTACACAAGGACAATTATAATGAATGTTCTTCTTTTTTCTTTGTGAAACCCCTCCCTTATATTTCCAATTATTTAAAGAGACAAATATTCTAAAACAATGTCAGATGTGGCCCATCTCCTTAAATAAGGAACCAAATAAATAAATTTTAAACAATAGCAATAAAAATAACTATGTACTGAAAAAATGAGGGAAAAAAATTATTTAAGCCTTAAAGCTACACTGTGGCTAAGAGAAAGGAAGACTGGGGGCTATTCCCAATAGATGGAGCAGATAGCAAAGTCCCAGAGGTGGGGATTAGGGAGATTGTATGGTGTAGAACAGAGAGCAAAGGCCCCGAACCACATACACCAAGTTCTAATTTTGATTTCTGGAAGATGCTTTACATGCATAAGTTACTCGTGATGGTTTATTCTTTTAGGTAGGCATTTGTACCTAGAAAAGGTGAACTTGTACATGCAATTCAGTAATATAATTATGCAACCATAGATCACAAGACATACACACACACACACACACACACACACATATATATATATATATATATACTTCGTATTTTAATGAATAATTTGTCACTGATAGAGTTCAATGCTAGTATATATAGAGTTATGTTGTTTCAATTTTCTGCAATTTTAACAATGCTGTAGCAAAAATCTTTGTATGTTTGTATATACGTACTTACAGGTTAATCAGCCGTCCATATCTGCTGGTTCTACATTCATGGATTTGAACAATCTTGAATCAGAAATATTCAGAAGAGAAATTGGGTGTATCTGCTCTGAACATGTAGAGGCTCCGTTTTGCTTGTTTAAACTTTGAAATGTTTAAAGCAGAAGCCTCATGAATTTAACCTTTCTGACTCATCAAAGGATTTAATTTCTCTTCTATCAACAACAATTTTTTAAAAGGTAACTAAATAGAACCTTTTCCAAATCATTCCATGCTCCTTTATCAATTCTGGTTGAGTGTATTTTTAGATGAATGTAGAAAAGTTTTGTTCAGCTTTTTAGGAGATACATCAGGAGCATACATTCTGCTCTGCATGACTGACCCAGGCTATAAGGCACAGAGCACCCATTTGAGCACCCGTGACAGCACAGACTTGCATCATTCTGGTTGCCTCCCCTGAGGCTGTTCTCAATTGATGGAAGGGCTGATCTTTAATCCAATGAATTTCCTGCCAAGTGCGTTAATAATAGGGTATTGTCAGGGGCAAGAATATCCCCAAGGCCAGACAAATATGCTACTGCAGAAGCTGAACTCTAGGTCACAATCCTTATCATTCAGTTATTTGTTCTTCCACTGTATCTGTACTGCAATTGCAGAAGGCTGTTTTTTCACAGTAACTAGAATCTATGATCTGGAAGGAACTTGAGTCAAGCCTTATCTCTAGGTTTCATTTCCCATACAGGAGATTTACATGAACTCATTGCATATTGTATGTTATTGTGATCTAAACATTTATCTCTAGGCAGAAAAAGTTGATTTTAATGATTTACAATTTCTTAAGAAATGACATTTTCAAAATAGTGAATTACAGCTTTGATTTTTTTCTTGTCGTAAGTCTGTTTAATGAAGTTGCTGCCTTGGTATTCATTTTTAGGCCTGACAGAAATTGTTTAAAACCCAGTCATACTTCAACACCTTTGTCCAGGTTGTTTGTGATATGTTCCACTCATCTCTTATCTTACTGACCCACAATCCAACACATCCTACAGTCACTATGATAAAACTTAATGGTTGGCACCAGAAGATGGCATAATGGGTACATTCTGGACTCCCATGTAGTTGACTGCAGTTTAAGTCCCAGACAGCTGGTGGCTTAGAACTCATTCCAAGTGCATGTGTGTGGGTGCCCCAAATCTTGAGAGGAGAGTAGAGAAGGGATTGTGGTGTGGCCATGCCCTCTAGCAGGTGATTTCTCTCTTTCTGTCTCTCTGGTGAGCACAGCATCCTAAAGCAAAAATCTCTCTTTAAAAAAGAAAAAGTAAAAACTTGGGGCCAGCAAATGGCATAATAGTTATGTTGCTGGACACCCATATAGTCGATATTGGTTTGAGTCCTGGACTCAGTAGCTTAAACTCATGCCAAGCACGAGTGTGTGTGTGCCTAAGATCCCAAAAGGAAAATGGAGGAGAAGGGATTGTGGTGTGGCCATTTCCCCTGGGAGGTGATTTCTCACTTCTGTCTTTCTCTTTCTGGGAGCATACACACCCTTTAGCAAAAACATTTCTTAAAAAAAAAAAATGAAAAAAAAATAACCTTAATGGTCAATGTCAGAATCATGTAAATCAGTTCTACTACTTTAGGTCCTCTCTTACATGCTCCTCAGCTATTGGTTGATGTTCCTGCTGCATCTGGACTTGTCGTCAACTTCATGTGGATACACATACTGTTCTGAGACCTATGAGTAATAAATAAAATGCCTTCTTTATCATGAATTTTATTTCACTACTTCACTGTCTCATCTGACATACACATACCCAAACCTATCTTCTCGCTGGTGAGAAATGTCTTTTACAGTAACTATCTTGGCACAAATAATTTGGACACAAGTCACAGAAATTTACGTACCATAGATGCTGAGAGTGTGAGAAAAGTGACTTTTCATTCATTCCAACACCTTCCAAACCCAAGGCAAATAGAATGAAGCTCAAGAAAAGTGCTAAACACAAGTACACAATAGAAACAATGGCTATTCACAGGGGATAGAAATACACTTTCCATATTTTGAAAGGCTTTATTAAAGTGATGAGCAAAAAAAGGTTAGGAAGCTTTTTGGAAAATGCAATAGTTTCCAATCTTAGTACTTAATGCTTTATTCTAAACCATTTTTCTGAAAATATGACAATAAAGTTATCATTTTAACCAAGATATTTAAATGTTTAAAATTATGTATGTGATTTACAGTAATTTGTACACAATGAGATATTTTGAAAAGTTCTCAAAATGGTTTGGAACTTGAAATCTAATCTAGATTCATTTTAATTTGATTTACTTTCACCATACATGGTCAATGATCTGAGTATACAAGTTTTCTTATACTTTGGTTCTACATATTTTAGACATTTGCCTTCTGTAAATATCTATTGAGAAACTACTATATGTATTCTAGGTTCTCAAGATAAAAGAGAGAACAGAACAAATAAAAGTCTCTGTCCTCATGACCTTAGATTTTTGTCAGGGTAGAAGAAAATAAATAATAAATCAACAAATAGGTAGATAACATGTTTTATTAGAAGTTTATATATAATGAGGAGAGTTGAGGCCTTCCTTCAGAAGAGGATTCCTCATGGCTCCTGCGAGCTAGTCATTTCAGGGAACAGGAGAAATGAAGATTTTCTACTCATAAATCAGCCTTCAACAAACAAAGCTAGCATGGTAGGGAGCCTCTCTGGCCTTCTATCTCTGTCTCTGTATCTCTGTCTCTGTCTCTCTCTGCTTCTGTCTTCTCATTTTTTTATAATTTTTCCTTTTTATAATTTTTTTAAAGGTAAAATTTTTCTCTTGTTCTCAGCTCCACCTTTTGTTTTGTTAATAATCCCCTCTGGTCCTTCCACCCTTGCAGGAGCTTTGAGGCCTTCCTTCAGAAGAGGATTCCTCATGGCTCCTGTGAACTAGTCATTTTGAGTGGCACACTAGAACACCACAAGGTTTTCTATTTTTTTAAATTTTTTAAATTTTTTTATTTTTTGTTACTTTTTAAAGAAAAACAATAATTACAATTTTTTTTCTTTTTTTTTCTTTTTTTCTCTTTCTTTGTTGTTGTTTCTCTCTCTCTTTTTCATTTTCTTTTTTCTTATCTCTCCACACTTCAATATCTATTTAATGTGTTTCTAGAGGGACCTAAGGGCACTGTAGCTAAACATCCAAATACTATTAGGGTTATTATATTCCTCAGTATCTACTGAATCGACTGCACCAGCGATCACAACAGAACAGCAAAGAGATTCCAAATCATCTCTTTCTGCTTGCTCCTGAACACTCAGATTGAACTTAAAGAATTCAAAAGAAACACACCATCCATCTGATGACAAGAAATCACCGCAGGACCACAAGAAATATGGGAAATCAAGAAAATACCTCTCCTCCAAGGGAAAAGAATAACTCCTCTTTATCCACAAGCAGTACAATGCAAATCATGGAAATGTCTGATAAAGAATTTAGAGTATTCATAATGGCGAAGCTAACAGAGATGGAAGAGAAGAGAGATAATGAACTGCTAAAGAGAAAGGAGAAAGAAGTTGACGAGTTCCAGGAGGTGAGGAAATTCTTGCAATATCTAAAGGAGGAATTGCACGCTTTACAAAAGAGTCAAACGGAACTGATAGAAATGAAGTCTATAATACAGGAAGTCAAAAGTCAGAAAATAGAATCTCAGACATAGAAGAGAAAATGGCTGACCTAGAAAAATCCACCACAAAGACTGAGATAATGGTACAAAAATTTGAGAATAATAACGAGAAGTACTAGATACCATCAAACGTGCAAACATCCGGATAAATGGCATTCCAGAAGGTGAAGAAACCCATAAGGGCATCGATAATCTATTCCATGAAATCCTGCAAGAAAACTTTCCAAACCTAGAG
>NW_006208466.1:89523-90006 GCF_000334495.1 Tupaia belangeri chinensis
AAAAAAAATGGGAGAGGAGGAAACAGTATAGAAAGTAAACATAGATACCAGAGACAGTGTGGAAAGAGAGTGGGAGATGGCAGGGCGTAAGAGATAGGGAATCAAGGATGGGGGGGAAGAAAAGCAAAATATACAGGAAACAAAAAATGGAAAATTATTTGTTGACAATAACATGTATGTTGATGTGCTTGATTGAGACAATATACAGTGTACTCTGGATGGAAAATCTCATTTTGTATACTGTAATGATGTACAGTGAATGAATGTAAACAAATAAATTTAAATTAAAAAAAAGAAGTTTACACATACTATAGAGACATGAAAAATGGAACATGTAAGGGAAATCCTTAATCTGGGAGGGAGGATCTGGATTTTACATAGCTGTTGAAGGTAGGCTTTTTGGAGAGAACTATGTTTGAACAAATCCTAGGAGACTGTGAGGGAGACAGTCACATGCATCCACATGAAGGAGGGGGGCTACTG
>NW_006208466.1:90124-95278 GCF_000334495.1 Tupaia belangeri chinensis
ATTTTATTTATTTTTTAAATTTCTTATAAGCATGTGCTCTCACCTGAGAGAGACTGAGAGAAAAGATAGAGAGAAAGTGACAAAGCAAGCTCCAGGTCAAACCACAGTTGGCCATATGGAAGTCCAGCACCTTAAACTTGCCACCTGCTGGCCCACTGGACTTCATTTTATATGAGGTGTAATCAAGTACCATTGAAAAATTTTGGTCAGAGGAAACACAGGAGTTGACCTATATTACGATTAAATTGGGGTAAAGTGGGGTTGGAGTTCATCAAAGCAGAAGAAGGAAAATAAGTAAAGGAGTAAATTTCAGTGATCTAGATGAAAATTAAACTTGCTAGAGAAACTAGGATGTTGATACTGAAGGTTGTAAGAAATGTTTGTTTCTGGATATATTTTGAAGATAAAACAAGCAGAATTTCGTCTCAGAAAGGATGTGAAGTAGGAAAGAGAACAGTAATAACTGTGTCTTGGTCTGTTCCCACTGCTATAACAGAATACCAAAAACTGTGTGATTTGTCAATAATAGAAATGTATTTCTCACAGTTTCAGAGGCCAGAAAATTCAAACATCCAACAGATTCAGTGTTTGGTAGGAGGGGTGAAGCCTGTGTCTTTACGTGTCAGAAGGAAGAAGAGAGGAAACTCACTCCCTCAAGTCCTTTTATAGAATTCTAACCCCTATCGTGATAGCAAGTTCCTTATCATCTACTCAGCTCCCAAAGGCCCCATATCTCAATATCATTACTTTGGGGTTTAAGTTAAAACATACAGATTTTGGAAGAGTACCAATGTCCATGCCATAATAGAGTGACTTAAAAGTAGTATTTGGACTAAAATCTCATAGATGGAATTGCTATCCCTTGAGCAGAGGAAGGCTGCAGGCATGGAGATGGTATGGAAGTAAAGGACATGAAGGGCTGTGGAATTCTTTGTTAGACTTCTAAATCTGAGATGTTTATTTGACAATAAAGTGTAAATCTAGAAAAAAAGATGTATGAGTCTTGAGGTAGGAAGCATAGCACAGGGAGATAAAAATTTGTGAGCATTCAGCATTTAGATAATTTTTTTTTTGAGAGGTTTTCACTATAGGGCACATGTGCTCGCCAGACAGAGAGAGAGAGACAGAGAGACAGAAAGCGAGAAATCACATCCCAGGGGGGCATGGCCATGCTGCCATCCCTTTTCCTCCATTCTCCTCTCAGGATCTTGGGCATGCACGCACACGCACTTGGCATGAGTTTAAGCCACTGGGTCTGGGACTCGAATCGCGGTCAACTACATGGGAGTCCAGCAACATAGCCTTTATGCTAACTGCTGGTCCCAGCATTTAGATAACTTTTAAAGCTATAGGATTAAAGGTGCTGATGTTATAAGGAATTGCAGAGGGAAAGAAGACCTGGGTCTGAGTCCTGGTGTTCTATAACCTTCAGAGGTTACAGGGAAAAGGTAGACTGACAGAGTGACTCATGAAACAAGAGGAAATCAAGAAATCACAGAAGGTTGGAAAGTGAAGAAAAGGTATCAGGAAGTCAGATTGATCAAATATTTCTAATATTGATGATGGAGTTTCTTAAATGATGGATAAGAACTGAATATTGAATTTATCAATGTGAAGATGATTTGCAATATTGAAAAAAAAGTTTGTTCTGGTGGAATGGTAAGAAAACCTGTTGATACAGGGTTAAGATGGAACAATAGAAATTGAAATAGATAGTAAAATACTATTCCATGGTACTTTACTGTGAGAGAGAACAAACTAATAGAAAAATAGCTGGGAAAAAGTAGGGTCAACTGTTGGTGTAGTGGTTGGGAAAGCCTAATCACACATGAATAACTTTGTGGTTTGAGTCCCAGAGCTAGTGGCTTGAAAACCATGCTAGGTGACTGTGCTTACCTAAGATCATAAGAGATGAATATGGAGAAGGGATTGTGGCATGTCCATTCCCCCGTGTAGTGCTTTCTCATTTTTTTCTTTCTCTCTCTCTGTCTCTCCTCAATGAGAGCGTGTGAGATATAACAAACGAAAAAAAATTAATTAAATTAAAATGTTAAAAAGTGTCCTTAATAGAGGGAACAGCAGATGGCATAATAGTTACATCACTGGACTCCTGCTGAGTCGACTATGATTTGAGGTCCAGAATCTGTGACTTGAAACTCACACCAGGCGAATGTGCATGCGCTCCTAAGATCCTGAAAGAAGAATGGAGGATAATAGATTGTAGTGTGACCATCCTCCTGAGGGGTGATTTCTCTTTCTGGAGCATGTATGTGACCATGACCTATAGCAATAAATCTCCCTCCCCCAAAAATGTAGGCTTAATAGAAAATAATTTTTACTTTTTTTTTAATTAAATTTTTAAAATTTTACTTGACAAATAATGACTGTATATGCATTTATGGCATACAATGAGGTACTTTAATATATGTATATATTGTGGAAATTTGAAACCAAGCTAATTAACATGTCTATCACTTCACTGATCATTTTCTTTACTTTTACTGAGAATATTTAAATTCTATTCTTTAGTAATTTTGAAATGTATATTGCTATTATCTATAGTCACCATGCCAGAACCTATTCCTCCTGTCTGTCTGGAACTTTCTACCATTTGACTAACATTTCCTCTTTCTTCATTACTCCCAATCTCTGGTAACCAGCATTTTGTTATGTGCTTTCAGTTCCATTTTTTGGGATTTCACATTTAAGTGAGATTATAGACTAGTTGTCTTTTTTGTGGCTAGCTTATTTCACTTACCATAAATCATTATAGTCATTTTCTAAAACAGGATATATATTACTCTGAAAACTAAAAATAGAATTACCACATGATTCATCAATCTCACTTCTTGGTATTTATTTATCCAAAAGTATTTAAGCCATCATGTAGAAGAAATATCCTTACTTCCATGTCAATTGCAACATAATTTACCATAGTCAAGATGTGACAGCAGATGAATAGATAAATAAAATGTGATGCAATTACACAGTGGAATATTATGCAGCCCTAAAAAATAAACACATTTTTGTGAATTGCTACAAAATTCATGAAATTAGAAGAAATTATGCTAAGAGGAAAAATAATAAGATGGGAAAAGATAGGAATTTTTTCATAACATGCTATAGGATATGAGAGCTCACTGGGTGTGTGAGCTCACTGGAGAGATGGAAAGCAAGAAATCACCTCATCACCCCACACCACCACCACCTCCACCATCCCTGCTCTTCCATTCTCTTCTTGGGGAATGGATGGTAACAAGTCTATGGTAACAAGCCAGGAGTCTGTCCATGTGGGTACAGATGCTAGAGGGTAGGCAAATAGGGTGATCTGAGTTTGTAAAAATTCTTTCCTGATTGACTCATGGTTTCTCTGTGAGGTAGAAAGTAAGTCATAGGTTGAGACTGAGGAAAGAGGAAATGTTGATGTTTTTTTTTTTGTTTTTGTTTTTGTTTTTGTTTTTTCTTGGAGAGGTTTTCGCTATAGGACAGACAGAGAGAGACATAGAGACAGAAAGCGAGAAATCACCCCCCAGGGGGGATGGTCACGCCACAATCCCTTCTCCTCCATTCTCCTCTTGGGATCTCGGGCACGCACGCACACATGCCCGGTGTGAGTTTTAAGCCACCGGGTCCGGAATGCGAACAGCGGTCGACTATGCGGGAGTCCAGCAACATAGCCATTATGCTAACTGCTGGTTCCCGAAATGTTGAGGTTTTGAAGACAAAGGTAAAGGTGTGAAACAGTGCTTTAGGACCGTGAGAGAAGAAATGGACTGTGGAACCACAGTGTGATGCTCCAGCAGCGAGGGCCTACATGAGATTCAGGTGATGATTTTCTGTGGCCCCACAATCACACTCACAGGGTGAGGTACAACTTGGTTAAAAATTTACAATTTATTGACATTCTATGAAGACATAGGCAAGTAAAAAATTCCTCTAGGCCCAGGTTAAACTCAGCCTTAAGCTAGAATTTACTTGTTTGCTTGATTGTCATCTTGTGGGAAGTTCACAGAAGGACCAAATTAATCAAAGGGCTATAGAACTACAGAAATAACCTTTAACTCCTTTATCCTCATCTGACCAGGCATTAGGGTATGTGGTCTGTTCCTGTAACTGTTTAGAAAATAGTCATAAGAAATTAACTTTACCTGAGGATGTATCATAGCATCGTCTTAGTTTATCCACAGGTGTGACATGTTTCCCATTTTGAAAAAATGCACATTGACAGCTCTCTCAGTGATAAGCATTTTCCCTTCAGGTAAGAGTCTTTGTCTCTCTCTCTAACTTTTTTTTTTTGGAAGGTCTGAAAAGTGTTGGGCTTCAATGAAGACTTCTATAAATAGTCTAATTTTTACTCTCTTCTAATAGATTTCAAAATATATTAAATATGGTGGCAGTCCAGATGCTAAGGCTGCTACCCAGGAGCTCTGTTTAGAGCAGCATTGTGTTTGTTTCTAACTCTTCATTTCATTAGAAAAATGTTTCTTCTTTTCTTTATTTATTATTGAAAATGTGGTTTCAGTCAATGTTCAAGGAATCGATTTTTTAATAGAGTTTTTATTTTTATTTTTTTTTTTGACTCAGGATGTGTCCACTCACTGGAGAGAGAGACAGACAGACAGTGAGAGGCAAAATGAGAAATTATCCCCAAGGTGGAATCACCATGCCAAATTACTTTCTCCTCCATTCTGCCTTCAGGATCTTGGGCACACATGCACATACACTCAGCATTATTTTCAAGCCACTGAGTATGGGATTCAAACTGCGGTCGGCCATGTGAGAGTCCAGTGACATAACTGCTACGTCATCTGCTGGCCCCCATGGAATCAATTTTTAATACCACTTTTCTTACAATTTCATTTTCACATAGAAATTGTTATACTTCATGGGTCATGAGACTGGCCTATTATTAATCTTCTCTTTCATAGAGATAGATAATTTCTGATCACAGATGACGGAGCTGTTATCTAAATCAACAGCTATCTGCCAAAGCAGGATTAAATAGTGTAGAACCATTTCTTAAACATCTACTGGCTCTTTCCTTAAGATTAAGCCATTTTGACAGTGCTTTGGTGATTCCCCAGCAGATCACTCGGTCTTCCTCTTTTCCACAAACTGATGTTCTTTCAAGTTCACTTGAGGCAGAACACAGAG